>NC_060251.1:89750418-90063110 GCF_921293095.1 Ischnura elegans | reverse complement strand
TCCTGTCTTCTTCCCATGAGATTCACAAATTAAATAATCCTCCTCAGTCAAATGAATTCAAAGTTCTGAATTTCGCACTTCTCTGGGTACATTCCGTCTCGAGCAACGCTGGGTGACTTGCTAGTAACCAATTAGTAAACAAGTGAATTCGTGGTTGTCCAGTTGAATTGCTCAAATGTCTATGTTTTCCCCTTCTGTCGCTTTTTCCTTAATAGAAGTCATCATTAGAGGCAACATTTTATGATGCATAATAACCTCAAATTTCGTTATTAAAAATGACCACTTTTGTCATAATAGTGGGAAGCGACCCTAAATTTTTGGGAATATTATTATTTATTTTACCAATACTTATTGAACAGGATTTCATGATACTTTGCATTATGTATTAATTATTCTTACTGTGAACAAAATTTAATATTTACTAAAATGTACTCATAGGAGGAAAATATACTAGTTAACTCTGCACAGTTTCTGAAATGGAGAAATGGAGTTTTTAGAATAGAATGTTGTGCTATCCCTACACTCAAAAAAAGGATTGGATGTGGCATCCAATTTTTATTGGGTAAGTGAAAGTTGGATGCAGTATCCACTGCAAAAGACACGGCAGCCAACGCGATTGGGTGTACTATCCAACTAAATTGGACGCTCGCAACTTGGTTGTAGGGTCCACGTGTTGGTCCCCACACCAATCATGAAGAGATCGCTCATCCAACAGTTGAATCCCACAGCCAACTCGGTGGTGAATATTGCTTCTACGCCAGAGCCATCTAGCGATAAAATGCCATACAGTTCTTAAGTGCACATGTTTGGCGTGCTTGAAGGTAAGTAAATGGTTTTTCTGTTTGCTCTAGCATTTGTGAAAATATAGCCATCCATTGGCATAATACTTTTTTTATATTCTTAGAACACTTCTTCTTAGAACAAGAAGACGAGAAGATATGGATAATCAAACTAGGGATTTTCTTGATACTTTGGACCTGACCAGTTTCGCGGGAAAATTTACTGGTAAGCTTGCTAATTGTACTTCCGTTACTATGCGCAACTCTTATTATATTTCGCCGTTAAAGGTTTTATCTTGTTATTTGATGTTATCCTCAGGTTGGATTTTGTGTTTTTAACCCTTATTTTCTCGAAAATAATTCCGGTCAATTTTCAACGACTGCCATATAAATTATGGTTTTTGTTACTAAATGAATGAATACATTTTAGCTTGCATTTAGTACATGTGTAGCACTATTACTAAATGATACATTGGAATTCTCAATTAATCCATTAAGGAAAAATTTCAAGCAGTTTTCCACAAATTCAATATCCACTAAATGTGTGTCAACTCGAGGATCATCACCAGAAGCCAGACTCTCATGAAAGATGTGATATCATGTGACTCAAAAAAGGCTATAATGAGATAAAAATTTGTGAAAAAGTACTTGATAGTTATCATTTGGATATGGATTTCATTATCAATGATAATTTCATGCAAACTATAGCCTGAGTATCACTACGCAAGGTGAAATGCAGACACTTGTATACTAATTATTCAAGGCCTGTACTCTAAATGCATACAATATCATGCGTATGAGCTGCAATTCAGAACTGTGTATCGCGAAATTTAGAACTCTGGTCGATATAGAACTTTTCTGCCCGTATTCGAAGCTGTTTAACATATCACAGAATTTTATCTATAATTTTTCTCCTGATATACTAACTCTTGATGTTTACACGTGCAAAAAATGGATGCTGATTTATCTAATGCATTAATGGCTTATGCTGAGAGTAGGAAGTTGCTGTCTTTTCATGTATGGCAACTAACTGTAAAAGAGGAACCAATAAACGAAACACGTATTTAATGGTGTAGAGATTTTAAGTATGGTCAATAAGACTATTTAGCAAGAGTATTACCTTTCTTTGATCATCATTCATTCATTCAACAGCATTCTTTCTTTGATCTCAGAAATAATTAAAAATGGAATATTAAATAGCTCTTTTTCCAGCATGAGTATTTTTAATGGCATAATTATTTCTTTTTGCAGATGAATACATTGACTATACAAACCTAATGATGTTGACGAGAGAGGACGTTGAATGTCAAGTGCCTCCCATTGGGCCTTCAGAAAAAGTAAATGAAAGGTGATAAAAAACTTCATGTTCGGAAGCACGAAGGTAGTATCATTTTAAAAGGATATAGACTATCATTTATTATTTGAATTGACCTTAATGTATTTATGAATTTTGTGACTGTTGAAAATCTTTCATCTCTTGAAAATCATTTGATATATGTACGTGACTATATATCATCAAAAATCTATTGTGAGTCTGTAAGGCAACTGATTTTTTCTGCCCCTTGCCAAGATTTGCCACATGTCAAATTTGAATATGCTCGCGATACAGTGATGGCTACAGTGAAATTATGTTTTCTAAGAAATTTTGAGGGACTACGATGTTTGTGTACACATACGTCTTCATTTATGTTTAAAATACCTCTAACAAGTGTCCTTAGCAAAATATGCGTTACACGTGCTCATACGTTGCCTCCAGTATTACATTAATTAGATGTATTTACAATATCTTGGGTAATTTTATGTGATAGACATCGGAAAATTAGTGAAACCTCCAGCTCTAATGTTTATAGCATTCTAATCATTATTCAAAATTTATACCATGGAATTTGGACTACCACTTATTAAATTTGTACTTACATTTTGCAGAATTTTCATCTTCCTGATATCTGTTCCCGATATTTGGCTGTTGAACTGTGTATATGTCGAAACAGGGGTTGGAATGACCGGGTTTTTGGGAAGTTGTTATCTATTATGTTATTCACTTCTCCCTGAAGTTATAGGAGGTAAATATTCCACTTAAGAAAGAAAAGGACTCTTTTGAATTACATTAACTAGAGGTGACATAAAATAGGGAGTCTAAAAATGCAAACAAAAATAACAGGCTACCTGAGAACAGAATGGGCACAACTTTTGCCTATTAAACCACACTTTCAAAGAAAACGAAAAGGAACACACACAACTTCAAACCATTTGATTGTACAAGAAGCACTGAATACTTCATCTTCGACACATGAATCCAAAGTACGCACAGTTAATTCCTTGAAAATCGAGTGTGAACTCATTTCACTCCGTTCTTCTCGAGAATCTTGCCGTTACTAGGAGGAGGATTCAAGAGAGATAGTCCACTAATGCCATGGTCCACTAAGACTGATTCAGCTGAGGGACGAAATTGAGGTCAAAAAAATGCATTTAAGTAAACAAGAGACGCCACGGTCCATCTCCTTGAGAGCCTAATATTAATGTGTGGTAAACTCACGAGACACTAATGGGTCTCATAGGTCCCATGCGGATATAAATGACCACGCCTGGAGCAATCACGTCTTAAGTAGTCACGCCTTCGTCATAGTTGCCATGATGAAAAAGAAAATAAATTCCGGATATTAAAAGTAGAAAACATTTAGCCACAGATGGAAGCAGTTAGAATACCCGCTCTCATATGAGCTCTTCGAAGCCACTTAAATCATGCCCAAGTGGAAATGTAAGATAAACGTCCCTTTGCCGTTAGGGGGAGTGCATCACAGGAGAACAATGTAGATTTTTTTAAGTTGATGAACATGAAATTAGTAAAAGGATGGCTAGAAGGTGAGGGGCACTTATACTTCTATGTCTCGCCACTAAACACCTCATTATTAGGAAATATCTTTTTAGCTCTCCTTTCTCATTGTACAAATAGAAAAAATACGAAAACTCTAAGTTCTTTAACATCCTTGTGGAAGGCATAAATTGTATGCATAGGTATGGAAATGAGGCTGATGCAGAGGTTGGCAAGCAGAGAATTTTTTTTTCTCTCTTTGGAATTCTTGAAGATAATTTGGGGTTAAATGACTTATTGGGCTTTGTTACTACAGTTTAAAGCCAATTATTTCTGTCATTGATGTAAAAGTCAAAAGCAAGTCACACATATTTGCAGGAGAGGAAGGAAAGTGTACGGAATATTGATAGCTATGATAATGAAGATGTCTTGGCAGGATTGATAAATATGGCATTGTAGAATGTTCTGTTTGGAAAAATGTGGAAAATTTTCTTGAGTACTTTTGGCATATGTATGTTTTTTTTTTAATTTCTTTATAAAAAGTTTCTTCCATTTTTTAATAAAGGCGTATATTAAAATATCATTGTTATCTTTTATTACATAACCTACGTACAATATTTAACTGGTGTCACTAGTAATAATAATTATAATATCCGCTAAAATATTACCCATTCATTAAACGCTACGGCAACAATTTCGCAAAGCTGCGGCATCCAATATAGATGGGCATAAGACGCAACGACGCTGGCTGAGGTATCCAACGATTTGGTTGTCACAGCCATCTCTTACCCAGCCATTTAAAATGGCTGCCTCATCCAACTAATTGGATGGCGCCCCAGCATCCATTTAAATTGGGTGTGGGATCCAACTCTTGGATACCACAACCAATTTTTTCTTTCAGTGTAATATCTTGATATTTATATCATAATTAATATGATAATCATGCCTAAAGTTAGGCTGTTAATATGTGGAGAGAGGAGATAGTTCTTTGCTATGATTCTTAGAGACGTTGTTATCAAAATGCCTGACAACTGTCTTCGTTGAAGCAATAATTATGAAAACAATGTAAAAACATTTTTTAATTCAATTAAAATGCCAATATTTTCATATTTTGGGTGCAATAACGATGGACTTGGCCAATGGAGGGTTAGGAGGAGGACTATAGTCACGTCAATTTTTACTTGTAATCCTTTTTTTGTTTCCATCTTAATTTCATTTACGTTTCATACCTTGGGTATCTTGAAAGCAACCAATCAATGTTCATCCTATTTTCAATATACATCTACATCTACTCATCCTGAGAGACACAGATGAAGCTGTCAGGCAGTTTGCTCGGGGAGAAGTTGTTGGCCAGGGAAGATGAGAGGATGGCTCTCTAGGAATCTAGCTCTCACAGCTTACATGGGGTCAGTAATCAAACAGCATAGCTCTTTTGAAAGCCAATCTCACCTCTCATGTTTTCTGTGATAGCTATACCCTGGATAGGAAAAATAGAGGATAAAAATGAAGTGCTAGTTAATGTTTTGTATGGCACACAAATCATTTAGTTGGAAATAATTACACAAAGCAATTTTTTTTTACAATAAAGTAGATTGTATCGTCATTGTGACTTTTAATGGGGTACATCGCCTTTCCGTTTGCTTGACGGATTTCAAAAATTTGAATTTTTTCTAACGGCAAATACGAGTTATTCATCATTCCAGTCTCACAAATAAGAATTCAGTTACACCGGCATTTGATGTTCCAAGAAATTCTTTGCATTTCACCATCTATCTTAATAATCATTTAATTCAATCCAGTATTTATTTGGAATAGCAAGTAAGATCCAAAAATAAGTAGTCAGAGGCGTATTCTATGGTGCAAAATTGAATTTGTTTAATTTTCTCAATATTTTCTCTTTTTAATAATTACAATGGAATATTTTTGGGTTACTCAAAACTAAAATTGTATTTTTTATCCGACTGTACGAATTTTTTAAAAATAACTGAAATTGATAGCTTGCAGTCAATAAATTAGCCATACTTCATATTTTCACAATTTAGATGAGAATTTCCACCTCTACTCCGTTTTGGAGCCATAAAACGCCCGAAAAATCTCGAACACTTTGATTATCAGGTGTTAGATTAGTAATAGTAAAAGACTCTTGATAAACAAGTCGATTACGTTCAATAATTTTCTTTGATAAGCTGTGTAATAGATGTTTTGGTCCTGGCATCGATATTTTTCAGGAGGAGCACCTGCTTCCAAAACTCATGTGTCGCAACCCCAAACAACTAATTGAAAATGTCATGAATAAACACCTCGAAAGAAAATATACTAGTGTGACGCCAGTGGTATTTATGAGGTTGGGACCAACTGCTTTAATGGGCAAGAGCTTAAAGAGACAAATCTGTATGCATCGAGGAGAATATTCAGGAGGAAAAATATTTTGTTCAGATGGTTCGAATATTCAAATGCTTAAATGGTTCAAGGCTAGAAGAATAGAGAAAATAAAGTGGACGGAAAAGAAAAGAAAATACGAAATGCTGGACATGGTGGGTGTGAAGATGCAGATGCGGTCTGAGATATGGGAGAGACAGGGGTTATGAATGGATTATGGATGAAGGGGTTATGTACCTAGCGTGGAGGGGATATTAAAAACAGTGCTAGAGGGTGTAATGACCATCTATCTATTTTTATAAATGCGTACCAAATATTTCATATCCATATAACTCCATCGTATGAAGTTGATTTAGTGGAATATTTTTAGGGCATAGATCACCTCAGAGTGGACAATGCTGGCCTTTAGAACCTCAAGGCTCATATATCCTTTATGTTAGGTAGGTTCTCTTGAAATATTCTATGAAATTACCTGCTTCTTACATATCCATAGCGTTTTTTCATTTTTAAGTAATTCGCGGGCGGTAGCATCGCTGGTGACTTTTTAACGAGCCCAAGGTTTCGTAGATACTTGCCATAAAATGATATCTTTAAGTAAGGTAACGGTAATTTCCAGTCACCGCGAGCCCATATTAACAACATATTAGCAACTGTCTATAAAATAATATATCCATGCAAAACATGAGGAAATATGATAAGAATTTTTGGCACATAAATGTCGCAGAAGTAGAATCTAAATATGTCACACAAAGGCTCATTATCGTCTCTGTCTTGCTCAATTCTTAATGTTTGCATTGAGCGGAGAGACGACGTTGAAATAAGTGTTAGAGGCAAGACTGGGGGGTAAACGAGGGCGAGGAAGGAAGAGACTAGGAAGTCCATGAAGGAGACAGCCAAAATACGTCTGAAGTACTTCATGGAAACCTACCTAAATCGGGAGAATAATAATCATAGAACTGAACCCATCAAGATTTAAATAAAATGTACGTACAGGAAATTCTCGACCAAGGGTATTTTTCCACCCTCCCTTTTTAGTCAATCCCTTAGGGATTTCTATTCGTGGCATTATAAAAAATTCGCTTCATTGACGTAATGCGCCCGAGATAAAGAGCTTATATAGTGAATACATCTCCTCGCCTGGTGTTCTCAATGCGCGAACAACAAAATCGGCTTAGTAAGTTTTTATCCTGTTTTAATTCTGTTCTCTCATTTCCTCTAATGCTTCCCTCATGCTCAGCATTGTTTTTGTGCTCGTCTATTTCGCTACCTCTGGCATCGCAATTTTGCTCTTTTTCCTTCCAGCCCCGCATCCTCTTTCTATACTAATCACGGCTCTCACGAGACCTATTTATTAGGGTTTTTATTACACTCACTTTTTTGTATGTTTTTCCTTGCGGGAAAATCGAATTTTGACCACTTTTAAATTAAGTAGAGCACCAAAATTTTTTCAAAATAACTCATAACTGAACGGTCATGCAACATTCTTAATCTTTTGCCATAATAGGGACGGTATTTTGAGTAACATTAGAAATTAATATAAAATGTGGAGATAAATTCCACAAATGGCAACCTAATTCAATGGAGGAGCTGAAACCATAGCATGTGTAGTGCAGGAATGGCAATTAAAACTAAAAGAAAGCCAAACCTTTAAAACTTCAATAGTTTCCTTCCTCGGAGCGAAATTTAAATACGAAATGAAAAAGAATTAGACCTGAGAAGCTAAACGCAGGGTAGAATTGAAATCGGAGTCAGAACAACTTCGGGTCGAAAATAAGTAAATATCTGGGACAAAAAAAAACAGAAAATGTTTCGCACCGGAGCGGAGGGACCATGTGCTTCACCTTCGAACTGTTTAGTTTCGACCCACACACCGAGTACGAAGTATGGTTGAATGAAGTTGAGGTACGCACCACCGCCATTAGATAAATGCATGGGGCACTCATATTTTTCCCATCAACAGGAGAACGGTGAGCGCAAACTGGCAATTCGATTTTAAAGCTTAAAGTTTTAACCTCTCTACACTTATGTTAAACGTAGTGGGTCCAAACTATTCCCTATTATCCCCCTCCACTCAACTCCTGGGATCAAAACTTAACGATGAGCAGCGAAGTTTTGAAAAATTTCGTCCCGGGTCGAAACTAAACTGCTTGGTGATTTTAATTTCGTGCGGGAACGAAACTAAACCTAGGCCTCATACTTTAATTTCCCTCCAGGTCGAAACGAAACATTTTCGTTTCGTTTCGCTTGCCATCCCTGGCTTAATGAAGTATTTTCTGAACTCTACGCCGCAGCCCTGCTGTTACCGTGGGTGATTCTAGTCAGAAGAGCCCGGGTCGAGGCTCTCAGGAAGCTGATTTTCCTCGTTTCGCCGTTTTTACAATCTAACAAAACTGAAACTTTAATATATTATTACAGTATAAAAACATAATTTTTATCTTGAAAAAACACGTTTTATTAAAAGAAAGAAAATAACAGTATACGCTCTATGCTTTTATTTTTCTACTTAGGGACTGTATACTATATAGTCAACATAGTATAGTAAACATATTTGATGAGAAATTTACAATAAGTTTTAGAAGACTATATTAGGTATTACAAAAGAAAGTGGTGCGAATGTAAGATTGATAAATTAATACTTGCTGCTCATTAAATATCATCCTTGTTTCCTTTTAAATTGAATGTAATTGTACATGCACACAACGTTTTTCATTTAGAATCTAATGTATGAAATTTCCTATAATTTAAGGGACCGTAAGCTGTTATTTTCTTCTATTTTATAAAACGTGGTTCCTTGGCCACTTATGATTACTGTTGTAATTGACCAAACAAAGCATTCAGCTCCGTGATATTGGTAAAAGCTAAAAGGAATTTAGATAATTTTTACGCCCTCTAATTTAAAAACAGTCTACTTTTTAGTCATATGTCGTTATTTTTTCCGTTAATGTTTCATATTTTATGTGTGGTCTCCTATTTTTCTATACCCAATTTTCTTTAACTCGTGTTTTTGAAAGAGTATTTTCTTGCAAATTATACATTTACGTTGATTTCTTTTACAAATTTTGATTTTATAACGATTTATCTTGGCAATTCTGGACATCGGAGTTAATTTCAAAATAAAATTAAATATATCATTTTGTGTGCATACTTAGATCCAACGCAATTTTATGTAGGTACTTTACAAAAAGATTTTTATGAAAGATAGAGTTTGTTCTCGCACGGCAATTTGTGAGAATTTTGTAAATATTCTAGCGGGAATATCAAGAGAACGCTACTCGTGTTACGTTGCTGGGAGATACACTAGGTTGTATCACAAACGAGAATTGCTCTACTTACGTAAACACCCTTGCGGCGCCGTTAGATAGAGAATGTTTCCTTTCAAAACGCACTAATTATGTAGTTCCTTTTACCATTTGATTGTTACGATAACATTTACGTATTTTACAACATATTTCTTCGCGTAGGTCTGTAAATATTTACTCTGGAGCTCGTGGAAAAATATGCAATGGGAAACGAATTTTATGAGATGCAATAGGAAGATAAACGCTAACTTATGGTACGTTGGGAGAGGGCACTTAACATTCTTGCAGTCAATCCAATGCATTCAGTGTTCGGTGTAAGACATTTTTATTTAAAAATTCTTGCGCAAATATTAAATTTCATGTATCAGAAACAGAATATGCTTTAAACATTTTGGAAATTTAAGGAATCCCCGTGTTATGTTGCTTCAGCAAGGAAACTCATTATTCTTCTCAGAGTCTTAAAATAAATGGAATCCGTATTAGAATAAGTAAAAGAACATTGAGCAGTCAGTAATAGGGCAAGCGTTTAGATCCAGGGGCGGATCTAAACCTAAAAGACCCAGGATCCAAGGTCTGGCAGGCAACCGATCTTCATATCATTGATATTAATAACAAGACAACAATTACTGTGGGAAATACTATCTTAATTTTATTATTAAATTTATTAATGTGAAATTAAATGATTGAGGCTCAGTAATACACAAAACAAAACAAACGCAGTAATAACCGAATTAAACAATTTTGTCAATTTTTAAGCGTGTGGAGTGTTTGACAACATTGGAACTGATGTTTTTTCTAATGCAAATTTCTGTAGCTAGTAAATATCACGGCCTGCGGCTTATGTCTGTATCTCTACGAGCCAATTATGCTCTCGTGCGAAGCGCTTTAAAGAAATTTTAAAACAAGTGGGCTTGAAATCCGACGCGAACAAACCTCGTTACGGCGTCTCATGTCATTGCAAGCGTAAAGGCACCGCGACATGTTATTATTTTTACCCTCACCCTAATATCACTTGCGCGCTTCGCAAACGTGAACCAGTTACAGCAGTATAGAAAGGAAAGCATTTATGTATCTTTAATCATCTTATATTATCTTATTCATCGGGAGGAAAAGCGTTTGCAAACGAGGCGTTCATGAATAGATAAGATTCAGCCGGAGTGAACTGCAAAATACTTCAGTAAAACTATCTCTACCGGTTGGATATTTCAAAAAAGAAATCATTTTAGCAATTTAAACGCTTCTATTACACATAATTTTGCCAGTTGGAATTTTTTATCAATATAAAATTGATAGAAATAGTCCAACAGTTGCTTAAAACAGACCAGCTAATTTATGAAACGATATATTTTTTACGACAGATCACCGATTTCAAACCTAGTACCACAAAGTATATTATTCATTCCTTGTACTCGAGCCTGTTGATCCCTTGGCCATGTTGCTCGACGTCCAGCACCAATGGCTATTTTCGTTGTTTCTATAAAGTCTGTTGTCCAGTTATTATCATAGCACCCCTCGATTCTGGGTTTACAAGGCGTTGTGTCTAGATAAATGCTCTTGTAGCTGAAACAAAGGTCAGCCAACAAATTAAATTTTAAAGAAAGATGCTAAAATTTGAAATGTCTCACCCACAAATCTCTTCCTTTACTTTCTCATAAACACCAAATAAATTAAGCATTTTGGGCAATGGTTATAACCCATAATTTTCCCTGTTTGATTCTTCAACATAGTTATGAATAAATGAGTATTTCATTATGATAGCACAGATGAAATGGTAATGCAATTACACAAATATTTCCAGAGGAAATAGAAACAAATATTCCCTCTTCGTCTCGTATAGTTGCATTGCATTGATCGGTGACCGTGCTTTACAGAGCTGTTAAAATGGGGTCTGTAATCGAGCTCCGTTCTAAACTAATGGACAGTTATTGAGTTTCTTTTGGCGGAAAACCTGGGTGTCTCAGATATTCATAGGCACTTGCAGTATGTCTTCAGTGGTTTGGAAAAGAAAGCACGGTGAGTCGTTGGGCAATGCGTGTTTCATCATCGCCGCAACGGGGATAATGAAGATGCTATTGATGCAGCACGGCTTTGGCTCCGACATTGACCATTGGAATGGTAGGTACCGAGCAAGCATACTGGCCCTCCCTTCAAGGTTTTAATTAATATTTTCTTTATTCAAGACAGTGTATATTATACTGTTAAGTGATACATCATTGAAATCAAGTTAGCTGATCAATGTTGGTATTCTGAGCGTAAAATTTTTCAGTTTCGGAACAGGAGGGCGCTAAAGATTTCCAGGCTCGAGGGCGCACCGGTGTCCCTGATGCCAAGCACGGGCATGGTGGCAACAAGCCATTGAGTGGATATTAAGTTGAAAAATAGTTAGCTAAAAGATTGGGGAATAACATGGTGTATTTGAATAGTGAATTAAAAAAACCCTGTTTCAGAAAAAATGTGTTGCATTACCTATTGAGCCCCCTTTGTATTGTAGGGGATTCTCCAGTTGACCTCTAGATCTGCTGTCCGCGCATTTAAAAGTGTTAAATGGGTGTACTAAAATCGCCACTCACGTCGCTGACGGGCCATCAAAATGTCACACATGAATCAGATATAATCACTGCCTTTATGACTAATTCTTTTAGTCTATTTTTAAAATATTTATCTTCCTGGAATCGACAGAATCGGAATCGACGTTACGCGATCGATTCTCAATTCCGAATCCATATCCGAGAATCGGTGGAATCGGGGTTCAGCATTCGGAATCGCTTACCAAAACCATCGCTACCACGGTCCCACGAATATTAGAGAAGAGGATCGTAAATTCGGCCTCTCAATGTGTTGTCCTCTGCAACGCATTTAAATGAGTTTAAAGAAAAGTCGCCACTCGCGTCGTTGACGGACAAAGTGATCCGAGTTTCACAGGGAAAAAGGGTACAAATAGGGGTATTAATCGAAATTCATGTACATGATGCTCTCAGCTATGAAATTCATAACTTTTCAACGCTGTTCTTTGCAATTATGAATATAATAATGCGAAATAACGATAAAAAGTGGATCGCAATGCACATAATACTGCTCCGCGGATAATTTTGAAAACCAAATCAAATGCGACCAAATTGACAACAGAAATCAGCCTGCAATGGGATGTTTGGGCTCCTCTATGCAGTTTACTTACTTACCACCATCGCTACCTTTAACATGTCTGTGTTTCCATCTCATTTCCCATTTTACGCACCTGCCTCCTAACTTAAAAAAAAAATAAAAAAATGAAGACCGAAAACGGCATGCATGTCGCGAACAGGACGCTCTACGAAGTCTCGCGTCAGCGCAAACATTGCGCGGAGTTTTTATTTCCACCCTCGCCATGCGCACTGCGCAAACAAACAGCCCAAGCACGGCAGCAACAGAGGGAGGGAGAGGTGGGCGTGCTGTGTCTCCTGTGGTTCTTCTCATTTACTTCGCCTCGGCCCTCCATTTACTTTTTGGTGGCCATCCGTTTTAGAGGCGAGGAGATGAGGGCAAAAGGGCAAACGTTTTTCCCCGAGGGCAATTAAACTGTCAGATCCCTCTCTCTTCCGTTTCAAAACCCCCCTACCCCTACTGTGGGGGGAACCTCCCCCTCCTTCCGTACACCTACGAGCCTCCCCCACCCTCCATCCACCACCGCCTCCTCTCCTAACGTATCCAAGTAAACAAGTGAGCGCGCGGGAGGCGTGGGACAGGCGCGTGCGACGATCCGCCTGCCGCCTCCTGGGTCCCCAGCGGTCTTCAAGAAGTGAGATACGCGTCCACGTAAACTTCCCTTACTTTTCTATGGTTAAGGTTGTGTTGCCGCATCACAATTTCAACGGTCCCCTGCAGGGGTGTAAGACGAGACTACCTAATGGTGGCGCAAGGGTGGCATTCTAACGTACTCATTGTTACATCTCTGCATAAAATTGTTTGGGTGTTTGAAATTGCCTAAATTGCAAGGGCAGCATTCTAGGTATTCACAGTAATTGCTACCCGTCAAATGACGTAGGTTATTTGAAGGAGGCGACCGACAGCTTAGGTCATTTGCGCCATGAGGCATGAGGGAAGAGTAGGTAAGGAAGGGTGGAGAGAAACCCGGCTTCGGCATTAGCCTGCTCTTAACGAAAGGCGCCAAGGGGGCCACGCCTTACGTCCCGTCCGACGGATGGAGTGTTGCGCTTGAAATGTCCTTCACACAACATTCAAGTAGGGATCGGGCAATTTCTGAAAATTCTCTGCCACCGCCGGAATTTGAACCCGAGCCCACGGGGTGGGTAGCCAACACTCTAGCCACCACACCAACCCGATCCCCAGGTAGCATTCTATAGTACCAATTATTACATCTCTGTTTAAAATTATATGGTGTTTACAATAGCCGAAATTACAAGGGTAGAATTGAAAAATTCTCATTTTCTTTGTCTTCATGTGTGTTTAAAATTAAGTGGCGTTTAGAAATTTTTCCAGAATTTTATGATAAAAGTGAAGCCATAGAAGTGTGGATTAAGAATTTTGGAATTTCTGTGGGGGCAATTTCATTCACGCATCACTTTTTTCTCGCCTAACAAAGAATAAAATAGTACATCTGGATTTAATCAACAGACACAAGACCATGCTTACGATATTCGGCGTAGAGTAGATTCGGAAAGTGCTCGAGTATTCATAGCACTGATGCTAAACTGATAACATTCCTCTGTTTTTTGGTCTTAAAGTATTGAGATACATGTCCAAATAAACTTTCCTTACTTTGGTTCTGAGAAGTCGTATTCCAATTTCTTCGGCCCTGTCGTGGTAGAGAACAAGGATGTCGAACATTGTAAAATATATATTATTACATCTCCGTTTAATATAAAATTATGAAAATCTTGGATATCCAAAATTGCCCAAAACGTAAAAAGTCCTTAGTTTTCTGTGAAAATAATGTCGAGCTCTTGCGAATCACTGTAGGATGTCTTTACCTTGACAATGTAGCGCATTGAATTACCGGATTGGGGCAATAACTGTACAGAGTTTAGTGAAGAGTACCATTGATAAATACTCATCCATTCATGATGCGGATTAAATGATAAATGTTTTACATAGGCGGGTTTTTATTGCTTACACGATACCTACAAACCGTAATGGAGCAATTTTTTAAATGTAACGGCTATTGGTGAGCAAAAATAGGTTTTATGTAGGTGTGAGGATGCTCTTCTTTTGTCAAAATGTATTAATTTTAAGAAGTTGTAAAATAGTCTTATGAAAATACGGTACATGACGTTATTTAATATTATGTTGGTATGAATGTAACTAGGAGTTACAGTGAATTAAAGATGGAAGTACTTGAAGGAAGGGGAGGCAGCCAGAATGGTAATAAGTACTCCTTGAAATCTACCTTAATCGGTGGAATACTTTGAGAATAGTAATTCAAGCATTATTTGAACTGCTTAGCCCTTAGGAGCACGAAACCCCAAGCCTCTTGTTTTTTTTGAAAGGTGAAGGCAGATAGAAAATGTTGGTTGTCCATTTCATTACTTTATGATAGCTACATGTCTAGGGATTATTTTCCTAATTTAACAAAGTATATAGTGGTAGAATCAATTCACGTCAAGGGCTCCTTGAAATACAAGGTTCCTATGTAGCATCCCAATTTTTGCGTGCCGTACCGAATGTGCCTGAGTGATATTTTATGAGAAAAAAATTCTCGGCAGCTACGAAGGCTGAAAAGAAGAGAAAGCAGCTTAATCGACCAAATGATGAGGCTCACAAGCCTTGATTAGTGTTGGAAAGTAAACATGCATTTATAGCTTCCTCTTTTGAGGGCATCATAATTGGAGAATTTATTTAAAGCGAACATTTACCAAGGTCGTACTGAGGATAAAAACTGCCATCTGTTTTACCATGCATTATCCATGGATGTAAAAGGTTAACTTTTGTAACATTTAAATAATTATCAATTTCAAAAATATTGAACTTGATGTAGAGTTTCTGTGTCTGTACCCTTACTCACTAAGAAATATCTCCTTATTTTGTGATAAATAGTAAAATAGATATTAACGCAATTCCCTGGTAAATTTAAAAACTGTTATCCTGTAGGCACGTTTAAACACAGATGTTTCAAACAATACTAGACGATAATCGTAACCCAGAAAGAACTGATTATGTGAAAGCGGGGGTGGAAGGTAAGTATATACAGGTTGTATAACAAGGGAATTTTACGGTAGCTGAAAATTTAAAATCAAGCTATTTGGTCTTGTATGCGCAAGTACTTATGCCTAAACCTCCGGAAACATCTGGGATTATTGATTTTAAAAAATAAGGGCAGTATTTTAATCTTCATTGAATACGCAAATTCAATGACAGGCATGGCATTTCTTTGACGGTGAATTAAATTTTATCAGCGGTGACGTGATAATTCCACGTGAATCATGCGTCAAGTTCTTCCGCAGAAATTATAACAGACGTGCTCGTTAGGAATGACAGCACAACTTAATTTGTCAAAAGCTAGGGGTCTGCATTAATATTTTGACAGCCTGCGATTACATTAATTTGCAGCGAAGCCCAGGGAAACGACGATAAAAAGAACTTTAAAACATGGAAATTTCCCTCCGTGGGAATTCTCAGTTATCTTCTGACGAGAGAGGTGGACAGGTTGACGAAGATGCATTCCTTAAATTAAATTAGCGGGGAAGAAATTTGACTGCTCTAACGTACGGGGTCTCGCTAATAGCTTCGTCGGATACAAAAGCAATCTGTAGTTTAAATTGAAATGTCTTCATACGAAAATGTTCAAGTATGCAATTTGGTTCCGCTAATCAATTTAAAATTATGAGGCCACCTTTATGATGTCTTATGGATATGCTGTTTTTATCCCATTACAATTAAAATCATTTTCTTCGCTTTAAAAAAAAGAATCGTGTTTCTTCCGAGGAGTTGTTAGAATAATTTTCCATTTGCGGTAAAGAGTCGACTGAATGTAAGCGTCAACAATCCAGCGACTACCTAAGTTCATTCTTGACTCGTTAAATTTCTTCAGAGCGCCTGTTAATAGTCTCCCACACGCTGTTGCTAAGCGTTATTAAATGTTATAGTATTTTAGCGGAAACTTTTTTAGCTAAAATAATTGAAATGTTAAAAAAATACATATTTTTAGAGTTAATCGGCATTTTTAAGGCAGCATTGATATAATTACAGCTAAAACTTATTTAATCGCGAAAATAGCCTTTTACGGCTGTAAATTGCAAGAAGTGAGACGGCGATAATGGTTGAAAAAACTTGTAACACACTTCTAATTCCGTGGCTCCAATTACAGAAACCTTATCTTGTATCTCAATTGTTCGGTGAAATTGATATATTCGTGTTTTTGCTTGAGTAAAAAGATATTGTAATGAATACAAGCTGAAATAACTATTTCGGTTGAAAGATATATACCTAGCTCTATGCAGCTATTTAGAACTCGCGTTTCGTGGATTGCCATGTTTCTTACTTCAAGTTATACGGACATGGGAGCGAGCAATATTTGATTTTTAGGACATTGTTCCAATAATCGAAGTATAAGTAACCCTCATGAAAACTTCAGAACATTCTTATCTAATTGTACACCGTCGTCGGATGGCCTGGAAAACTTGGTTTCCGTGCTATAAATGTCAGAAGTTTCATTTGAAATTCCTCGTTTTCTACAGGCTCCTAAGACAGTACTTCAAGGAAAAATGTTGATTACTCAATTTAAGTACCTAAATATCTTTTAGTGTCAAAACTGATTAATGTTCATAATATCGTTTCCATGAAATTGAAACAATTGCTCGTCATCGTAATATTTTTTGAGTACTCAGGAAATAAATTTTCTAATTGTAATCAAATCACGTTAGTAGCATGAAAATGGAGCTACTCTAGCCTCAAGTAGTTGGGAAAGAAGAGTTGAATTATTTCTATTTTCAGTGTCCTTATTTTGATCTTTAACATCGATGGACCTTGTGTATGATCGAGGAAAATTTTTGTAACTGAGGACCCATAAAATTAATAGCCTAAAATCGTTTGATTGTGATCTAACCTTTGCCAAAACCATGTATCCCAATAGCGATTTTCGGGAGTTTAGTATTCAAAATATTGAGTAATTCCCCATGGATAAATAATCAATTTAAAAAAATTTTATTCTTTGCGTAAAAATCGTCTTTGATGGGTTTTATCAAAGTAATTTCATGCTTTATAGCCATCGGACATTTTTTTCCACTTTTCACTGCTTGCGGTAGGTCTCGCACCCGAGTAATATTTAAGGATACTGATGAATTAGCGTAAGAGTACTTACTCCTTAAAGCATATGCCTGCGTGGTGTAGGAGACTTTTTAATAAATTTCGAGAGCCTTTGATGCTTCACATCCTTCGTAAGGTATACTTTGGAAGGAAAACGTCTTGAATACAAGGAAACCCTTGAAATACCCGACTACCTCCGCTTCCTTGGAAGCATACTGATATTAATATTTTCTTACGTTCCAGCGCATACTTATTATATTTTTTATGAATATGCGTTCCCATACCGCCCTTGTTTTAATTCTCGAGCCAGGTATTTCTTTTTCTCGATCTACTTCGGTCACCACAAACGAGTCAAGACGCTATACCTTGGGGTGAAAGCTCTCCAAAATCCAAATTAAATTCGAAGCTTTCCATGCCGCGCACCTGATCCTTCTTTTAATCCTAGCGTTTTTCTTTCACTTTGCCTCCACCTTAGGGGTCCATAGCTTGCTGGCTCAGATAAGTGGTGCCTAAGGAAATTGCTTTCAAAGCGTTTGAATGCCCCGACCATATTTCTCTCTTTTGATCCGCGCGGGGTTCTTGCGTGAATAAAAAAATCGAGGAAAAAAACATATGAATGCGTAGTAGATTAAATTCCTGCGTCCCTTTTTTGGTGCTGGTTCAATCGAAAAAAGAAATGAATTTGGAGGGAAAATTAAAGATTACGCTCTGCTTTGGTTCCTCAAATATAATCCAACGTCTGGGATTGCTTATCCATATTCTACTAAGACGGTACATATTCACTTTCTCTCCAGTAGTAAACTATGACGGAGGATTGTATCACGCACTGCGTAGCATTGGAGGGCGAACGTAATATGCGTAAATAATTGATACCCTGGATAAAAGTATTAGTGAGTAGCGGAAAGGTTATAAGCAAAAAACCAATCTGTTCACCGCCAAGGATTTTTTCTGGGGGGAGGGTAAGAGCACATGCAGGATCAAAACTAGGGGGGGGAGGATGCCATGGTTGTTCGAGTTGTAGGTAAGATTTAAGCTTAGTTTTTAAAATTATTTTCTTTAAAAATATTATTTTACTTATAGACATTTGTGATTTTTGGTTTCTAGGGGGCAGTTTCCCCCTCTTGCCCATGCACCACGGTTTGACAGGCAAATTGTCCTCTCATATTTGGGATTATAAGCTACATTCAACAATTACTCTATGAAATATTCTCTTAATTTGAATATAATAGTTTATACTTGCATATTAATAACTTTTATGTTAAAATATAAAATTTATCAATATTTGTATTGAAAATCTCGTCTATTTTTAAAGCACCTTGGGGGAGGCGTGCCCCCTCTAAATCTACCTATGTACACCGCTATTTTCTTTGATGTTCGAAGCTCTTTCCTTTGATGTTTTATCAAAATACGTCACAGACAAAGTCTCCGAGCCTCATATTGGAGAAAAAATATTGATGTTAACTTGACAGGTCTTTACAAAACCTCTTCAGAATGGATCTGAGGACATATTTTAGGACTTGTAATTCTGATGCAGATATCACTTCAATTTTAGCCGTAAAGTGAAAATATGGCACCATAGTAATTTTCAAGGAAAGAAGACCGGAACAAGACATCTTAAACCGGTAAATTTGTGCAGTAAAATCTACCAAAATAGTTCGTCGTTTTCGCCGTAAAATACTTCAGATTTTGATGTTAGCATGCTACTTGGTAGAATTGTGCAGGACTATCTCAGGCTGTCCAAGTAGTTCCACATCCCCCCACTCTTACCCTCAACCCTTTCCCCCCACCATCACATGATGATATGTAAACTCCATGCCGTATAAAGGCAGATGATTATCACTGAGGAAGTTCTCAGCACTGAAGGCGAAACATTGGCATGATAGTACACTACTAACTCTATGGCTGTGTGTTGTGAATGTGACAGTCCTCTAGCATTCTGCACGTTTTTGATCGGTGACCCCCTGCCAACCACCCCAGTGGTGACTCGCAGGGTATTATGTAGACGTACTAGTTTTCTCTCTTAATTGGCGCGGGAACATACCCAAAAGGGATTTCACTGATGATTTTCACGGCATTTGTGGAAGCCACCAAATATAATCGTTTTATTACCGATGCTCTTAGTTGAATATTCTTGCGTCACCTTTATACTGCCTAAATTTAGTGCCTTTTTGACAGTAGAATATGTAAAATATCTCGGGGGTACACTCACCAATAATCTATCGTGAAATAAGCATATTCGTTTAACAACAGGCCAAGCTAATCTTAAATGGGGATTTGTTGAAAGAATATTTAGAAAATCGGACGAAAAAGTGAGAGAAAGAGTACCTACTTCACCCTCGTTAGGTCTCATTTAGAACACATTGCCAGTTACTTGGATCCCCACGAAATAGAATCAAAAATATGAAGAGCAGTCAGGTACGGGAAAAGCCATTAGGATAGTCTCGTAAGTGTTACTGACCTCTTGGAACAACTCGGATGGGAAACGCTATCAGAACGTAGACTGAATACTAGACTTAACCTATTATATCAATTCAAGAGCATCGGCAACTCGCCACGGTAGATCAGATCATAAAAGTAAAATTAGAGTGATAGGCAGTGGCGGCTCGTGAGTCAAATGCCTGGGGGGGCGCAATCCACCGGGCACCACTCCACTTTTTTAATATTTCGTGTATTTTATTAAGTTTTTACGGCAATCTAGGAATAAAATTTAGTAATGCCATATGTTCCGTTTTTTTCAACAAAAATACCTAGTTTTCCTAATAAAGCTTGATTAATAAATACTAAATGCGGTAGACTCTCGTTCATGCGGATCCGCTTAGTCCGGACTCTCGATTATACTGATCAATGATCTTGAAGAATAAAAATATAATTGCTGCGATATTTTGCAAATACAAACGAAAATACGTAACTTTAGGTTTTAGCGCCTACATTCTTCGTGCGGATATGCCCGCAATACACTTATGTTGTTCGTTTTGCAATCATAATGCGTTATTTGTCAAATCTATTCGACATTTGCAAAGATTTAGGTAGAAATGACACTTGTAACACCTGAGGAGGGAGGGGAGTGTCACTGACTTCCACTAGGCAACAAACACTACTAGAATGCGCGCGCTTTGCTATTGTAGATGTAAACTTTGATTGCGGTGTTCGCGTTGCTTCTTGAATACAGTATGATTTAAAATCAATAATTTAATATTTCTCACACATTTTTAACAAAATCTGAAATACTCACATGCCTTTAGTTATATTGCACAAGTCCATCCTTCTTTCCTTTTGTCCAGCAAAGTGATCAATTACACGTTCGTTGAAATCAGCGCCGGACAACAATTTCTTTCCGATTGAACACATAGCAAGGGCACTAGTCTATAAATAAACAAGGGACGACACAAAATGAGCCGACAAAAAATACGACCAAAAAGAACAAGGTGCCAGGACACAGATTTGGGGACAATTTTTCCCTAAAACAAAAACGAGCACTGTTTATTAATTCAAAATTGTCTTCTTGAATGTACACTTAGCACTAAGAAACTTCTTAATCGGCAATTAAGCACAGTTAACTCCTCAAAAATGATGTCTGAACTCATTTCACTCCGTTCTTAAGGAGAGTCTTGCGTTACTATAAGGAAGACTCAAGGGAGATAGAAGTCGTGGTCCACTAATGCTGATTCAGCTGAGGGACGAATTTAAGATCAGCAAAGGCATTCTAGCAAACAAAAGACGTCACGGACCATCTCCTTGAGTCTAAGATTCATATGTGGTAAACACACGAAACGCCAACGGGTCGCACTTGGAATAACCATGTCTTCGAAATCATTGCCATGATATAATAGAATATAAATTCTAGATCGTAAAAGAAGACGACTCTGAGCCACAGAGAGGAGCTGTAAGGATCTCCACACTGATATGAACTCTTCAAAGCCACTTAAATCAGACCCAAGTGGACATTTTCCATCAGACAGTTACCGCTCTGCCGCTGAGGAATTAGGTGAACATGAAGTAATACAACAAGGACGGCTAGATAAATGATGAACCTACACACAAAAGGTGCATTGTACGCGGCACTTCTTGACATTCATTGAATGACTCCATTTAAAGTCACGTTTTACGGTTTAAATTATGTTTAATCCTTCACCCTATCACGCACGCACCTATTTCTTAAATTATAAATCAGTAGGAGATGTTAACTGATTTTTCCTTATACCGCAGGTCTTTTGAAAACATTTATCTGAAAAATAGGTACCGCATTTCTAATCATCGGGAAGATATTAATACATTGTTCAGGCCTAAACATTATAACATTAGTTTCCCCAAGGTTCTTGAAATTCGTAATCATAACAGAACTGTGGCAAATACTCGAGAATAGTTTTCCTACGTCAATACGGCCTTTAACTGGTTGGATTTTATGTGTTCCGGAATTCAAACACCCAAAAACGCAAGCATAATGAGATAATTTATTTTCTGTAGCAATATCTACCAGTAATTAAAAATTAAAATCGTATAACTACATCCAGTACAGTGACCATTCTGATTCCGTACGTCCCTTTTCTGTGGCAGCACCAAGTAGACGCCAGTTTATACGCCCGCCGGCCTGCGCAGCGATGTCAACTCACACGTCGCTCTGCGCATTCTCGGACGACGTCCCAAGACCTCCATAAGACACAACGTTAGACGCGTCATAGCACCAGCGGCCCCCACCACTACCACTCTCCATATAACTGCATGGGGATGGATTGGGACGTTCTGGCCAGCGCCTCACGGCTACAAATACGAACTTCTCGCGCCATTTCTTTTCGTGTTTTTCCAATACTTTCGATGTATGGGACTGAAAAAACACTTTGATTAATTAGATGTTTAATTATAAACTAATGGATATTTATTTTTTTTACTTTTTCAAATATTTGGGAGGGGCGGCGTCCGAGAGTCCTTATGGGCAAGCCGCCACTGGTGATAGGCTGTTGAACAGATACATTTACAATGTCTTTCTTTCCACGATCGATAAGAGACAAAAACGGCAGTTTTAGGGTTTGTTGGCCTGTTGTTAGTGTAGCTGTCTTATGTATTCCTGAATGAATGTTTCTGAATTTTCATGGTATTTTTATCATTTTTATTATACATTTGTAAGTTGTAAGTTGGCTAATTGCCAGGTGGTAACAGTTTATATTTTATTAAAATGTATAAATTGATAATGCATCACCAAAATAAAATTAATCCAGGAAACTTAGTAAAGAGTTCTCGAGATCGCCACCGGGTCAGGAACTCCATAACTGCCGACGTTTCGATGCTCACTCACAGCCCTGAGGACGATGACCAAGTCAGACATCGAAACGTCGGCAGTTATGGAGTTCCTGACCCGGTGGCGATCCCGAGAATCCCGGCGATGTCCAACTTGGTCATCGTCCTCAGGGCTGTAGGTGAGCATCGAAACGTCGGCAGTTATGGAGTTCCTGACCCGGTGGCGATCCCGAGAACTCTTCACTAAGTCTATTCGCCGGGAAAGCACGAAATCGTAATTCAATGAACATTTAAAATAGCAATGAAATTAATATTCCAAGGTAAATTTTTTACATCTCTTCTTGAAAATCTTTATTTTTCTAGGATAGGGCACAAACAGTTCCCATTCATTAATCGTCTTGTAGAGGTATGAGAACTTTTTTGCGTAAGTCCTTTGAGGCCGGCGTTTCATCTTGCATTGGTGATCTTTCCTACCTATATAGGTGTGCGGAAAATGCGCAAAGCCCATTTATTTTTCTTCTCCGTCCTAGTGTATCCCATCCCAGTACTTTCAGCATCTTACAGACTCTCTCGGTCTTTTTATGTTTTTTATGTTTTATGTAATAGTGTCTTATACGCCTTTTCATTTGTAGTTCGATCACTTTCCTTTACGTAATTTTCATCACCCAATGTAACATATTGAGCGCCTTTTTTGTTAACTGCTTCACATTTGACATATTTCTTACAGGATGTTTCGCATGTTCTAGCTTCATTGGCCCATTACCTTCATAAGTAGATTATGTGTCATGTGTAGCTTACATGAAGCGTAGTCCATGATAGTGGAGGTAAATTTTGATCATATGTTGCATGTTGGTGATGGTTCACCGCCTGCGAAACACCTCTCTGTTGTTGCTTCCAGGGTAGTGTGCATAGATATCTTTCTTTTCTACATTATTTTAGTGGTGCTGTCTTTGATTTTGTGTCCAATGCCAGTCTCAGTCCTCCAATATCTACTAACTAATTTATCAGTCCATCATGAACCTTTTTTTAGCGTGATTTTATCTTGTGAAATTTTGGATAGTTTTTCAACGGTAATACAGTAAAATTCAGAAACGTTTCAAAGGCTGAAAGGATGAATTTATCTGTACATATATTTTGCTCATTTTATATTTTCCATTCGCGTCTATTCTTACTTGTGGCCCCCCAGGGACTGACTATTCTTCCCATTTTCCCGCTTTCAGAATATATAGCCAAAATATATATTTCGAATATATTTAAAGCAATTATTTCACATTGAAACGGTGAAGTTAATTGAAGTTTATAACAGTTGGAAATTTTATTTCACTTTGTGATTAATCCTCATTAATTAATTTATCCTTTTTCCAATTATTAATATATATTAATATATATTTAATATCGTTTTATGAAACTCTTTTGCTGTAGCCCTATAGTCGTCATTAAAGTCTTCAATTAAATACTTCAATAAGGTGGTAATGGGAATGGTACTGTTTACGCTTATCATTTAGTCAAATTCGAAAGATACTTTAATAGTCTTAAATAAGTAGATAAAGTTCATTACTATTTTATACATAAAAACTGATTACTAACTAATTATAACTTATTCATGACACAAAAACTGAAATTTCTCAAATTTGGACGATTGAGTAGTTCTTGGTTTGAAAATGTAATAGAAAAGGTGTTACGTATTTTTATTAATTATCTATGTTGTCGACTTTATGACTGCAGGTCCATAATTCAACTAAAATAAGCAATAAATCATTGAAATTTAATTATTGGACGTTCAGTCATTAAATTATTGATTTTAATTACGTGAAAGAAATAAAAAACTGCTCTCTTCCCAAGTAATTACATTTTTGGGAATTATTTTCACAAGTAATATGAAACATTAATCAAGAATATAATATTGTCTGAATTGACTGTTTAATCAAAATTTTATTTCCTTCCAATTAACTTTTTGGGATAATTTCCTCTCTCCCATTAATCGCTTTGATCATTAATTCAGTTTGTTAACTGATGAATTATGAGTTAGCCTATAACTACTCCAGTTGCAAGGAATATTAATCAATAATTTTAGATAAAAGATAATAATGATTTTTTAAGATGTTGAACGTTTTCATATTTTTCTCCAAAACTCTTTACTACTAATGATGCCATACTTCTGTTTCCTGCAATAATATCATATACGTGGCTAAAGAAACGCTTTCGCCTATGGAGAGGTATTCATTTTTCGTTGCTTTTCGTAATCTTCTATTAACTGCGCAAATAAAAATACTCTTTCACGCACATTCACTTGAGTAGTCATTCATGTACAGTTTTAAGGGTGACGTTTAACGCTGATGATTTTGGGTAAGCTCCTCATGACCGCTTATATAAAAATTATGATGGCACCTGTAAATTTCTTCAAATGAGTAATTCTTTTTCCAAGATTATGCGGTTTTGTGCAGCATCGCGAGCGAGGAGTGGGAGACTGAGGATAAAATTAGGTGAGGAAAACCTTGAGCAAGTGAAGAAATTCAACGCTTTAAGTAGCACAATGTAGAAAAAGGGATACAGTAGTAAAGATATCAGGAAGAGAACTGCAGTGTCAAAGGAGGCGTTCATGAACAGGAAGGAGCTTCTGAGAGGATAGTTATGTAAAAGTTAAAAAAAAATGTTAATGAAGAGTTTGATCTGGAGCATAGCTCTATACCTTGCGGAAACGTGGACACTGAGGCGAGACAAGACTGGAGGCATTCGATATGAGGGTATGGTGAAGAATGGAGAAGGTGAAGTGGTCAGAGATGAGGAGAAACGACATGGTGGGTGAGGAGGAGGCTGGAGGTGAGGAAACTTTTAGATGAGCTACAGGGGAGACAGAAGGTTTGGATGGAGCGAGTACTTAGCGGGGAGGGGGTGTTGAAAACGGTATTAGAGGGTAAAATGTTTGGTAAACAGGGAAGGGGAAGGATGAGAACTGGATTTTTAGATAGATTGAAAGGGCGAAGGCCTTACTGTGAATTGTTACTGTGAGGGACTTTGATTTTTACAGAGACTTATAAATGCATTTTGAATCTCCAATAGGGTAGTTTCCTGCATCAAAGAAAACTAAATGCATTGATTACGATTCCTTACCCACCATTAGTGTATTCATAATATACAAATTATTTGGGTTTAGAAATCCCAGTTTAGACGAATGGCAATGGTCAATTTTAACGACATTTGAAAAAGGCCAGATTGGCGCCCATGCGATTCCACTCCACCTGACGTCACAGGGACCTAGTTTCTATACGAGTAGATAGGAGTTTTACATTGTCTTAGATTACTAATGCATTCATGAGGCACAGAGCTCAGGGAAACATGTCTTAATAATCATCTATTAAAACAGCCCAAGGTCGGAAAGTTTCCTTCGTTTGATAGGGGAATAATAATCCTTATTTAAGCCAAGCGCTTCCTGCTAGCAGCCTGCGTCGTATCAGCGCTCAGGCCTCGCCCCAAGGTGACCTCACAAGGCGGCAGGGGGAACCAGGGAACCAGAATGACGTCACACGGACTTTTCCCATCATTCCTACTTAGCCGTCGCGTTTTCGCGCGCTTGAAATCCAAGAGCGTGAAATGCGCACTCCAGGAGTAATAATCTTTCGATTTCGGCAATAAAAAAGTAATAGGAAACCGCCCTATTGACGCGCAAAGGGAAACTATTAGTAAAGTAAATAATTTCGGCCTAAATTTTGTAAAATTTCATGGTCGATATGATGAATATTGCATAGTTAAACTTCTTAGTGATCTTGGTAGACCTGTAGATAAGAAACAAAGGATCTACAGCGAATGAGAGATGATGCCCACTGTCGGGCGAAGCCGGTTATATTATTATTTATTTAAGTATTCTACCGAATTAGGTAAGTTCACTCGTAGCACTTAGGTACCATTTTGGGAACCTCCTCTTAATTCAAGAACTTCCCTCTTCAATTCTTTATAAGGCTTTATCCCTTTCATTCTAACTAAAAATCCTATTCTTTTCCTTCCTCTCCCTCGTTTAGCCTACATTCTACCCTATAACACCTGTTTTTAACATCCCCTCTCCGCTAAGTACTCCCTCCATCCATATCTTCTATCTCCTCCGCATCTTGTCTAAAAGCTTACCCTCTTCGCCCACCATGTCCAGTACTTCGTTATTCCTCCTTCTCTTCGTGCAATTCACCTTCTCCATTCTTTCTCTGTCCTCTTTCATTAAAAGATTAAAATTTATCTAAAAATATTGCACAGAATTTAATTCTTAAATTAAAATAGTAATTTTTGGGCAAAAACATTTTCTTTTCAATTTTTTTTGCAAATTAAAGTAGTCTATAAAATGTTTGCTTGAAACTGGTTGTCTTCGATGCCTGAAATTCCGCGGAAACGTGAATCACAATATTCAATTTTAATTGAGCCCTCCCACGTGAAATAACGGCAGTTTATCAAATCATTCCGATGTGATTTGATTTATTTTTTTATATAACCCATTTACGTACCAACGATAATTATAAAAAAATAATATTCCTCATAATTACGTTATTGGTAACCAAGTACCATAAGTTGATGTTTTTGGCGAAATTAAATTCGAACAATAAATTGCATTGGCATCCATGTTACGGTCACATGTACATATATCAAAGTATTATTGCGTTTTACGGTGAATTAAGTAAATATTTTGATTCCGTAAATGTGGAATTTCCATGATTAAAAATAAAACAGATTTTTCTGTCTAAATTGTCGATTACGTGCGCTGTTTGAGAAAAAATTACCGATGGGTTGAACGGAATGTGCAAGGTACGTTCGGAAAGTAAGTTCCGTTTTGAAATAAAAAAAACAAGTACAGATATTTCAAATAAATTTACTGCATATAAGGCCGGCCCTTATTTTTCAGAATTGAGAAAAGTCATGCTTTCCTATTCTCAAAATGATCCAAATGAGGTTTATATTCACGTGTTAAAATTTTTTTAGCTCCCTAGGGTGGAGGGGAAGTCTCTAGTAAGTGGTGCGGGCCGTACTTCGGCGGCACCGCGGTGCGGGGTAACACCCTGGGGGGTGGATTCCATTACGATGGACGATATCTCGTTAACGCTTAGAGGTACGTCAATACAAACAGAAATTCGGTTCAAATGGACTTTACTTTCACATTTTACATATGGAATGTAACTTCTTCTGCCCCAAAAAATGTAGGGTGCTAAGTACTTTGTGCCCTTGGGGCACGGGTTGCCGTTATTTTAAAGTAACCAAATTTCAACACTTGAATATAAATCTCATTTGGGTCATTTTGAGACTAGGAAAACATAACTTTTCTCAATTCTGAAAAATAAGGGCCGGCCTATTGCATACATCTCCACCACTCTTAGACTATTTTTAACGTAGATCCCGTGATTTTCTATTATTATGAAGTATTTGTCATAGCGAGGCGCAAGTTTTTGAATACCTTCTTCGAACAATGTTGCCATCTATGAGATAACATGTTCTTTCAGCACTTCTTCACTGTTGGTCGATGTTTTTGACCATCCTCCGTACAGCTCCGACCTCGGTCCAAACAAAATTCACTTGTCTATGCATGTGAAGTCTTTTCTTTGTCGTCTGTGGCACATCAGCGACGAAGAGCTGAAAGAACATATTACTTCATGGATGATTACACTAGCGGCAATATTCTACGAAGAGAGTACCAAAAAATTGTGCCACGCTGTGTAAAATATCTGAAAAATCACGGGATCTACGTAAAACAATATTGTGTGAATGGTAGAGATATGTTCTACAAATTCCTGCAACATCTGTACTTGTTTTTTGTTTACTTTCAAAACAGAACTTACTTTTCGAAAGTACCTCTTATTTCTTTCATCCTCAATCGCATGTGAAGGTACTACTGTAAGGAAAAACTGCTGCTGGCAGGTTTGAGCTTTCGAGTTACTAGATGAATAGTATTTTTAAGGTTTTTCTTTCTTTCTATTGTAACTTTCACTCTTCAAAAATTATTTTACCAATAAAATGTCATAGTTATAACGATAGAAAAGGAAGCGAAGAAATAAAATACCAGTTTTCCACACAAAAAAAGATGAATTTTCAAAATTTGGAGATCTATAGCCGATTTATAACTATTGCCGACCTGTTTTGGAGCTGGGAGGCTAAAATAAAGCTAAAAGTATTTAATTTTGTTAATGGATCATTAGATGAGGATAGGTTGAGATTATTTCCCTCTTGCCCTGGTGTGGACGTCATTACATAGTGGTGCTACTCATGGAATTTCGCTAGTGAAGTATGATATCGATATTTGAGAGATTTTATGATAATACCGAAGTATTTTCTCTTAGAATTTTTCTTAAGTACATATGCACTATAGTGTCTGGCATAAATAACTTTTTGGATGCTATGTGACCAAACACTACTCTACCACCTATATACGTTCCCTCTTATTTTATTCTCGACAGTTAATGCTTTGATTTCAATAGGAATTATTTTTCATTATATTTTTCAACAATTATATTTCTTACATCAATATTTTTTAGCCTCTTGGAATTCCTAATGGACGCGTAAAATAAAATTGTAAGTAAATTAAATACTTTTAACCTCAAATTCGTAACATTCATGGTTGATTTAATGAAAATCGCAAAGTTAAACTTATTGTTGACCTTGAAAGACCTGTATTTAAGCAATAAATGAACCTTAACCTATACCTGGTGATATTCCCGGTTGAAGTGAAATTAATGCCTATGAATGAAGATCTACCAACTGGGAATAACCTTTTACTCAAATAGACCATGCTTAACAGCTGGAAGGCATTCAAAAAATTCCTTCTTTTTCCCTTCCATTTAAAATGAGATGTGTTTATGTGGAAAGAACGTCAAACCCTAAGGATCTAATATAGCCAGAGTGTAAGATCACCAGCCAAGGCAAGCCTCTTGAGTTTATCCAAAACTTTAGCATCCAAAACTCCTTCCCTTGTATCGCAGGGGAGGTTTCCATCTAAAGGAGTCTCTAAATGACTGTTTAAGTGTCCCGCCGTCTTTTATTCTCATTTAAGACACAAGCCTGAAAAATTATGGCGTCCTCTCCCGGAATATATCACTTCACGCCTTCTCATTATTTTCTATTTTGAAAGCGTTGCCTGTGCTGCGTTTCATCTTTCGTAGTGCCGAAACATACAGAGAAATGTGGGACAACTTTTCTTTTTACCATGGTTCTTTTTCGTATCTTTCAAATGTAACAGAGCGCTTAAAATCACAGTTGAAACAAAAGGAGGATACTGGAAGATGCTGCTGAACACAGTGAATTCCGAGGATGAGAAAACGGGTTGAGAGTTCTCGGATATTGCCAGAAAAAAAAGAAAATATTTTGATGATAGAGTGAAAATATCGCCGTATGCATCAGCAGCGGTTCAAATATTGCACCTGGCGGAAGGTTAAACAATGGCTCATCCGTAATTTAGTTTGCAGAAGCTTTTGTATGATAAAAATTTTGTTAACGTAATAGATAATTTTGAATTCAGATAGAATTCGTAGAGGTTGTAAAAATTCTTACTAAAGCTTAATCAGTATCAATAAATTACATCTACAGTTACTAAGAGAGCCAACTACATCACTATTTTATATAAGAGTTGGTCCGCGACTGGGTATTGGAAAACAAAAAAAATTCCCATGTGTCCTTAAAAATGCTCTCCCATTATAGACGGTGTGCATTGTGCATAGAGGTTAATTATGAAAATGAAGGAATATATAATCCGCTTAATTCAAGTATTTTTTTACAATTTAATTAACCCTGCATTGGTTCAATGGGCTTTTGGTACTCCGTTGCTATGGTGGGATGTTTGTACACACCCAAGTTAAAAAAAAACTTATAAGGCTTTTACGCTATCCAGTTTTGTGTCAGAACAAAAATGTTGTGTTGTCTTGTACAAAATATTTTGTCAGAACTAATTATTTTATATTACAAAAGTAATTCAGTTGACTATTCAAAGTAACTCCTCGGATGATAAAATGCAACCTTCACTTCAAATATTGGTAACAGATTTCGTGATGAGCATCATCCGAAGTTTACTTATTTTCTAATATGAGATATAAAATCTTCTATGCATTTATCATATTTTTAGCCATGACTGTGTACGCATTAAATTTCGATTCGTGAAACGCTACAAAAAGATATAAAGAAACCAAAAAAGAGCAATTTTGTGTCTCCATACCTTCGTTAGTGCGTTGAGGTGTTTGAACGCCTCAACAAGAAAACTATATTTCCGCACAAATACCACAAAAACGTATTAAAGAGAGATGAAGAACAGGAAAATTAAATATATTTAGGAAGGTACTCTTGACATGAGGTACACCATAGCTAAAATATAATCTTGGGGTCTAAACATCCCAACGAATTAACGCAGGTTTAATAGTTTTTCGGCTATTACAACCGACTGTAACGCTATTAATGTGTAAACAATCCGATTTCACTTCAGTTACGGCATTCCTTTTTCGTAGTCCGGAGACCCGATTAAGTTTACCTTTAATCATGATTTATAAGGTATAAAGGAACCTATATGACTGTTTTGTCAGAATGAAATTACATTGATATTCTAGCACTAATGAATTTAAAATTTTACGTATTTTAAGTATCACCATAGTAATCTCCATAGAAATGCGGGTTTTTAGAAAGTAATTTCCAGAAAGCATAGCCCCTTTTACCATGATTTCTAAGGTATTATGAAACTTTAATGACTCTTTCGTCAGAATGAAATTACATTAATTATCTATCACTAATGAATTATAAATTTACGTATCCTTAGACAAGAATCACCCTAGAAATTCGGGTTTTTAAAGTAATTTCCATAAAATATAGCATGGAAAGGCTATTTTTGAGTTCATTAGTCGATGGAGAACATTTTTTTCCTGAATATATCATGCATTCCGTTTCTGAGAAAAGCCTTCTTAAAGAAACAAGCACGTGGAAAGGGCTTACTGAGAGGTTAATATGTGTCGCGTTGTTTGGCGCAGAGAGGGAGTATATCAGAGATTAGGGAGAGAATATTGGTTCGACGTTCAAGATGCTTGTATGAAGGAGAATGGAGATGGTGCGATGGATGGAAAGGTAAATGAACGAGGACGTGCTCGACATTGTTGGCGAAGAGGTAAACTTTTGGGAGAGATAAGGAGCAGACGAAGTAAGTGATTGGAGGAGATAATGAAGGCTGATGTGTTCGGCGAAATGAAGCATGTTAACCATTTCTAACCCAGAGCTGCTTCTGGAACAAATCCAATTTATTAAGATTTTTTTTGAAATTTTTGAAAACTTGAAAAATTTGCTATCATACATAATTATCGCGGCAGCAAAATATTTCGTCATTACAAGTTATTCCACAAAATAATGCAAAGTTTAGATATTTCCTGAATAGTGCAGAAAACTTATACATTTATGATGTTGCTTGGAAGTAATATTGGGTTATAAAGGTTTAAACGGGTCGGGGGAGTGGGTGAAGCTTTAGGCATTGGATGAAGAAAAACGACACGTTTCTATGCTGAGCCGGGTATGGAAAAATAGGGTAGTTTCCTTCAGCAAAGAAAACGAAAGACATTGATTGCGATTCGTTACCCACCATTAGTGTATCCATTATATACAAATTATTTGGTTTTATAAATCCCAGTTTAGACGAATGGCAATGGTCAATTTTAACCACATTTGAAAAAGGCCAGATTGGCGCCCATGCGATTCCACTCCACCTCACGTCACAGGGACCTAGTTTCTATACGAGTAGATAGGAGTGTTACATCTGAGATTACCAATGCATGTATGACGCACAGAGCTCAGGGAAACATGTCTTAATAAAACTTTACCTATTTACTTTCACCTATTAAAACTGCCTATGGTCGGAAAGTTTCCATCGTTTGATAAGATATTAATAATCATTATTTAAGCCAAGTGCTACCTGCTGGCAGGGTACTCTGCTACCTGCTAGCATCCTTCGTCGTATCAGTACTCAAAGCCTCGCCCCAAGGTTACATCGCTTGGCGGCAGCGGTAACCATAACGACGTCACACGGGGTTTTCCCAGCAATCATACTTTGCCGTCGCGTTTTCGCGCGCTTGAAAATTTTCACTTTTCATTTAATCACGAAAAATAGATATCATCATTAAAAAATCTAAAAGCGTGAAATAAGTACTCCAGGAGTTATAATCTTTCGATATAGGCGATAAAAAAATAATGGGAAACCACCCTATAATGAGAGGACAAAAATATGTTGCAAAAATATTCATTCTTCATGCGTAATATCACTATCAATTAGCATTAGCAAAGGTGGTGTTCATGAACAGGAAAAAGCTTTTGAGAGGACCGTTATGTATGAATTAAAAGAAAAGGTTAGTGAAGAGTCTAATCTGGAGTGTAGCTCTTTGCGGTTTGGAAACGTGGACACTTAGGAAGGCCGAGAATAGACTGAAGGCATTCGAGACGTGGATATGGCGAAGAATGGTGAAGGTAAAGTGGATGAGGAAAGATAGCTTTTAGATGAGGTAATAAAGAGGCAGAAGGTATGAATGGAGGCGGTGATTAGTGGGGAGGGGATGTTGAAAATGGTGTTAGGGGGTAGAATGTTAGGGAAACGAGGGAGGGGAAGGAAAAGAATAGGATTATTAGATAGAATGAAAGGGAGTGCGCCATGCAGTGAATTGAAGAGGGAAGTGCTTGAAGAAAACGGAGGCTCCCAGAATGCTTCTTAAGTACCTACCTCATGGAAACCAACCTTAATCGGTAGATTACTTTGATAATAAAAAATGCGTAATATTTCGAAGCCTGCCGCGTGAACTAGCACTATGTGTGTGCACGTCTTGTAACATCTCGTACCATTAGTTTCAATACGATTGCCCAAGGAAAATTAGGTAACTGGATAGCGTAATGGTGTGATCAGTGGCCCGGAAAGCCAAAGGTTGGGTGCTCGATATCCGGTACAGGGGAATTTTACTCATGGCAATTCATGTATATTGATTCTGTAGTTAATCTAATCTGTTAAAAGTGAAGTCAACTTTTTCGGGAGAGATATCTTAGGACAGCGTTATGAAAAGATATACGAACACATCGTGCTGCCAAATTATATTAATTTCAGAAGCACTACTACTCGTGATTCAACTGATTTTGCAGTCATCATCTGGTACAGAGATATTTCATTTCCAAAAGTAGCGGAAGGGGGAACAGTAGGAGGAATAAGGGGGAGGAAAGGTTGGAGTAGGAAGCTCAGAAACGTAGTAACGAAGGAATAGGTTTCTTCATCTATTTTAATGATTATTTTTATTAAAGCTTTCTACAAATTAAGGTAGGTTTCAATGGAGTACGTAGGAAGTATCCTGGCAGCTTCCCATTAATTCATAGACTTGCCTCTTTAATTCATAATAATGCCTACTCCCTTTAACTATACCTAAAACTCCTATTCTCTTCCTTCATCTCCCTCGTTTACCTATTATTCTAGTCTCTAACACTGTCTTCAACATCCCCTCCCCGCTAAGTACTCCCTCCATCCATACCCTCTGACTCTTCCGTATCTCATACCTGCCTCTCCTCACTCACTATGTCCAATATTTCGTCGTTCCTCCTCTCTGTCCACTTCACCTTCTCCATTCTTCTCCATACATCTCGAACGCCTGCAATCTTCTCTCGTCCTTCTTCCCAAGGTTGCATGTTTCCGCACAGTAAAATACATCATTATTTCATGTAATCAGTTGTTTTTTCTTTTGCTTACAGGGGAATCCTTCACACCAAATTTACCTATCCCTGCCTGCCTTTATCTCCTCGTAGGATTTCCTTCTTCAGTCGGTATAAATATCTGTTGCCCTCCATTCGAGCCAAGTAAACTCTTCTCTTTCTCCCCATGATTCAATTAGGTTGTATCCTCTCTTATCGCAGTTTTCCGAAATTTTCTTAGATAATAGAGATTCAAATGTTTAAGACAACTTTTTTCTCTTTAGTCGACTTTTTTGTGGTCGAATTTTCATTCAGCTAATTTTTCTTGAAAATTATTCTCAACTTCGGTCAGATTAGGATCGTGCAATTGCGTCTAAATCAAATATAATTAAGTACAATTCACCCATTAAACTAGAGATTCGAAATAGTGGAATCCGTAGAACTCAAATCGCTCAATTTTTCATGTGTTCCTATCCTTTATTCCTACTCAGTTACGTTCCGAATTGGTTTAGAATATTCTATTATACGCAATCAGTATTTTTTTTCGATTCGCAGTGTAAGTCAATACGACATTAATAAGCTTGTTCAACTTCTGTGAATCCCAATATTTTTGCAGAAATTCAAAGGGAACTCCATCAACCTTGCTTTGCTATGTCACTGTCATATTTTGTGTTATCATTCGGTAGGATAGATGTAGACAATGCTATTTTGAATCAGCATTTTGTTTAATATTGCATGTATCGAGTGATATTGCTCAGATTAATAAGAAGAATTTGCTTAAAAACGAATGAAATGTCTTTTTCTTGAAACTTTAGTCTTTTCTTAATATTGGCCGAATTACACACTAGTTTATATGAATTTAAGTCTGTAGAATAACTGGAATTTCGAATGATCTGTGTTCGCACTCTCGGGATTATAGCAAACTTCGACTAAGGCTCATTTATTTAAATGCGAGAAGGTATCGAATTGATTATTAGTTGTGAACAATTTGAAACAGTTACAACAAGGTGGCCTAGTAATGGAAACAGCATCAAATCCCAAAATGGAGTTCAATGCGAGCCACGTAAGGAAATTACAGGAGAAAAAAGCGAACGAATTCGTTAGTTTGTCCTTTCACATAGGTTATTGGAGGACATAAAATAATTTTCAAGTAAACATGCCATAAAGCCTAATACGGATTTGCTTCGATGAAGGGTAAAGTAATGGATTTTACTTTAGCAACGGAAAACAACCAATAAATACTCTTAACGGCGTTTTATCTTTACAATTTTATTTATTTCTTAAAAATAAATTATTCATTCTCCCTCACCCATTAACCGCGAGGGTAACTACCCATAATGATAGACTTATAAGGTAAGTCCTATCAACTCCGCTACTTTTTTGGACCCGAAAGCTTTGAAGAATCTCATCGCCCATTGGCCCAGGCTATTTTTTTAATTTGCTTTTTTTCTATACAATATAAACTCGCAGTTAATGCTCGGACGAGTTCTCCGCCTCACTCATCAGGACTTTAATCACCGCGATAACGCTTAAAAACCACGCACAATTAGTTCCACGGAGAAGTAGATTGAGATACAATCCGATTGAGCAACAGATGGCGCCGGTTTATTTTTATTCCTTTCGAGAGATACTTTTGCATTTTTTTGTTAATGCGTCGACACTTAAAAAAAGGAGATAGCATTGGGGGGAGTTTCCATTTCCAAAATTTTGCTTCACGAAAGCTTGGCGATAAACGTAGCCGCCTTTGGAATACTATCGTGAGGGTGTTTTCTTCCGTTATTTTTTGTTGTTGTCCAGGCGGGAGCAGAAAAAAATACGAAGAAAGCATTCCTATATCTGTGAGGTGTTTCGTTGGGAGTGAGGAGAGAGAGAGCGCCTATAAAACATATTCGAACGAAGGACACGAAAAGAAATGTTGAGAGGAGTATGGGGGATATTAGGGATGGGAAAAAAAGAAAAACACTTTTGGAACAATTGGACAAATTGGGGGTCCGTGGGGCGCTTTGCTTTATGTCCCTGATAGAGACAGAAAGAGGCGTGTGATAATTGAAACATCTTCTCTTTTTCTCTTCCCTCTCCAAAACACCACCAAAGTGAATCCGCGGCAATAAAGACGGCAATTCAGAAAGGGAATCCGGCAAAAGACGCACTAAACACCTGCCCCAGGCTTTCTTTTTTTTCTCTTCTCTTCTCTCCTTCTTTCCCACTCACAGGCACACCACGCGCTTTTATTATCCCTCCCTCCCTCCTCCGAACACTGCAGGAACAAAAAAAATATCAGCCCGAAAGGAGTGGCGGATAGATTCAAGGGCACGCCTTCCCTCGACCGCTCAACAATGGGTGACGTGGGCCGGAATGACATCTTCTCCCGAACTTCTCCTTCTTCTTCTTCTCCTTTTGATTCGGGCGAGAGGACCAATCGCGTGCGAGGATGGAGAAAGTCTAAGTAGCATCGAAAAGGGTGGAGGCTTCGGAGAAACCCCCCACCTCTCCGCTCCTTTTGGGTTGGGGTCGTGCACGAGGAAACGCAGCTTGTCCCTCGTAGTCGGGGGACGAGCAAGAATTTTGCTCGTGTAGACACGCTGCGAATAAGTGTTGATTTGAGCTCGTATAACACCAGCTATCTTATTTTAGGAACATGTTTGGAATCTGTTACGAGTTATTTTGTTGTCTTTACATTTTTCTTTCATCCCATGCTAGGTATTGTAGTGGAGGCACCAGTACTTCTCACCTCGCAAAAGTTATTTCAGCGTAGGTACCCGCGTAGCTACGCTGGGAATAGTTATGAAGCAATAAACCATATAACAAGAGTTATTTTGGTGTAGGAACCTGTATATGGAAGCTAATACAAGTTATTTTGGTATATGTACACGAATCTTGCATCTCATACCAGGTGCTTTAGTGGAGGCTCCTGTATCTAGCACCACCATGGAGATATTTCAGAGTAGGTACTCGCGTGGCTACGTTAAGAATTGTATTTAGTTGAGGCCATGTTATGGGAGGTATTTTTTGTAGATACTAGGAACTGGCAACTTATACAAGGATATTTTAGTCTAGACATCTATGTATGAGATCTCATACTAGGTACTTTTGAGTAGTTACTTGTATCAAGCTTTTCATATGAGGTATTTTAGTTCCGGTACCTGTATCTGGCACCTCATAGGAGGTATTTTATGAGTAGAGACTTTTATTTTTCATGTAGCTCAACGTATTTTAAGGTTACTACATTTATTAGATATGAGCACTAGAGAGAAGCCAGTATCCAGTTTTAAACGTGCTCTCGTGGAAAACGGTTTTTTTAAAAACTAGGTTAATCGCTCTTTGATGAGAATAATTTGCATATATCTCTCATAATTTGGAAGCGAAATAGCAGATTTCACGGAGGTTGTAGCTAATATCGCCTTAGTACCAACGACGCATCATTAACTTCTATAGCTTCTCCGCACTACCCCGTTACTGAAAGTTGCCTCGGTAAACGCATAAGGGTATTTTTGTGTGTAATAAGCAGTGGTGTCATGATGCCGGAACGCAGTTCCGACAGTGGTTAATAAAATACGTATTAGTCAAACGACACTTTTATCAATTTTGGTGCCACAAAAATTCTGATACAAACATTCGTGGCCAAAACAAAAATTTATTTTAAAATGCAGACCTAACTTGTGATAAAATACACACAGAGTAATGGTGCTTTACCGGCGAATCTTGTTGATGAAGTCTTCTCGGGTAATCAGCCGGGTAAAGATGGACATTGCTGCCAACGTTTAATTGGCCTTCTCTGCCATCGTCTTCAGGGCGACTTTCATTTCAACTTCATTTGCACTGAAGACGATGGCAGAGAAGGCCATTGAAATGTTGGCAGCAATGTCCATCCTGACCCGGCTGATTTCCCGTGAAGAATTCTTCAATACACAGAGTAATATTTCACTTGTAAAAAAGTTATGGATAGTGCGTTCCATCAGTGCTAATATTGCCACGACGTTAGTGGGAATAAGGAAAACTGCCGTGCATAAAATATGTGTCGCGAGTTCTATGGTTCTCCCCTTTATTGAATACACTCCTATTTGCGAATGGGGCCATCTAATTACATTATGTTTTTTGTACCTTTGAAATCAATGTTTTTGTGAGTGAACACCGAAGTTCTGCATTTTAACTCTAAAAGATAGCAATGGACTTTCGGAGTTGTTTTCCAGATGCAAATCACCTTGCGTTGGAGATTACAACTCGCTGGTGACCCTGATACAATAAGCAGTTATCTACCTAATTAAACGAACCAAATAAGTGATGAATGGTAAAGGGGCAAGTTGTTTGCAAAAATAAAGTTGCGGAAAGTGGAAATAAACTTCTCCTTTTCTAGAACTCAATTTAAATACACTGTCAGTAATTAGGTTTCTCATGAAGTGTACTCAAAAGCCGCGGTTAAGGGCGTGAGGTGAACAGAGACGACTGATATCAAAGGCTACTGCGATAATTAAATTACTGCTACTACAGCTGTCTCCAATCACCGTTAGTACTATTTACATTGCAAGAACGCCTTATGTACAGTTAGAATTTACACATAGTCATTGCATTTAAATTTTTGAATAAGATTGTTGTCGTTCAGTGCTTAACTACCTGAAAAATTATTTTACATATCCCAGTGCACAGTGAGGAATGTTTTTATGCGCGCGGAGTCAGGAAAGTGCAATACACTATGAGAAGCATAAACTCTGTTTTTCTGCAAAATCTCCACATATCTTCACTGGTTAATTAAAAAGCATATTTATATGCTATAGTTGATACCGTCGATAAAAACTTTCCGTTTACTTAGGTGCTCTATTTTTTCAAACTAAATACCCAAAGAATACTTAAGGATATGTTTACTCTAACCAGCCATTTGATTTGAATGATGAGTACATTATGCGTAGATTCAAATTAATTTATCTTCTACAGTTAAATTTTTTCTGCCACTGCAATACGATGATGACCGTTTGTAATAACTTGTACGAGAGTATTCATTCACATGATTGTTTATTACGTAGTTTCTGATAAAAGGCTATGTTTATATCATCGAACACATGCCATATTTAAGATCACTCGGCAAGGGATACGTGAATCCTCCCAGAACATAATATGAGATGTTTCCTCAGCGCACGTAATGTACGATGCTAGGTTTTCTCACAAAACAAAGCAATGCGCAAAAAAGCACCTACGCAAAAATGCTACTTTCCTTGTAACTAGGAAGTGCGAAAGATTTTATCCCTCATTTTGCCGTCCTGAAATTTTAATAACGTGACGTTGACCTTTATCATGCTAATTTAAAGATTGTTTATTGCCGTTATGCGAAAACTATGATTTTTGCATAATTCCGAGAAATTCCAAGTGTTTTCATGTTTCCGGAATTCATTTGAGAATGTAAGATTAATTAATCTGTGTTTTTCTCTTGATTCTGTATTAATCTGTATCTCTTAAAATCTGTATTTTTCAGTCTTAAATATCTTCTCAAGATCCAATTCCAATATATTTTTTATTGTAGCGCAAATCTTTTCTCGAATGCTTAGCTGAGTATTTTCTCATGTCAATCTCTTAGCCATAATTAATTCTATAGAGATTAAATTGGCTCATCTTTTTGGGTATAATTTTGGAGTAATGGGTATCTTAATGCTAATACGTTTTTAGGCATAACGAATACGGGATTTTTATTTACACCTCTTTTTGCGCGAAGTTTGTTATCTATATTTTTTCTCGGCTTTGTAAGAGTTAACCATCTACCGTTGCAATGCACCACGCCATTTGCTGATAAGTAGTCCCTTCTTGCTAATTAATTCACACATTTTTGGACTCATTCGTCTTAGTTCTCTACATATAGGAACATAATTCACCATTGCTGTTTGAATTTTGAAAAATATACATAAATTTCATCATTACTGACAAAATATTCCACCATAAATACACTCTATACATCAAAAACTAAGGGTGTTTTTCACATAAGCTGGTCTCAGAATATCTTCGTTGATGTATATTTCATACGGATTCGCTTAAAAATTTAATGATTGCTAGAGGATCTAATTTTTATGGTAGACAATACGTGAGCTTCCATTCAAATAATATCCTATTCAAATCCCTTGAGTAGTGAAGATTTTTTATTAATATCTCCATTTATGATTGGATATTATGTCGGTGATATTTGAAAATGGTATTTGCAAGTTAATTTTTGTCTAAGAAATAGAAGATATAAACTTGGCTATTTTCGCATGGTAAGTTGCCGTGACGGACCACGGTTTCGTTACAGCGTAACATTGTCAAGGTGATCTTGTATTCTCTTGATTATTAGAAGCTTTCTAGTAATGTCAGCCATATTAACTCATTCATCTTTGAAGTAACATAGAACTGGTTGCATTAACAGGACATATTAGAAACATATTAAATATCGCATGATGGTTATGATTACCTTAATCATCGAAATCCATTGCATATCGTTCAATGAACCCATCCGCGACTGAGTGGGGTAACTCAGTTAACCCAAATTATATTAATATTGTATAATTATTTTATTTTTTATATTGCCCTTCGATATTTTTTTTTGTATTTGAGCTCAACCACTTTGTCGTTATTTAAGAGACAAATGATATTTTTAAATTGTTTTTGAAAACTTCAATTTTTACTGGTGGGGTGCCATAGCCACTGGTGGTAAGGATAAAAAACTTGTTTATTCATATGAGTGCAGGGATAAAAGTTGAATACAATCAATATTATTGTAATATAAATTCATAATGCCAATATTCTACATGATGGCACTTTTTGTTCTTGTTTTTTCATAGTATGTTAATCAATGGACAGTTATATAGCAAAATATCAAAGATTCCTGCCATTTCGCAAACAACCAATGTAAAAACCTGAATGTAGCCTACAATGTATTTATAAACTATACACAAAAAGGTACTATATGATTAAAAATAGAGCCATGGTGTTGAGTTATATGAAATACTAACATACAGCATATAAATTATGAATTATAAATAAGGTACCTGAGGTACCCCTCACAGTCGTTAGCCGAAGTTTTCTAGGCACAGTCACGGAAGGGTTAAATGAAGATTTATGCTTAAGTTATTTTTTAAGGAGAACCTGGCTGTTTCACTTACGACATTTAGAAAAAAACTTGGAAAAATTTTGTTCGTAGATGGGCTTTAAATACTAAAAAAAACTCTAATATTATTTCCTGGCAACGTTTAATTCACACTGTAAACCAATATCGTGAAACTTTTGGATCTATATTGTCTTATGCTGTCCACCATAAGCATATTAAAAAAAAGACGGCTCAAGTTTGGAAGTAAACAGTCAAATTTATTTCCAATTCACATGTTAATAGTATTTTCTTCATGTAAGAAAAAGATAGCTTTGAGGGAAGAGAGATAAGTTAACAACATGCGTTGTGTGATTCCACTTCAAAAAACAAGAATATTCGATGAAGTGTAAAAATAGAGCTCTATCGAGTATAGGAATGACAATGTTATTTATGTATTACTACAGCCTTCTAGGTTTTCTTTAATTTACTCCTCCGATAGGAAAATAAAACCTTATGAATGCCAAATAAAATCTTTTCTCAGGTGTTTCTTTCTTAAAAAACAAAGTCTTTTTTTCAGTCCAAGTATGGATTAATATGAATACAGTTTGTGGAATGCTGTTGTTCCACTCCCATATTTTTCAACTTTCCACCTATATGAGTACGTTTACTTGCCACGCGGGTGCGCGAAATTGCCAAAAAAATGACGAAACGAAAGCATAGTTCTTTATAGTTCATATTTATCCCACCAAAGATAAAAGTTAACAGATTATTGTCCAATTTGCCGCTTGAGTGAGAAAAATAAAAAGCATGGCAAAGGGATGAATCATTGAAATCGCTTTTTTCACAGGTGACACGTACTAGTGTCGGAGGAACAAATTCTAAAAATGAAGAGAATACTTCCATTTTCAAATATTCTCGTCTTAGATCGTTCATCAATTGCATCAAACTTATATCCTTCATAAGATAGGCTTGTAATGAAAAAAATATAATTAAATATGAAAATGCTTTTCAAAGTCTTTATGGAAAGATCCAATCAATTTCATTTTAGCGTGATTGGATCGCCTTACTGCTACTGATTTTTGAGAGATTGATGAATGATGAGTCGTCATATTAAGACCTTACAAAATTGGAATAAATATTGATACAACGGACGTTTTTCTGCACAGAAATTTTTCTGGACATATGTGTTAAAAAGCGTTTTCAACGTTTGTTTACAAGTTTATCTTCTCAACTCTTCAAGTCGTCGTATAACCGGGTCCCAACATTTATGACTCGGTGAATTAGAAGCTATCTCCACTTCAGTCTGTCTTGAGGGCACCTAAATCGGTGTAATGGAAGCGTTGTGTTGCTATGATAACAGCGCCGATGACATTCGAAAATCAATGAGGTGTTAAAGCCCCTATACACGATGAATGATCATGCGATGATCATGCTGAATGATTATGCGAATAAAATCATTCACCAAAAGTAACGGATAAATTCGCGAATGAACCGTCATGCACATGATCATTCAATGAAAATTAGAACATGGTCTTTTTTGATCGCATGATCCCGTGAATGATGGCATAATCATTCAGTATGATCATTCGCATGATCATTCACTGTGTATCGCGGCCTTATGAGAAAGGACTAGAATATGATACGCTGTGAAAAATGCGATTTCATTATTGTAGTTTCTCATCTACAGCGCTCACAGGAAATAGGTAAAATGAGGCACATAGAAGGGTATGAAGAAAAATACCGTGCATGGGAAAGGTACGCAATACCCTTCTAAAAGAAGTAGAAGATCAAACGCATACAACTCGGTGATCTAGAAGCTATCTCCACTTCAATCTGACCTGTGGACACCTGTATCGGTGTAAGAGAAGCGTTGTATTGTCATCACGGTGATGGCAACGTGAATGTCATCAAATAATCAATTCAGTCGTTGAAAAATGGGTTTGATTATGCTTATTATGCTGTGAGAAAGGTGATCTCATTTTCGTTGTTTCTCATCTGCAGCGATAATAGGAAATAGGTGAGATGAGGCACATGAAAGGGTATCTAGAAAAATGCCTTGCATGGGAAAGGTTCGCAACACCCTTTTAAAAGGAGGAGAAGATGAAAATGGCGACGAACGCAGGGGAAAAAACTTTTTCTCGAGGAAAATAAAGAAACTCCACTACGAAGGGGAAAGAAAAGAGAAATAGAAAGGGATGGCACAGAGTAGGAAAAAAGGCCTTCGCGTAGGAAGGGAGAAGAAAAGTAGATAGAACCCTCTCGGGCCAGATCACCTTTTATTAAAGGTGACGGGGTAATGCGATGGAAGGTCTTTCAGTTAGTCTTTTTTTTTACTTTATTTTTTAAAATTTTATTGTACGAAGGCGAGAAAGAGAGAGAGACTCCCCTCGCGTTAATGTCTTCACACCCTCAGCATTCACACTGGGCGCAGTGATATCCTTTAATTCAACCGCTCTTAGGGAATTTTATGTTTCCAATTCGAAGACAAGCCACGCCGCCTTTCCTCTCCTTGGGACCTTAATTTGAAAGCCATCTCCCTTCTTTTCTCCAACTGCCTTCTTTTTTTTTAATTTTTTCTACCTCCTTTTCACTCGTGTGCGAGGATCTTTCCTCTAAGACTGGTCTCTCCCGTTTTTATACTTCATTCTGGCCTAGAACCTCCGAGAGAACTTCTAGCTTAATGTGTGAGGCCAACTTTAGTCCTTCTTTACTCGCACTGAAAATGTTAAGATATTCTTGGAGAGACTCGTCGAATTTTTCATGTCTACCTGCTCAAAACATGGATATAAGACGTGTTGTATTGGTAGTAAGTATCCGTTTTTGATAACCTGCTCTTCAAATTTTAATTCCTTATGCCTAATTCTCGCCTAGAGTCCACTAGAGAACATTTTTAGAGTTTCTCGCTGAAAGGTTGAATCCAAAATTTGCCCTATTTTACTTCCCCCACTTCATACTACCAATTCATGGGTAATTTATTAAAGTATGTATCCATGCCTACCAGCTTCAAACATGGATTTAACTCAAATTGTATCGGTCGTAATTATCCGATACTGATAAGATCCTTGTCTATCGAAATTCGGTTTTTATGATTCAATTTCGTCTAGAATCAGTGAAGGAAAAGTTGAATGACTTCAAGCTTTTCAAACAGTTCAATGTGCGTCGAGAAAAGATGAAGAGCTCCTCGCTTTATGTCTCACTCCAACGTCCTAGGACAAACTCACCGAAGTTTCCATGCCCTCCCACTAAAAGCCGGGAGCTCATTTATATGGTATCGATTGCAAATTATCCGATACATAAGCAACGTGCTTATCACTTATCGAAATTTTATGATTTTGCCCTTTATTCTCTCCTTTTGCCTGCTGTTGCCCTGAGAGATGTTGAAAATCTTCTCGCATAATGCAGAAGTTCAACGTATAATTTTTAAATGTATTTTTACGTCAGGACTTGCCTGTTTAAAACCTTGGTTTAATTTAGATGGTATTAGTTTTCACTTCTCGGAGCCCTAAAATTGCTTGTAACGAGTCGGTTTTCTACATCAATAATAAGATCTTTTCATACCTTTTCCTTTAACTTATAGCAGTTCAGCCTTATGATCAAATCTAATAGTCTTCATTCAAAACATTCTTTAACTTCTTGATTTATTTTGTACGGAGAATAATGCAAGTTGTATAAAGTGAAATCCCAGCTTTACATTTGATTTGTCCTGCATTAATAAAAATACAGTGATTTACCTCTGAACATTTTATCCCCCCTGAAGCGAAGGATGAAAATTGACTCGGCGTAGACTTGGATATGAAGGAAAATGGGGCAATGGTAATGAACTTAGAAGGAAATAAGCTAAAAATAAATATGTTAGAAATTATTCGTAATTGTTTTAAAGGGGAAAAAACTTCAGTAGGAGCTATTCAGGAGGTTAAATTTAAGTTTAGGTCTCATTCTCTTCACTTGCAAGTAATTTTTATGTCTTGCAAGATTCTCATTACGTCAGCAGAACTCAATCAAATTGCCTAGTGTGATTGTTAGGAATGGTGCCTTCATGGTTGAGACGGTTGTCACCTTAAGTAGGGTGAGAACAAATGAAAGTGAGAAGGGAATTTCATAGTATCTACGTGATGCCCTTGAAATTAGTCTTAAAAATACGACGAACGTGTCATTTTACGAGGTTCTTAAAACGTTCTCTGAAAAAATTCTGCGGGGGGGTCTGGTGAATAAATTCTCTCCCTCCCTTTCTCTCATCTTGAACGTGCGATTTTCACAAGGCGCAAAGTATTCTGACGGTGGTTGGGTTGAAATCTCACCTGTTACGTCCAACTTGTGGCCCAAGACTGAAGATATGTATTCACAGCACCGAGAGCAGCGCGGTAATATTATATCTCTGCGAAAAGGAGGCCTACCACACAATTTTCATCTCGACTACAGAGTGCTCTTTAGTAGGCGTTTTGCGGATGTTGCTACGACGCGAGCCGTTAACCTTTTCGAGAATGCTTAAACAACTAGTTGCGCTTTGAGAAAGATTTGAATCCCTTATTTTGGCCTGGCATTTGTTTTTAGTCACTAAGCCTTGCGTTGCAAACAAACTTCTAAAATTATACGTTCGGGAAAATACGTCTCTTATTTTAACGTCTCTTTCGGATCTGGATACATAATGTAGTTTTAGGATAGTATTCTTCTTGTCACTCGGAATGGTATCTTTCCTATTGTTGGTTTATTAACTGAGGTTGTGTTTTTATGTTTTTTTTCTTAGAATAACATTAGTTTACAAGGATCATTCATACACATGTTATTGTATTTTGATAGGCATAGATTTTCGGTAAATCTTATTGTTCCCACCTTATATTTATTTTCGCCTGATATTGGTACAATGCTAGATTGTTTATCCTGTTTCTATTTCATTAGTTTCTTTTCACTTCCCCAGTTGATTTAGCCTTCGAGATTGAACTTAAATAATGCTTAATTCTATGGAACGTGGGAGTGTTATTACAATATGTTCTCATTATCCAGGATTACAAATGTATCGGATTCTTGCATTTCGTAATTTTTTGCAGTGTTTTATTTAAATATTATTTTAAATTAATATATCGCAAGGGTTGAGCTCTATTCTCACCCATCCAAAATTAAACGAACGTGGCTATGAGCCGCCTGAGGTTCGTTGGCTGCGCTTAGATTTCTTGAGCAATTGAGACTGAATCATTTTTCTCAAAAGTTCCCGCCTTATTACCAAGGTAATTCATTCCTTGGTGTTGCCATCTGCAACAGTAACTACAAGATGGAAAAGAGCCTGAAATCCTACAAAGCATTCTCACCGGTTGATACCTATCTTCTTGGACTGCTAATAGTTTTCTTTAGTTGCTTATATTAAGTATGCAAAGATCATTCTCTGTTACAAAATTTCCCTTGTTTTTTAATATACCGCCTGGCCCTATTTATATCTGGTGCTGAATTTTAAGTTGCATTGATCGTTCTTAATCGATAGATTTGTATTGCGTGTCCCTACCGTAAGGTTTCATTTGATAAATAAAGCGCACAATGATATCTCTTTCTATGAGCTCATTTACTTTCAAATTTCTCTCTGTAGATTGAGTGATAAGGAATAGACCTTATTGGGAAAAGTTCAATTTGGTGATGACGGAGGTGTGGTGCGATTCAATTCTCTTTGTATGTTTGCTCTAACCAGTTACATCATTGGAATCTTGAATGAATTACATAATTCTCTGTCTCGTTGGCCCATACGTTACGTTTTACTCACTGTATTCTTGTAAAATGTCCAGTTTTAGTTATAAATGCACGCTGTTTCGTATTATTGGGAAAACACTAAAATAGTGAGCCTAGCTAAAAATACCAGATCTATTAATCATATGTATCTTCGCTATCAATGGCGCAGTCGACGAATGCCCAAATTCAAAAAATTACCTCGCTAGCTAAAAGAATTTGGCAGAAATGCAGCCAAAAATTTGACTGATCAAAAATTACCGACAATGAGTTACGTCGAAAATTTTCACGTACGTTACGTAATTAAAGAAAAAATTTCATGGTACACTGTATTTTTTCAGTGAATTCATTGTGAATTAAAGGATAGATAAAGGTTAAAAATAAAAGTTACTGGGAACAATATGTGAGAGTTCATTTACGTGACCAGAACAGGGATAATTTTATTTACGCGTTCATATTTCACGTAACATAAGATATCGCCATAAGGCCGAGGTTGGCGTTAATATTGGATAATAACTTTCACACCCTGGTCTTAACTCTTGTCCTTTTTCCTCACTCAGCGCTACATGGGAGCAGATAAAGCGTTTGTTAGAGGGAAGGTGTATTTTTATGGCCCATTCTGTATCATTCTCATTCCTTTCTACGGTTCAGTGGGATGTTCCTATTGTTAGGCAGGCCGTAACCTGGAGACACGAAGGGTTTCGCTCAGTTGCTCGAGAAGACACTTAAATTTAGTGGATTCGCGTAAATCCTGATTCCTTCCTGATATATCTCGCATGATTCAAGATAATTTTAATAATACCCCATCACGTCGTCAAATTACAATCAAACGTTGCTCAAGGCCTTGGAAGCAAACAGAGATTGTACGAAAAAATACTTATGGAAATTGAATCTAAAAGAGATACGGAATTAAAGGTGATTCGAACGGAGAAGAGAAGGTTAATAAAATTAAGTACTACCACTTTTATTTACGTTTTCTTAGCGTAATCATTGATAAGACTGACAAATGTTAGTTTTGATTTTTTTAACCTTTTGTAGCTCGATGTCATGTTTTAACAACATTGACATGCCACCCCAGCACTAGAGTAAAGGGCTTATACAATCAATACTCGCTTCTGCTCGGGTTTCAGGCGATTTTAGAGGGGTCTAACCGATGACTTTTTGTCGTATCTCGTCTCGTTCACCCCAAATATTTGTACGAGTGAGTGAGCCAGTGAGTGAGTGGTCCGAAGTGGGTTTTTTTAGTACACAGATAAAGTAGCCCTCTTGCGATCATAAAACAAAGATAATTTTACTACCTCTTGTAAACATAATCAAGCATTCCATATAACCTTGAAACAACCAAAGAGCCTACGGAACAGTATATTTTAATAAATCTAAAATACACAGAAGATAATAGGAGTTTGAAACCAATATAGTATTTAAATTGCGGTCCTACAAAGATTACATTCGTTATCTTAGCTTTTTCATCTTTAAAGCTAAAAAAATGTTACGTATTTTTAGTTTATTAGGGGCTTCTTAGTCGCTCGATGTCATGTTATAACAACATTGTCTCGCAATCCCAGTACTGGTTTATTAGGCAAATAAAATCAGGAAGTAACTTCATGCGTTCATTTAATTATCAATTTACGATGCTTCTACAAGATTATAAATAATTTTAATAGTACGTCATAATATCAAAATTGAGCAATGCTTAGGACTTTGAAGAAACCAAATGGGCATTCCAAGCAAGTCTTTTGAAATGAATGTGGATGAGATACGAGAATAATAGGTCTTTTGAACGGGGAAGACCTCTTAAATAGGGCACTACTATGATTACATGTGATATGGTTGCTAATTAAATAGTAAAGATGATAAATGGCGGTCTCATTTTTCCAGTCTCGTAGCAGTACGGTACCATTTTCAAACAACAATTTCATACCATTGTCTTGCCGGTGTATTGGGCTAAAATAGTGGGGTAAGGTACTTCGTCCACAAAGCCATCAATTTGTAATAGGTCTCAAGCTACCAATTTGAGCAAAAAATACGTTAAACTGGTGACTTCAGGCTTAAGATAAAACTCAAGACTGTGTGTAACTTCTCCATTTTGGGAAATTAAATAATAAAATTTCTTAGGTTCACTAATGCATTTAAGAAATTACGACCCGGGTTATATGGCATATTTATATACATAACAGTGTTATGAAACCTGGGTTGCTAATGTTTTGTATGACTTAGCTATGAAAGCTGGGTCATGCGTTTGCAAATAATTTTTTGACTAAAAAAGTTTATTCTTGCATTTTCCGTAAAATATGCTTTCTACGCTACTATTACCAATAATATCTAGACGTTTTCCTTAAGTGAGATTTTTTGCTGAAGGATATCACCCCATTATCCCCATGTTATTTCCAACGTGCAGAAATCTTTTTTACACAAAATTTCCCCGCGTACTTGTTTATCTTGCTCGACATTTTTCTAATAGTGTATATTGTAATTGTATATTTCTCAATTTAAAATGTTTATATACCTTTATGTATGCGTTTGCATTGACGCTTACGAGGGATTATGTGGAATAGGAGAGTTTTTAGTCTCAACCTCGCCCGAACAAAGGAATCATTTATTATTATTGTTATTAATTGCAATATTTATAGAAATTTCCAGGAGAACTTAATTGCTGAACTCTGATGAAGGTGACGGAGTCACAGATAGGCTTTCACTTCTGGTAGAACGCTATAATGTTTAGGTTTTTAAATAGCAATGTTTTTACTAGTTGGTCTATTCTACCATCGAGTCTCGTCTAAAAGGAAATAAATCGCTGTGAAAGAACTGTCATCTTTTTCCCACCTTCAGGGTCTAAGATGTGTTTTCCTTCCCCTGGTAGTTACTCATCTCTGGATGCACTGTGTCAGAAAACAATGCATCTACAAGCGGTGCATAACGGGAACGCACTTCATTGTTAATTCACGTGTTCTCTGCACCTTTATTGCACTTAAGAGAATGAGGTGACTGCATCCTTGGCCTTCTTTTTATGTAGGCTGAGTAGAATGGTGATATCAAAACGCTATGCGGGCCAGAATACCTAAAGGATACTTTAATATATGTACATAGAAATGTCTTTTATGAGGCGAAGAATCATCTAACACCCGCAACGGAATGATTAGAATACTAGCGGGATCACATTTTTACCAAAACAAGAACCTCATAGAGCAAATAAGCATTGCCCATGAGAGAAGCAGGAAATATTTCTTATTCTTAATTAACTCTCGTTACATCTCAGGCAAATGAAGTTTATAGCATGATTTACCTACGCAAAATGAAATCAAGATTTCTCTCCATTCTCATGGGCAATGCTTATTTGCTCTATGAGGTTCTTGTTTTGGTAAAAATGTGATCCCGCTAGTATTCTAATCATTCCGTTGCGGGTGTTAGATGATTCTTCGCCTCATGTGGTATTTACCAATGGCTTCAAGGATAAAAATGATATTCATACTGATAAATTTAATTTTGAGATATTTAAATGATAAAGGACAAGTTTAAAACACTGCGTAGAACGAGTGACTTTGTTCACAGCCACAAGTGCAAAGTTGTATACACCAAAAATGGAATACTCCATGAAAAAATAATTTGGCTTAGCCAGGATTCGAAATCAGATCTCCCGGTTGCCGGTGAGGTATCCTACCAGTTACAACCATCAAGCCATCTTCTTCCAATGCGAATTTCAGACTGGACTCTGGCGGCAAATGTTATGTAAAAGAACAACCCAGTTCGTTGTTGATCGGTTCGGGTGGTTCAGTTAACCCACACTGTGATTCGCAGTAGAAAAGTTGGCTTGGTGGTGTAACTTTTGGCATGTCTGACCGGCAATCGAAAGATCCTGGTTTGAATCGTGGCGGAATGGGAATCCAAATGGTTCTTTCATTGCAAATGTCATCCTTGGTGTAAACAAGGACAAAGTAAAATATTTTAGTTTATCCCGTTGAATAATATTCAGGATTTCTTCTCGGGCTCTACACAGGGTTATCTCAGTCGGATTGGCCGACGTTTCGTGAAACGACTTGTCTTCCATTCTTTAGGCGTGTCACTGTCTGAATGTCCAAATTTACACAGTGACATTAGGGAGAATTTGGACATTTGAGCAGTAACATCCCTAGAGAATAGAAGACAAGTCGTGACAAGTGAATTTATTGTGAATTTGGACATTCAGATAGTAACACGTCTTGAGAATGGAAGACAAGTCGTTTTCCGAAACGTCGGTCAATAGGATTGAATTAACCTGAAGGAGAGCCCGAGAAGAATTGCTGGAAGGACAAATTACACAGGCCAGGAAAAAAATATTTTTTTTGGTGCCGGGAGTTTTTTAGCTGATATTAACAATACGTGTGGTACTGAATGCAAATATGATATCCGTTTTCATGTAACAGCTCTACTTTTTTAGATACGGCGCATTTTATGATTAGATTATTTTAAATATTTGATATATTTCAGAAAATATTTTTCAAATTTAAATCAATCTATAAATAAACTAATTCATAACCACTCTGCAGTATTTACTTTGAAAATCACCTTTATACCTTTGAGAAAGGGGTTGGGGAGGATTAGGCGTGTTTGAAGAAGGGGGAGAAAGGCGTTTAGAGTCGAGACAGTGGGAAAAGATACAACTAAGGGATGTGGGAAACCCACGGTTGAAAAGGACCCTAGTCATAACTGTAGAATAATGACACGTGGGAAGAATCACAGAAAAGTGGAGAAGAGTAAAAAAGGGTAGGGTAAAAAGAGAGTGTCTTTGAAAATGGAGAGACGGGAGTAAGGGGATTCCCGAAAACAAATGGTCAAATTCTCAAAGTTTTTGTAAAGCAACCTCTAAAAATGAGCTCAATTCGAGGAAGCTGTGTCAATCATTGTGATGTATTTTGTTGCATTTGTGGGGAATATACTTTAAAAGAAAATAGGAAAAATATTACAGACTTTGTGAAACGTGCATGCCTGGGATTGGTGTTCAGCTTGGTGACCAAGGTAAAAAGTGGGCACCGCATGTTGTGTGTAAAACATGTACAGAACATCAGCGGTATTGGAGAGAACCTACAAACCATATTGACGACTGTAATTTTTGCATGGTAAATGTTTCGGGAATTAATCGAAACAATCGCGACAAGTGGAAATATCCAGATTTGCCTTCAGCTAGACGCCCGGTACCCCATTCAGAAGAAATCCCGATCCTAATATTTCAGACATTTGTATGTGAGGATGAATATGAGCTATGTGAACACATTCCTGATTCTATTGACGATATAGTGACAGTGACTACGAGGCAGTATCAACAAATCCTCAACTCTTTCATCAAGATGAACTAAGCGACCTTGTTAGAGAATTGAACTTATCGAAGGAAGCATCTGAACGACTAGCTTCAAGGATGCATGTAAAGAATTTAATGGAAGAAGGTACAAAAACTAATTTTTATCGCACAAGGGAAAAGGATCTGCTACCCTTCTTTACTCAAGAAAACAATCTTACATTTTGTTTAGACATTAGAGGTCTTCTGAAAGGAATGGGACTACCGCAATATGAAGCTAGTGATTGGCATTTGTTCATTGATAGCTCCAAGCGTTGTTTAAAATGTGTTCATCACAATGTTATCAAGTTTGGCTCAATACCAATCGCTTATTCAACTGAAACGAAAGAAGAATATGATACAATAGTATTGGTCTTACAGAAGATAAAATACCAGGGACATTGCTAGGTGATTTGTGTAGATTTAAAAATGGTGAACTTTCTTCTTGGGCAGCAATTTAGCAACACAAAATATCCTTGTTTCTTGTGCCTCTGTGCTAGCAGGGACAGACAAAGCACTGGATTAAGAAGGAGTGGTTAAAGAGAGAAAACCTAATTGTTGGGTAAAAACATTATTGCTGAGTATTTAGTTGAAGGGGAGAAAATCACCTTACCGCCCCTTCATGTTAAACTAGGCCTAATGTAGCAATTTGTAAAGGCTCTTGACAAGGGTGGACTATGTTTCGGCTACATAAGAATAAAAATGCCGCAGATAAGTATAGAAAAACTTAAAGCTGGTATTTTTGATGGGCCACAAATCAGACAACTGTCAAAGGATCCTGCTTTTGTCAGGTCATTGAATGAGATGGAAAAAGACAGTTGGCTTTCATTTGTTGAGTTAATAAAAGGTTTTCTGGGAAATCACAAACGAGAGAATTATCTCGAGCTGGTAAACAATATACTCACTAACTTTAAATCACTTGGATGTAATATGAGCATAAAAGTTGACTACCTACACAGTCACTTAGACTGTTTTCCTGAAAATTTAGGCGACACAAGTGAAAAACAAGGTGAAAGATTTCACCAGGAAATCAAAACGATGGAAGATCGCTACCAAGGAAGATGGGATAACCATATGATGGCAGATTACTGCTGGTGCTTAAAACGAGACTGTTTTAACAAAGTGCACGCAAGAAAATCGCGCAAAAGAAGCTTCCGAAGTGTTGAGTGACGTTTTTACGTCTTTTTTTTCTTTAAAGTGTTTTATTTCAGTAAAAAATGCTATTTGTATTCAATTGTATTGTAAAACTATTGTAATTGTAGGTGATTTTACATTCCTATAAATAAATCAAGTATTTATATTTTGTGGGTTTTATCATATATGTTATTATCCCATATCATCATATTGAACATTTTTTTACGTAAGTAACAACATATCTGTATCTTGAAAACTAGAGCTGATAGGAAAAAACTAATATCATATTTGGATTCAGCACCCCAATTTTAGTTGAAGTCAGCTTTAAAAGCTCTGGCACCAAAACCACTGTTGACCTGTGTTATTCATTCTCGCATTAATATACAGAGGTGCCGAAATAAAAAGTATTGGGGGGCCAATACTGGGGGTCTTACCCAGGAAAATTTATAAATAGTGATTTTTAAGTTCTTCTTAGCATTTTAGAAGAGTCATATGATCAACAGTAGAACTCTGAAGACTCAACTCCTGATAACTTGACATTCCGGGGAAAATCGACAAGCTTGACACTTCTTTTCCTCCCCCTCATATTGAATTTTGAAGGGGCTCGGGCCCCCTCAGGCCCCATGGAGTCGGCGCAACTGGTAATATATTTACCTTTTCTGCTGCAAACTAATCCAACAGCAACATTAGGAACAAAAATCTTCAATCACTGCGTTATTAGTTCCTGAACTCTATATTTTTTGTTTCAGTACCACGCGAAAATTCATATCTTAAGTGTTAGTCTCGTGCTTAATCTATTGGCGTTACTTTTAATACTCTCGTTACATTTCATTAATCATCAATGCCTGCCATTTTTTAAATTTAAGAATGAAAAGAGCAAATATTTGCAATCCATCTCGTTGAAGCATTAAATGAAAAAACTAAGCAAGCAAGCAAAAAACTAAGTGGATGAGGTAATCGACCTAGAACACATCAATCAAGTGATGAATAAATAAGGACAACATAAACACCTTTAATATCGGGAATCATGATACCTTGGGGAATTTTCGATGTCCCTAAAAACATTGAAGAGAAGTAATTATACATCATTATTTTATATTTTGAGTACTTTCCATTGAAGTATATGTACATACTTCTGCAGAAAGCCACCCAAAGAGGCATGTGGTGGGGAGTGTTTGAACATCAGTCGTTTACAAATAAAAAGGGAATACTCATGCAAAAATACCCCTGGCATTTATTAAATTTCTTTATTGCTCGTGAAAAAAATGAGTTGCCTATCCGTTCGGAAAAATATCTCTCTTATTATCTATGTGGTTTCTGTCGGACGTGGAAATATCGTTGGGTTCTAATGTAACATCGCGGGTCGCAAATTTTAAAGTGTGTGCTCTTGCCCTTGGTGTTGGGAAGCGAATAATAATCACACACAAGTATTTAAAGTTATTCACCCTAAGTTTATTTCCCTTTGAAATCCCAATTGACAAATCAGTTCAATGAAAATACATAAAGTAATAATGAATTTGAACGTTCAGAATAGCTAAATTTTAGGATATGACCAAAGTCTTGGGAAGGAAAGGAGCTGTTGGTGATGACACGGGTGGATAGCGAGTCGCTTAGGTCGCACGGGCCATCCGGCCCGCGCTTCGACTCCCGCCGACGGCTACATTGTGACTGACGAGTGACGAGAGACGAGTGAACAGTGACTGAGTATGAGTTACTAGGTCAAGTTGGTGAGTGTCAATAGCGTCTCCTTCGTTACATTATTTAGGGGAGGTGAAACAAGGATGTTTTCGGCAAAGAGGAATAGGAAGAGGAAGGTTTAGTGGGTTATGAAAGTGAAAGGTACAAATCCCGAGGCATAATTTGACCAAGCAGCCTATTACACATATTTTATGCATATTTTGGAAATGGGAATCTTCCATTTCCGGATCACAACACCAAAATGATGCTTGATATTGATTCATAGTGCACACTGCGCAGCCTCCGAGTCTCTAGCGGCTACCAGACTAATTTTTTTAACATCTGTGCAACGCTTTCTGTACGCTCGTAGCAGTTTTTGAGGAATCACTCGGTTTTCCTTGATATATCTTTTAAGTTTGAGTCTTTCTGCACCGAATCCCATATGTTCACCTAGTATTCAAGGTGTGGCCGTACGAGAGCGAAATAGCATCTCTCTTTTACTTTTTCAACCGAAAATCTTCCCACAATACTCTTGACGGATTATAGCTTCTTCAGGGCTCTGTCAAAAATATTTCTTATACGTGTTCCCCACATAGGTTAAAAGTTATCGAAACTCTCGGATGTTTCACTTCATCTGTCTTATTTGTGTTTACACCATCAGCAGCATATAATAATAATAATGTCTATTTATCCACACAAATATAACTTTTAAATAATACATGGCTGCAGGAACATAGGTACCCCTTTGGAGTTAATGCTCCGTTTTGGGGTTACCGACTCGTCCTTCAGTTAGAGTGCTTTGGTACATATTTCACCAAAATTTTACCGTGCTGGAAGTACATAAAATATATGAAATCACTAACGAAGAAAATCATTGCATCTCATTGCATTCATCACCATACCTCATTCATCTAAACAAATGTGCAATGTCATTATGAGCAAACAGCCACATCTTTACCCTTTTGCAATAACTGTATTAATTCTTTTCGCCAGTTATGTATTTTGATAACTCACAGTAAATTTTCGGTCCCAAGAACAGGAAACTGTGTTTAAATAATTCTGTTCTTGGTTTGGGTATGTTAACAGCATTACAATGACGGAGATTATGTATTCTTGGTAAGTTCTTTTCATCACCTCTAATATAAAATACCCCAGAAACCTCATAAACAAATAAATACCTCAAAGGTAAGATTTTTACGCTTTTGAATAGGGGAAGGGAATATGTTAAGTTCTGATATATATTGAGATAGTTTGATGACCTCCCCAAGAATGTACCGCTGAAATATATACCACCTTTGCAGTTACATATTATATACTTGCACGGGGGGTTATTTTGAAAGCATTGTGAAAGGGTAGAATGTTAGGAAAACAAGCGAAGTAAGAGAATTGGATTTATCGACATAATGAAAGGGAGAAGGCCGAATTGTGAATTCAAGAAGGAACTCCAAGCTATGAGGGGAGACAGGCAAATGTGATCGGCAAAAAGCTGCAAGCAAACCACGGACTTAGATAAAGTGTAAACCAGTCTTTAGCGGTCGAATACTTTTGATAACAATGCGACTTCAGGTATGAGTTGGTTTAATACCTCAGTCTTATAGCTTTTCAATAGTAATCCCCGTGAGAGCAAAAACCCTATTGCACACATTAAGTATAAACAATTGGCTCTACGCTCATAGACGCGATTCGGACGTTTTTCGAAACATACTATGTAAAAGTGAGCGAAGCGGCAGCATATATCAGGAAAATCGTATAGGACGAATTGAGGACTTTTACACGCATTCCCACTTGTTTATGAGCTCCTACTGTAACTCGGGAACGTGTGAAGGTGGAAGGAGGTGGAGGTCGTTACGTTCGTAATGTAAACGAGTCCTTTCTTTTCCAGCGTCTGAATGCGAATGTAGGAATCATTACGGATGGAGTCGTGTTTTTTCTGCTTAGGTCGTAAGCAGTGGTGTTTGGGGAGGATAAAGTTTTACGGCATTTACCGGATCCCCGTTCCCCCTGGGAGGACTTACCTCGTGAGTGCTCCGATGTGAGTGACACAGGGTTGTATATGTTTCACCCGACGCGGCGTGGTGGTCGACTAAGTTTCTGTTCTGGGCACTGGCTGCCCACCGCACCCTCGTGGTTTCCGGATAGCTAGTCTTGCTTGCTCCTCGCATGCATCTCCTGTTGATCGTAACCCTCTCCCGTTTCAAATGACACTCTAGTTAATGCGGTTCAGTCCAGAGGACCGCCGGCCTTATTTTCTCTTCTTTTTTAACACATTAAGTATTAAATGCTTCCCTACTAACTTTTAAATTTTTGGATGATTTGAAAACTGAATTGGTCCCAAATTTACTAGCCTCTCGATGATAAATGTTTTACTTGCATGAAAATACTGCGAATTTTCACATTCCAGATGCAGGAAAACGTTAGCAAGTGTGTACTCGATATATGTGTTCTACATCTATGGGTTCTGTTAAAAGGATGCATCACTTTCGCGGCCGTTTTTACTGTTCTTTCTCGACAAATTACTTATTTAGTGCTTGCATGATTATCTTTAAAGTTTCAGATCATACAAAAACTGTATTTTTCCTACATTTACTTGCCTTTCAATGATGAGTATTTTTATTTGCAAGAAATAAACCGCAAATTTCCCAGCCTAATTTTTAAGATATAGGCAACCATCAACGTTTACATCAAAGATACAGGCAACTCAATTGTGTCCGGTTATTTTTGGGTCCCCCCTCTTATAGCATAATTCGATGGCTAAGTTCTAACAACACGTCTCTCAAATTAGGCCGGTTTGAGACAGGTATCTTAAACAAACTGTGTTAACTTTAAAAAAAAATAAAATACAAGCAGAAATCAACTCGTTGTTTGTAAACGAATGCTTCTTTTTCCGTTTCATGAACTTTTGGTCGTTGATTTCAGTGTACAAGTACAAAAAGTTAATCATTTCTTTGTTCACCTGAAAAGTTGCTATTTTTGAGATACATGTTGTTAGAACTTAGTCATCGATATACTGATGATCCCGGGACCTATCACGTAGGTAAAAAGGACCAAGTTGCTTGGGGAGGAAGCACCATCATTTTAATTGTATACTAATGGAATGTCCCATAAAATTTACCATGTGGTAAATTGTGAAAAGAAAGTCTACCTGAATTGATTCATCTACTATATCGTGATACGTATGTTAGTTATTAAAATTCAGGACATGGACAAGGAGGTAATACTTCCCTGTTCATGTCCTGAAGCTTATGAAGCCTACCAAGCGTATCATTCCAGAAAAATAGGTTCGTGTAAGAAGCAATGCCGTTTTGACGTAAGCGCATTCGCGATGTGAACGGGGTGGATTCTGTTGCGGCATTTGGTTAAAATTCATGTCCAATTCAAGGACAAGTGGGTAGAAAACTTTCGTGGAGACGAAAGTAAGACTGCAGAAAATGGCCCCAAAACCGACATTGAAATCCCTGTCGGAAAATAAAACATTTTATCCTCTTATTTTTCTTCTTGCGCCTCTGTGAATACTCATAACCAATTCCTTCTGCTTACACCGATTTTTAAGGTTATATTATAAGGTAGTTTTCTCCGAGAAATATTGGAAATGTCATTACTGTGAAACTTTCAAAATATGTACACCCCATTGTCGACCGACAATTGAAAATCTTCTTAAATAAGGCTCTCCAAGTAATATTTTCGGTGATTTGCAGTTGAATACCAAAATTAATCCTTTATGGTCTTATTGCGATGCCGCTGTAATTATATAGAAAAAAATTATTTCGATTGGAATACAAATGTCTTCATCAAAAATACCGATATAATTTTCGTTATACCTACTGTCAAAATATATGATGAGAAAAAAACGCAAGCACGTCAATGTACCACTTTTTGTCTTCAGTCTCATGCATAAACGGAAATACTCCTTGGTGCACATGACCCTTGAGGCAGATGATCCCAACAAATGAAAGGCATATTGCGGGCGAGTCAGCAGAAACGTTCGACTTCGAAGAAAGAGCGCAGCTACCTCTTTCATACTTCTTTTGCAACTTACCTTACCCTGCACCATTTACGTCTCTCAGCTTCAAGGTATTGTCTCGTAAATCAATCGTACAATGGGGAGGACTCCAGTTTTTTCAATAAAAATCAATATCTCACATCAATTCACTCCACATTTATTTACACCGTTCAAGATTTAAATGCAAAAATAACTTACAGAATATTTATTTACATGCATATAATATAAGCAGAGGATTTAAAATGCCAAATTGGTATTAAAAAGAATTCTCTCGCGTAATGGGAGATTTCCTGGCTACAGGGTTACGAAAGTAATATTTTTCCCTATGAATAATAAAATTTTCGTCAGCACTTGATGCCAGCCAAATATAAATGGATAAATAATTTTTGTGCCCAGCTGTGGCCTTCAATTTAATCTAATTTGTCTTAATTCTTCATTAAATTTGAGGAAATAGATTGCAATTACCAACTGCTTTCCACGGAAATAAAATAACAAATGACATTCTTACAACTAGGAGTTCCATGTCATCGGTTTTGCCTTTGAAAAGTAACTTCTTTCCAAGAGTTTAATTTCTTAAATAGTCTATGGTTTCGATCTTTATGGAGAAAAAAATGTGGCGAAAACTTTGATTTCAAAATCAATTTGGTAATATTTATTATAAATTAAATATAATGTGGGATATTTTATTATCCATTGTCAAATAATGTACATTAAAAACCTATCGTCCAGCTCAATAAGTGTGGCATAAATTATAGTTTACTTTTCTGTATCATTTTAAGCCTTTCATTCCGGTTCCAGCGCAAATATAAATTATTAGAAAAATGATTTTTGGGTATTTTCATCGAATACAAATATCCTTCTACAGCATCTACTCGTAAAATTTGGCAGAAAAAAAAATAGTCTGGATGAAGGTAGTGCTCCTATGCACACCGTGGGAAGGATGGACCATACACGTAAATATAAAATCAACTTCTTAGGGAAACACCAATTAGCACAGCATTTCTTATTTGAAGCGATGATAAACATTGGAGATTTTTGTGTCGAGGAGGTTCATCACAGTATACAGCAGAGATTCCAACCACTTCTTTAGAAATACAAGGAGAAATTGGAATTTCGTCGTATTACCGTATATTTATTGTGATAAGATTCTCTCTCTTGTCCATTTTCGACTTTTCTAACAACGGAAGCCGAATATCTGAAGCTGCATTAGCCATCACATTGCCATAATTCTAAAAGCGACACCAGTCGTTTTCAGATTAGCGAAATCATTTGATACTCTTATATATACAGAAGAAGTCCCAAAGGGCTCCGATATAAATAAACCCGTCTACCAAACCCCCATTTCTTCACATGGGTCAACCAATTTGGTGCACTTAGCTATGTTCACTGGGATGAAGGCAGAATCACTGCAGCATCCCAATTTTTCATTTGGTTTAATGCATGATAACACTCAAAGGCTGAGTGTCCGCTTACTTTTTCACTTGTTTAAAGCAGTTTTTTGTCTTCTTTCCTTCTTTTTCTGTCTTTTTTATCTTTGGTTTTCATATGGTGTTCATCATGGAAACAACACTTTTTTCTTTAAAGGAAAGACACAAGAATGAAAAAAGAGTAATGGCGTAGGAATGTTTTCTTAGAGCAGCAACTTGTGGTGAACACTGAGTCACTCTGGTAAATGTTCAGCATGAGAACATGATTCCCTTGCACGAAATCTTCACACTCTTTGGCTCCGCTCAAATGCACACTGAGGATGTCTAAGACGGAATAACAAAGTAACAAGTAGGCTTATTTAGCACAAAAGATGCAGGCATTTCAAGTTTACGCGAAAATGTAAGAAGCATCCATTGAAGCACGTTCACATAGCACAACCCTAATCTTTCCTATCTCTGTATTACTTCCCCAGTCCGTGATTTGACGATATTATTCATCGACACAATGAAAAGAATAAATCTATCGACTCAACTGCATGAAAAATTCGTATCTGACCACATGCCCAGCGGTTTAGTACGTTTCTCCGTGTTGTAACTATGAATTCGAAATAATACTTTTGCAAAAGCTTTCGCGTGCGTACATATTTTAGAGAAAAATGAATATCAAAATGTTATGCTTAGGCAGGGAAATTTAAGAAATAAATCTTATGATTCTAAGGTATGAATCATTTTTGCAAGTTCTCAGTATCTCCTGCTTGAAAATAAGTAGCTGAAGTATGGATCGCTCGAAATTTCAAAATTAAGATAAATATTTTCATGGGGCAATGTTAACGAAATAACCACGAGTAGAATCGACTTCGATATTTCTTATAATTTTATCGCAACAACCGACCCTTCTTTGTCAATCATGGTATCCCATGGGGATTTTATCTTAAATGGTGAAATTTTAAGATGCGTAGATTGAATTCAATGCGTCCCAAATGTAATTTGTCAATTTGATACCTTATTCACAGTTTATCAAAATCTTACCATGGACAGATATTCGTTTTATATTTTTGAAAATTAATGCAATAAATTTTTTTGCGCATCATTCCAAAACAGGGATATTCAAAATAGATAATAGTAAGACAACCGTTTTAATGTTTTTGAGCGTACTCGTTTAGCTCTTCATTTCGGGATTCTCAACATTTACCATCATATTAACTGGAAAATTTTACATTCCCATCAGGCAGACAAAAGCCCTTAGCTTCCGTAATCAAACCATGTTTTCTGCAATTTGAATCATCCACATTTTTATCCAAACATTTTATGGAACCGACGAAAAATATTCATTAACCAGAATATGAGGAGTCGGTCTCCACTTCTTTTTTAGAACTTCTTTCCAGTTATTTGGAATTTTCATGAAGGAGAATAGAACACTTACGCTCACTCAAGGCCATAACGAGCCAGAGGTGGGTCAAGGGGTCCACACAGCCTCCAATGTGTTTGGGAGATAGTCTTAGAGGTGTCCTCTACATTTATATAAGCCCCCCACTAAGAAGCCCTCAGAAAAGCCTTTCGGTTTTAACAGTATCCTGACTGATGATGATTTCCAAGTGGCATACATCCTGCATTACACTGAACACTGATTACTCGTCTGTGATATCGAGTGAGCGATGGAACAGCACTGAGGACAGTCATTAGGCCATTTGGTTGTGTCACTGGTATCCATCGGCGGCGTCCGTTGAGATCTCCAAGGGAGCGGTCAACACTCCCGCTATACCTGCACCTCGTTGCCGGCCCCGCGCTCCGCCTCCCGCAGGAAGGCGTCCGCGTACTGCTCCGGGTGCTGAAGCGAAGGCTGGAGCCCCTTGTGCCGCGCCGTCCCACTGACGGTCGGGATTTTGGCGAAAGGATGCCCGGGGTGTCCCGTAGGTCGGTCCTTCTTCGCTCCATGGCCGACCCAAGACAACGCCTCGACGAGCGGCCGGAAGAGATAGTAGAATGCTGTGGATGAGAGGAGAAACAAAAAAAATTGTTATTTCAAATCAATTAAGAGGGTGAGAAGCCAAGGGGCACAATTGATATTTGTAGGTAAAGTTAATTGTTAGAAGAAATATACAAAAACTTGGTTGCCATGGGATACGAGAGGGTCTCTGTTCTGTGCTGACATCGAGTGGAAAATCAAATGCACTACTAAATATCTAATCGATCTGGTTTGCTTTATATACCTAATTTCTCTACCGAGCACTGCATTGAAAAAAGAAATCACTTGTAACCCATGGCTTCTCACCCACTCAATTGTCGACGAGTTCACTTTGTGGACATTCATTGTAGTAAGATACAAACAGCTGTATTTATTTTCCACACTATTTTATTCATTCAACCGATTTCAACGTTTACACCTCATTATCAAGAGCTGTCTCTTGATACTTAATTACCAAAGCGACACAGCTCATGATAATAACGCTTAAACTAAGAAATCGGTCGAGCGAATAAAATATTTTGGAAAATTACTACAATTTTTTGTTAATTAAGAATGATAAAATCGAAGTTCGAAGCTTTCTTATAAAATGGTTTCAGTATTGATTTTGTGGAATATTGCTTTATTATGCTTGCTATATTGATTATGTGGAATATTTTTTTATCATGGATCGAAGCTTTCTCGTTGAGGATGCTTGTCATAATGTCTACGAAAGAATAAATTCAGTCGTTACCAAAAGATTTAATTTTAAAAAATTCCCGTTATCTCAATCGCAACGCAGTCCTCGCACAGAACAATCAAATATGCTCCAAATTATTAAGTAGTTAGCTGGTATGTAAGGATGAACATGGTTTACCGGGACAGCTTTTAACGCGCATGCGGTGCGTCAAAAAATATGAAGCATTTATGCTATTCTCAAGTGATATTGAAGTGCTCGTACATTTTTTGCGGTCAATATTGAGGGAGGAATTAGTGGGTGGAGAGGGATGCATGGGGAGGTATGGTAACTGGCAACAAAGGAGATGGGTTTGGGAAGGTGATATCATTAAGGAGTCGGAATCCCCCGCCAGGTTGATCGCTCGTATTCCATCGGCGTCCATTTTTCTTCCTTTGCCGCCTAGTCCATGACCTCCGCTTCGAAAATTGATTATGGTGGCAACTTGTTTTTTTTTAACTAAATGTAAGATCTGTTAGTGTCTGATTACTAAGCCACTGTCGCAAAGACTATTTTGGAATTTTGAATGAGCTCTCATTACAGAAGAGAAGTGTTTTGATCGTATTAGCGTCTTCCATTGTGTCTATGTTGTTTCTTTTTGAGTGCAGTCTTTATTGAAAGGAAAATTCATATATTATGTATTTCCGGTAATACTGTTCAGAATATATGTTTTCCCTTCTATTTTTTCTTTCAAGCGCAAGAATATTGCGGTTCGGCCTAGTTAATATTTTTTTTAAGTTTACCATTACATGTGCGAAAAGAACTCGTGTATATATTTTTTATATTTCCTCTAATTGTGTAACTACTTCGACGGGAAGCTGCTCTACAGATACAGCACTCGAATCCAAGCAAAACATGTGCCCAAACCATCAGCCCAGGTCAGCGGCTGTTTCTATGTTTCCATGACATATTTTTCTATAGTTGTTTGTGATTCCATATATGCAGAACGACTCATGAGACGTGTGACAACTGGTCTCGCAAAAAGTCAGAAATCGCGAGTTTGAAGCGTTGTCTCTCGGTAACTACTGAATGAAAGGAAATTCATTTCTGCGTTTCCTCAGAGACTCATCTTCATGTTAACAATTTTTAATGAGGCTTCATATGAAAACATAAATGGCTATTGACGCCGGTAAAATGTTAGTAGCTCTTTGAACGTTATTTTTTTAAGCATTTCTCCATGTATTGAAACTTGGCTTTATGCTCTGAAGAAACAGACTCTTACAAATGTATGTCCCAGAGAAGAAATGTATAATATAATTTTCGACACTAAAAATTGTCACTTAAACGCTATTATTTTATTTCAAGACACAGAGAAAGATTAAAAGAACTTTCGACACTGTATATATTTCTGAACGTCATAAGCCTTTCCTTTTCATAGCAAGCCGGAGAAAAAAAATTGAATGGGAGAATTAATTTTTGATGGCGTCAGATAAAAGAAGAAATATATTTCCTTTCATTTACAGTTCATTGCTTTGAAACCAATTGGGTACTTACCGATACATAATACTTCAAATTCCTGCATCTCGACTTTTTAATATTTCTCGAATACATTGAATTTGACACCAATAATCTGCTCAAGCAACTAGCAACGCACATTTCATACCAACATTCTATCTCCAACATCCTAGAATTTTCCTTATTTTTTTGTTAGAATGTTTTTATATAATTTCCCTACATTTATATCACTTCCAAAGCGGTTCTACCTAATGTATTTTAAGAAAAAATACCTTGTCACGATGTGAAATGAAGTTTAGCATAGCATTGTTTGTGGTAGAAATATTGTAAATAATAGCAGGTATGCCAAGTCGGAGTTAACTCGTGCCGCCTAGCCAGACGACAGGAAAACGCTCACCTTGCCACTTGTATTCAACAACGCTGTTCGCTTTCAATTCTTACTTAAAATTTAAAAGAACTTTTAGCATTGCAAACATAAATGTGTAATCCTTTTCTGAGGGTCTTGAGTTTTTCCCTGACTGTAAACTGACTTTCCTGAAAATATTCATAATTTCCCGACCGATATGAACCATGTTTACTTTATCGAAGCAATTGAACGAGAGTGAAACAAAGTGTACCTCACGTCTGTGATGGATTAAGCCGAATTCGCTGCCTTTCCCTTACCTGCATAGCGACGGAAACCACACAGCAGGAAAAGTTTCTTCCGCGGAATAAAGGAAGAGTGGAGAGGGTACGATGAGGAGTGGGGGGGAAGGGAAGGAAAAATGAATATTCAAGGGCGTCTCCGTAATGGTTCACTTATCTCGCGACGGATTGGCCTAGCTTTATCTCGCGATGGCCTCCGTGAGTGGGGCGAAGGGCCAATCAGAGAGAGGGGATATTAAAGTAGTTAAAAAAAACGAAAAAAGAAAAGATCAGTCGAGTGAATTTTTTTTCCGACTTTGAACGTCCGTTTCCCGTCTTTTATGGCATCCCACGCCGCTGTAATGGCGCTACACTCTCGTTTGGAAGATTGGCCCGCGTCCTCGGGAAGGAGGGCGATTGGTGGACGGGAAGAGAGCGCGGGAATTGTGGGTAGGGCCCGTGCGTGCCGCCTTCCGGAAAGGAGGATTGTGGGATCGCTTCCATAATTATTAAGGGAGTTCACTACCCAGACGAAATGCATCGCTTTAGACCACCGCGATGTTTCTGTTCCCTAGCCTAGTCGGAACTTCAAGTTTGGACTGTTTATAGATGACAACATTGTTGTATATCGTTTTCAAAAGTTACAACATTGTTACCAATTTTGAAAACAATCTTTAGAAATCAATCAACAATCTCCAACTACATTCACTGAGCAAACAGCCCCTTGGTTACGTCAGAATAGCATAGAACATTAATTACAGAAGTTAGTTTTAATAAGAGATTTCTACAAAAAACCAACCAGAAGTCCCAGCAACAAGTTCCGATTTGAAAGCTGTCATCTCAAGAGTTTCTCCATGCATTGACACTTGGTTTGATACACTGAAGGTACGGACTCTAAAAAAATTATGGTGTACAAAAATGCTGTATTCACTGAGCTAAGAGCCCCTTGGTAACGTCAAAATAGCGTCATCAATATCACGCAAAGTGCAGAAGCTGCTTTCATTGACGTCATTTCCACAAAAACCATCCAGGAGTCCATAAATTACAGCAACTAGTTCCACTTTGAAAGCTATCACCTCAAGAATTTCTATGTATATTGACACCTGATTGTTTCATACAGTGAAGGAAAGGACTCTTAAAAATGAATGCCCCAGAGAAGGAATTTATGATGTATGTATTTACTCTAAAAACATTATACTAAAGCGTAATTTTATTATTTCAAGATTCACATAAAATTTGAAATGACTGCAAAGAGCGTCAGAAACTGTTGTTTCGTAAAAATACTGGTTCCCTTACTACTTCCGCCACACGTTTCTTGCCCAGTTCACAGCTAAGTTACCTTTAATAATAAAGGAAATAATCATCTCAGATCGTGAATCAGTCATGAAATCTGCTGAAGAGAATTTACAATAGTTCATATGGTAAGCTGATAGGAAAGACTACCTAACTCCCAAGAGGCTACTGCTGGGATAAATAAGGAGTTAACATAAGTGAATACCTATCCAGGTCAATTCTTGATACTTTAAAGTGTTGCAAAGCAGTACAGTTTTCCTCTCCAGTTTTCAACTGCACGGTGACGCCGAGTTAAGGTGTTGTGAGCGAGGCTTTACGCTTTCCGTTGAAGCAGTGATCCCCCATAAGCAATCATCCTCGGCATGTTTTAGGAATGCCTTCATTATAATTAAGCATTCACCCGCGGCGCATATTCAGGGGGAGGGTGAACGAGGGGGTGTCTAGAAGCGGGCACATCGGTAATAGTAGATAGATAAGGCCGAGACGAGAAAGAAAGGAAGGAAGTTGTTCTCGTGTTAATGACATGGAAGGGGTCCAACTTTATTTTTTATTTTATCATCATCTCCCATTCCGACCGGAGCAATCTCCACCATTCTCATGTAAAGTCGACGCATTAATTTAATCAGTGGTGACCGTGAATTCGAGGGGGAGCCCTTGGGGTGTTTCGGCTGAAAAACGATACAGGGAGCTGGGAGGGGCTTAGAACATAATACGTCGGGCGGCTGAATCGTATCGCAAAAGTTTGATGGTGACGTCTGCGGGGACAGCGATGCCTCTGATTGGTGGAGTAGGTGGTGAGAAGGATGGGCCAACAGCCATTCCGTGAAGGCGTGGAATGAGAGCGATTACTGAGATAAAAGCTCAATTCTTTTGTCGGTTCCTAAGAAGAGGAACAAAAAAATTCCGTGCGTAAGAAATGTATATTCCCCAGCCCCCTATAGCACTCTCTTATGGACGTCGGCGCCGCCTCCCGCTGGCAACGAAAGATAAATGTATTTTTTACATCTGCACACCACACTGCAAGACTCCTCTAGGAGCGTGGCGGGTCGTGTAAGAACAAAAGTCGTTTGCAAAAAAATAGATGAGCGTTGGGTTGATTTCATAACTAAATTCCACCTTTTAAAGCTAAATATACTTTTACATCTTCATACTACCCAGCAAGACACCTTTCGCCATGTAGCGGGAGGTGTAACAACACCAGTCGTTTGCGAAAAATATATGCGCGTTGGATTGATTTGACCACTGAATTCTACCTAGCGTTATTAGAATAGTATTAATAATAATAGCACATAAAACATTCATCATTTAAATTTGGAATTGAACAATTAAAAATTAAAAGAAGATCTTCACATGTGTTCAAGCGTCTTGTACCAGATGATGGCTCAGTGAGCCGAAACGCGTTGTACGAATAAAAAAGTCTTGTGGAAAAGTGCTACGACCTTTCATTTACTTAAATATGTCTAACTTCCACCAATTGAAGCCTGAATCTGTTGAACAATGTATAACATTCAAAAATCTGTAATACTGGATACATGTAGAACAGTTAGATAAAAAAAAAAATGAATTGTAACTTGAGGCAAGACCCGACATTGGCAGACCTCCAAGTAAATCTTGTGGAAAAATAAATGATAATAATAATGCCGTCTTTATTTACCTTGTTAAATTAGGATTATGAAGACCTGTCTTGCATTTAAAAAGTTGGACAATCACACATACCCGTACCGTAGGTAGTTTAGAATCACCCAGATGGGATTCAAACCCACAACCTTTATATTAGCGTCAAAGATGCTCACGGCAACTTATTTATTACATCTATTATGAGAGTCCTTAATTTAAATGGAGAAAAATAGTTTCTTTGCCAATCCTTTCGGTAAAATATCACTCTTGTTTTATCGTCTATGTCGGACCTGGAAAGATAGTGAAGTTATAAGATTGTGTTCTCCGCGTTCCCTGAAATGTATTTGAGGACCCTAAAGAAGACAAAGACTACAAGTGTAATTTTTAAAATTTTGGATAAGTGCTGATAATGGTTAATGAGGTACACAATATTTTTGTCTCAAGGGGTTCAAATGAGTCACTGATACTATACTGAGTGAAGAAATATCGTGTCACGAAATAATAAACCTGGATGGCTGATGCCAGTAAGAACCTAAATTATCACTGATGCTTAGGTCGAGTACGCACCGATTCGATTCAGGCAATCACAAAAAATTAGAAAACCACCCTATTATCTGCACTTATCTCCAAATTTATAAAAATTTTACTTGTAATCCCAGCCATCCTGGGTTCTGCTTTGATCTTAAGTGATTAATTAACTAGTCCACGCCGTGGAGCCAGCGCAGCGCCGAGTTTGCTCATAAAAAGATCGTGAATCTCCCATAATATTCTCAGTCCTAGAATGCACACTTGATATGTAATCACAGGTTAGCGCTTATTAATTGTTGGAACTCCTTTAGCAAACTTTTCGAGATGTAGAGGCCATCGGCGTGGATGCCGATGCAAAAAAAATACCCGCGGACGCCGCCGCCAGCGAATTTTTACTACCGGCGCACCTGTCTATTACCTTATCCTTAATTCGGACAAATGGTGGCTTCCGAGTGACATACGGACCAGATAAATTTATTTCTTGGCAAAAATAAACAGAATTTTCCGTGTTGAGCCGATTTTCCACCCTGTTCGACCGTATTTCCCATCAGAATATTCACGTCATTAACTGAGCGCATCACAGGTAAGAGCGTTTTCGTTTGCTTCTGGTTAATTTCAACTTCGATACTGCACAGAAGACCAGATAATTCCAAAATTAGAGAAATTTTAATTCTTCTTAAAATTTCAAAAAACGTGTTTGTGCTTGTTTGCAGATGTCTTCATGTTTTATGAGTTTCGCCGCGTGAGATTTGTTGGTGATGGTATTTTGGACGGTATTGCAACCGGTAACATCAGGTCAAGTGAAAATCATTGTAAATAAATTCGATGTGGTGAAACCTAGACGCAATGGAGACAACTGGAAAAAAAAGCTAATTTGACCACAATTTATTTTGTCTTAATTTGTAATTTGTATACAATGCACATTTTTCCTTGACGGATGACGAATGCAATTGACGTGTGGCCATCCTCTGCGCTCCGTTCGCACTGCGTTTTTTCCTAGCTTTGATCGGATACGCGTACAGATGCGCGCCTCTATATAGTTACCATTGAGGCAGTTGCTCTCATCATCAACCTGGGCCTCTGGGCTGTACCGTACCTACTTCCACTGCGACTTAATGCATGTATATTTTCACCATTCGCGGCGATGTTTTCCAATAGTACTTTTTCTTTGCGCATGCGCAGTGCTGGTCGTGAGGCGTTCGCCATTCATGAAAAATGTTTGATAGGAGCCAATGTTTCACCATGGCAATGCATCTTCGAGGGCGTTTTCATTCTCGCTGCCACCTGCGACATCTTCTCGCCCAACATGTCGAGCTCATAGTGTGCGTGACATGGTGGGTGAGGAATATAATTTTTAGATAGGATGAAAGGGAATAGGACTTATTGTGAATCTAACAATCCATGAAGGGAGTGAAGGCTTCAAGAATGCTTCTTAATTACTCCATGTTAACCTATATTAATCGTTAGGATGCTTAAAAAATAATAATGCATCTTCTATCGAAGGTTCCGGCCCAAAAGGGTGGTTTCCTATAATTTTTTATTGACGAAATCGAAAGATTATTACTCCTGGAGTACGCATTTGAAGCTTTTAGATTTTTAAATGACGATATCTATTTTCGCGATTAAATGATAATTGAAAATTTTCAAGCGCGCGAAATCGCGACGAATGAATGCTGGGAAAGGCCCGTGTGTCGTCATTCTGGTTCCGGATGCCGCCTTGTGAGGCTACCTTTGTGCGAGGCTATGAGCTCCGCCATGATGAATGGCTGCTAGCAGGTAGCATTTGGCTTAAATAAGGATTAGTAATAGCCTATCAAACGAAGGAAACTTTCTGACCATAGGCAATTTTAATAGGTGATTAAAAAGAAAAAAGTGCTTCCTTGAGCTCTGTGTCACATGCATGCATTGGTAATCTCAGACGTAAAACTCAGATGTAAAACTCCTATCTACTCGTATAGAAACTAGGTTCTTGTGACGTCACGTGGAGTTGCATCGCATGGGCGTCAATCTGGACTTTTTCAAATGCGGTTAAAATTGACCATTCCTCCAAATGCCATTCGTCTAAAACGGGATTTCTAAAACCAAGTAATTTGTATATTATGAATACACTAATGTTGGGTAACGAATCGCAGTTAATGCCTTTCGTTTTCTTTGATGAAGGAAACTACCCTATTCAATTGCCAATCTTTTAGCTCTGGATTTTATGAGCGACATCGTAAATGTTTCTTCACAAAAATCCCCGCCATCCTCGCTGGTCATGTGAAACGTGTTCTAAGCATAAGAAGGAATACTAGGAAAGAGTGGACGCTGAAAACCGTGAAAGAGGGAAGTATATCGATAAGTGAGAGGGGGAGAGAATAAGGTACATGGATAGTGTACAGAGTAATAGATGCGAAATAAAGACGGCAATTCTACGTGAGTGGGGGTAGTGATGATTAGTAAAATAATGTACCTATCGTATTTCATTTGTATTAATGTAATTCTGCGCTAACCAATGAAATATCTATACAATAGTAAATTTAAGTGTAGGTAAAGTGTTATATATTTTACGCGACTTGAGAGAATTATTTTTTCTAGTATCTTCCGCCCGTTTCATTTTAACATAGCTTTTTTTTTAATACATTAACGCATTTTCTATTATAACTAATAACTTCAGGCTTTACTTTGTGAAACCTCTCCATATTGGAAGTAAGGAAATAAAACTTTGTAAGGTTCACTGTTATCACTGTTAGCATTTTCTATTGATATATTTGGTAGCATCTATGAATGTGTCCCGTTATTTGTCATGTGCAGATGAAATTTCGTGGTAAATAAATTTACTTGAGCGTGTGACTATATAAATTTTATACACACGTGTACAATCGGGATTGGTAGCCGCTGTCTGATCGTAACGCGCAAAACACCAATATCCTGGTCGCCATGGTGACCATTTTGGGAAGCATTTTATGGGCAAGGGGTTGGGGAGGAAATGTGAACGAGGTCTTTTCCCAAACGGTCCGCAATAAACGTCTTTTGTGGACTCGTTCATCGGCGGCATTTAGTCGTGTCTTTCATGGCTGGAGTATTAGGCGTAAACAGTGTTAGGCTTGCTAGACTCCGATATCAGAGCATCTTGTAGACTTTATATGCCTGCCTTAGAGAGAAATTTCAGCAACCCGATTTAGAATCGGGAAAGGCATGAGAATGTGATTGGTGAATTCTGGGGGAGATGATCAAATATCATGGCTGTTTTGGGTGCGTAAATTGGTAAGCTTTGGAAATGAGGGAAGCCTGAGGTGAAATTAGGGATTGGTAATTGCCGGCTCGTGGCTAAAGTTAAGGCTTTGTGACTCTTGGCATCCGTTGAGTGAAATACGTACATCATTTTTCAACTAACGGCTGCTTTGCTGTTCAAGATTTAGTGCCCGTGTCAGATGAGGCAGTAGATTCGTCATTTCACCTCTGGAAATGAAGAAGGTAGGGGTAGAATGAGCGCGATTATAAAAGTATGCTCGTCCCTTCAAACTCCTAAGTGAAATAGTAAAAACTCAGTGTAACAATATTTTATGAAATTCTTCTCACAAGTGGCGTAGCTAGGGGGGTCCGGACCCCCCCGAAATATAAAAACACAATTATTTTCCTTCATAAAAGAATACGAAATATTGATAAATTATGAATTTACCAATATTTCTTTAACAAATGAAGTTTTTTCGATTATGAAAGGTGTTATAAACCATTACTTTGTACCCTGTTTCTCAAACATTTTCTCCCATGGTTTTGGACCCCCCGAATGAAATTTCTAGCTACGCCACTGATTCTCACATATATCAATTAAGTGAAGAAACTGCACGGCATCTATTCGTGGAGAGTTATTTCAAGTTTAAGATTCTCTTCTTTTTTGTTTCATCTCCTTTTGACACTTTAAGGAAACAGGATTAGTTTTAATATAAAAGATTAAAGAAACAGATCCTCATTTTATATAGCATATTATTTTATGATCGCGGTGCAAAAGCTTGGAGTGTAATTGCAAAAACATTCCCAAGATATTTCCACAGATTATGGCTGAGTAAGAAGATTCTATACTCAAAACCTCGCATTTATCAATGCTGCTAAAAAGGACAGAAAAGAGGCTCCCATGACATTAATTGCTCTCCCTCTGCTATTTCCAGTCAATGGGCCACGACCTCATTTCTGGACGAAGATGGGTTTTCTATTGCAGCATCGCGTCACGGCGTTGAAAACGCTGAATTGAAAAGAATATCGATTTCAAATCCATTTTCATTTTTTTAATGTCTCCAGATTTCAACAATGCGCCGTGTTCTCATTGAGCTTGACGAGAATATCTTTCTCCAATTCATCGGAGCCACGGGTCATCCAGCTTACATAAACAGGGATCGTGGCCTTAAAAAGCTTTCGAATCCATGTCTTATCGGAGCATTGCATTGGTTTGAATTGAAGAAATGTCTTCATTCCCAAACCGATAGGAAAGGGGTCTCCTCGTAAATAAATATCAAAACAGTGAGATGTTTCCACTCGTCTTCAGGAAAACTTTATTTAATTTAGAATTTGGGTCGAACACCTTTTGGGCCAAAAAACCTTTTTTCTCTCCCAAGAAACTCATTCAAGAGTATGCAATTAATACCCAGAAGATGGCATTCCTTCCAAATTTCATAAGGTTACAGACTAGGGAACTACGTCAAGGAGGCCCAATTCCAGCCGAAAGAAGACTATCTTCTGCTGCCACTTCGGTCGCATTTTTATCGGTTTTCAAAAATACCCACGGCGCTGTGATGAGTGCAATGCGATACACTTTGTTCCAATATTTTACATTAGATTGTTTGTATTTGCAAGGAATAGCATTGAAAAGTTAAAAATTTCATAGATCACATCATGATGCACATAAATTTCTGTTAGAACCCCTAATAATCCCTTCCTCTTCTACTAATTTTCCCGTGAAACTCGGATCATTTTCTCCGTCAGCGACGCGAGTGGAGACTTTTGTAAACCCATTTAAATGCACGGTGAGTGAGAGCACATTCAGAGGCGGACATAAGGATCCTATTTTGTAGAATTCGTGGTTACAGCGATCTGAGGAAATTTTATTTCTTAGTAGAATACATTTTGACTGGACGGAAGTCATAAGATACGTGCATTTCCCACAACTCCCCCCTTGTAGGTAGGGCTGAGGAAGTCCATTATGCACTGTAGCGGCTTGGTTCTCGGTGCAAATTAGTAAGGGCAAACAAAATATTTTTACGTTTCGCTGCACATAGGTTGAGGAAATTCGGTTAGTTGAGTGCCTACGGATCTCATGATTTAGTAAACCTGTAAATCTTATACCACAATTACTAAAAAAATTAAGTAAGCGACCCTTTAAATACTAAATTTTGATATGCAAGTACAATATTCTAATTTAATAAGCCCCTCAATCTTATTTGGTGAGTAAGAAATTAAAACGTTGCTTAACGACTCCATCAAATCTTAAATATAGATATGTTTACCAATATAACATTACTCATAGGCACCCAAGAGGCAGGGTTTGAAACAAAGGAGGCTATCGAAAAATGTGCTGTCGATAAATCAGTTCCTCCCTTAAGGAGACTAAAACTGGAAGCGAGCGGCGGCCATGTTGTTAATCCTGGTAATCGCAGAGCGAGAGATTAATTGGATCCCTTGTCACCGGATAATTAAGGAGATTGTGATGAAGGAGAGTGGGACGAGTGAAATAGTCGGATAATTAATTAATGAAATGAGACGATGGGGGAGGCTTCAATCTGCCGATGAAGGTTCGAGAAGCAAATAGCCGATTCACCTACTCCACGGGGGTCCTCATTAATTACCCCTCTCTCCTCCTCCCCTTGTTATATATCGTTTTCTGTTCGCCAATCCGCTCCCATATATATCCGCGCGCGTATTCCAATTTCCCCAGTCCCGTTTATCAGCTTCCAGGCTTCGAAGGATACGCACCAATGAGACCCTTAGCGTTTATTTTGCGGGGATATAATGGTTCATTAGTCTGATCGGGATATCAAGGAAAAGGCGTTGGACCCGAAGTGATTCACGTCTTTGCCATTTTACGTTACTCGTTGCGAGTGCTTGTGAAACCGCGTTGAGAAATCATTGGCATTGCTTGGTATTTATTGATTTCTCTTGTTATTTTGTTGGCATTAATCTATGATAATATTGTAAGCAGTACAAGCTATGCATTCATATTTATTTATAATGCCTTTAAGTAGCCATTCATTGCTACAATTCATTATTTACTGTGAGAACACGCGGCAATGAAACCCTTAGAGTTTATTTTGTGGGGATGTAATGGGTCATTAGTTTGATTGGGATATCAAGGGAAGGCATTGGACCCGAAGTGATTCGCCTCTTTGTCATTTTTACCTTACTCGTTGCGAGGGCGAATTCACTTGGTGAGGTAGGTACTATAGGCACACATATTCGGTGAGACTTAATTTTTACTTGAAGTATTTTGTGAAACGTTGACAGTTTTTTTGTGTTTTAGCTGTAAAAGCTCCGTTACGTCGCCGGCATGACAATCAAAAATATCGAGGATCCGGGCGGGAGACACGCCAACTATTGGTGGAGTTCGGAAGTAGATCTCCAAGGATACCAAACAGTTACGCGAGGAAGCTGAGAAATCGTTGTATTGTTGGGTATTTTCTCATTCTTCTTGTTATATTGTTGGTATAAACGTATTTTTATAGCATTCTAGCGATTTACGAATGTTTTCCATGGGGTACTTAAGAAGTATTCTGGGAGCCTCCCCTTCCTTTGAGCACTTCCCTTTTCAATTCACTGCCAGACCAAATCCCTTTCATTTATATCAAAAAAATTCCATTCTCTTCTTTCCCCTCCCTTGTCTAACTAACATTCTGCCCTCCTACACAGGTTCCGACACCCCCTCCCGGCTAAGTACTCGCTCCATTCTTACCTTCTGTCTCCTTCGTATCTCATCTAGATTGAGGTATATTTTAACATCGTAATTAATGAGTTTTATGCATCCGTGAACTATTAGCGGATTTTCCTCTAATTACTCAATATTTCGTGAACCTTTATAGCTATTTTTTGTTGCCTCTTGGTATCAAAATACCTCCCCAAAACCAATAAAAATCTCCCTTGACCTTTTATACATTATTTTTCGCAGTTGCTCGACAATTCCTTCTATTACAACAATGTTATCAAGCCTTATATACCGTATATAAGAACCATGTTCACAACCAAGAGGATAGCATAGAAGAGGCCCAATTCCATCCTATAGAAGGCTGATTTCTGTTGCCTTTTCGGTCGCATTTTAATCGGTTTTAAAAATGTTGCCGGCGCGGTGATGAGTGCAATGCGATCCTCTTTTTTTCAATATTTTGCATAATTGTGATTGCAATTGCGAGGAATAACCTCGAAAAGTAATTCATTTGATAGATTACATCATGACATGCATAAATTTCAATTAATACCCTTAATTATACCTTATTTAATCGTGAAACTCGGCTGACATTGTCCGTCAGCGACAAGAGGGGCGACTTTTGTAAACCCATTTAAATGCGTGGTGGTTGACAACACATTTAGGCCTACTCGAGAATCGTTGTTTGTAATATTCGTGATCACAACACTGTTACATAAAAATTAATTAATGTGATAATGTTGCAGTAGTAGTTAATGCTTAATTTTTATCATTTCTATGTTTCAGTTCCATACTCAAAATTAGAATCATAAATTTGCTAGGGGTCACTGAAACCCAGAAGTCTGAGTAATTCCTATCAGAGTATAGCATTTATGATCATTAGTTACCCTTATAGTAATCGCCGTTTACTAGTATCGGATATTTCAGTCATAATTTAGTACTCCCTTAATCTTTATTGCTATTTGTTGTTGCCCCTTCGCATCGAATTTTTAGAAGAATATTTCTGATATCAAATACGAAAAACGTGGTGAGTAGTAAGGAGTTGAAGGCCGTTAATTTTTTAATAAAATATTTTTTGTAAAAAAGTGATATATTTTATTTTGGCATTTTTTCTATGCTTCATTTTTATACGAAAAGTTAGAATCTTAAAGTTACTATGGACGCACTGAGACCAAATAACCTGCCTAGTTACGATAAGTCGGTGATTAAATTGGCACCGTTTGTGAATCAAGCACAAAACCCATCATCGTGGAATTCCTAAAATTTGACGGGAAAATGTTTACTGTGTCACAGATAAGTACACATGCCTTTTTATAATTCTCTGACAAATCCAGTGATAAAAGTTCACAGTCTAGTTCACAGCTTAAAATCAGATTGTAATTATCCTGGAATTATATTTCTGCGCTGGTGGGTGTATCCGCTTATCATTAACGCCAAAGGTGCCTCTGTCGATTTGTTCGCTCCAGTGATTTCATGCCCATCGACAGGAGATAAACATTTTCTCTTCCCTCTACGATTTATTTTTTTAACGGCTTTTGTGTTTTTGCAGTCATTAAGTCCGGAGGAGGCTTAAATACTATTCAGTGATGATCTCGGAATCCAAGCAGGGGAATCCAAAAGCTATATTTTTAGCTGCATTGACGTACATGAGCAACAGGAGTTGCATTAATTGGCCGCGACGTATTTTGTCCCGATGATTCGATTAATTTTTGGGGGTCGGCGAAACAGATGATGACAACATCAACGGCGCGAAAAGATATTCACACCCCTGGCTTAAAAAATAAATATTCATCATGTAACCCACAAAAGTTTTTATGAACCTAAATTGGAGCTGAGGCGAAAATAACAGCATCAGATTTAGTCGGTGTTCGTTTTCATGGAATTAATACTCTGCCGCTCCATTCACAACTGAAAACGCACAGACGGAAAAACTAACGGGAAGAGGCATATGAATGCGTTAATTGGCAGTTTTGTCTCCTGAAGCGTTAACGAGTCAAACAATTGCAGCAATACCGTTTGATTTTCACGCGATGCGTTTGGAAAGCTCGATAAGAAGGGTTACAAAACAGGCCAGCGCTCATGAAATCGGGAAAACGTAGAGGTGAACCACCTGTGACGGGGAAACGTGAAGAAAATTTTAAATCTCATTAAATTACATTATAGAAACGAAAGTAAATGTTGCTTCAAAAATTATGGCTGCGAGAAAAATGTGCATCAGGTGAAAACGATGCTTGCCTTTTGGCGAAATGATGTTCTATATCCTCATGAAAAAAGTGCTGTGCGTATGATACTTCCGTCTTAATATTTGAGTATCTATTCAAGCCCCTGATATGACGTCAGGAAAGTTAGAAATCTTTAACACTTAGGAATTACTTTCAGGAAGTTTCTTCCGTGATTATTAACTGTTCCATTGGCCGGTACTTACTATTAACAGGAACTTATTAGTACATATATACTTTGTATTCAAGACGACGACTAACACTTGGAGTAGTTACTGAAGACAACAATGCGGTATCCACATTAGTTAAAACAGGTTTGAAACTTTCAATTACTTTTCAGCCAAATTTTATGACTAATAGTCACTAAATTTACCTTTCTTACGAGTTTCATTTTTCGAAAATCAAGTTGAGTATTATGTTATTCTCTTTGCCTACCTTTGAGTGTTTGCTATTGGTTTTTATTTGTGTGTGGGACATAAACCTGATGCTATTTTGGGTGCAACGTAGCTAAGAAAAAAATGCGACAGATTTTACTCTATTATAACAGTTTAATGGTTTTGCATCTTTTTTGGATAATAATTATCTAGCCGTTCAACTATTTGGGCAGCACTTCGGAAGAGAACGGACGCCGTAGTAACGGAATCAGGAATAGAACTGCATTTTCAAGGGAGAAGTTTACGAATAGGAATGAACTAACGAGAGGTTTGCCAGTTAAGTGTGTTTTAATATAAAGCAACTGAAAAATTTGATCAGGAGGAGTGTATAAACGCGGCCGTTGAACCATAGTTTTGGACGTGGAGAAAAATGGAGAAGGTAAAAAAGGAGGAAGATTGACGAGGAGTTTGGCATGGTTAGAGGGCAGTTAGTGGGCTTGGCCTGTTTTTTTTTCACAAAATTACAACAAAAATTTCATGTTTAAATACAAGCTCTTACGCGATGCTTATGTGATCGTGAGGAAAATGTTAATTTTTAAGTTTGCCAAAAATATATTTTTTTTGGAAAATTTGCACAGAAAAACATTTTTATTAAAAATTATATATGAGGATATTTTGATGAATTACGAGAACTTCACGGGGTCCTTGAGGTAATAAGAAAGAGACAGCGGCTTTGCGTACTAAGCGGGGAGGGGATCCGTGTCAAAAGGAAGGATGTACAGTAAGTAGGGTTAATAGCAGTCAGTTGGAGCTTTTAAACTCTTAAAATTTCTTTGTGACAGAGTATTCCAAGTTTTCCAGCATGTAGCACAGTATGTGGGTGGAAGAGAGAGGGAGAATTCCCTCAGCAAGTTTGCGCGTTCCAATTGCCAAAAGGCACTCCAACGCCATGTTTGAGTTGGCCAACAATGAGAGTAATCGTCGGGAATGGAAACGTTCACGTCGGGGCCGGGCGGTGTCGTTCCTGATGTTTCTCCTGCGAGGAACGGGATGACACTCCCTACCGTGGGGACGGAACTTGGGTCAACTAAAAGCGCGAGTGGGGGGTGAGAGAACAAGGCGAGGGCATTAAAAACAGTCATGACCTCCGTGGGTAGTTAGTTGTCCCCGCTTCACTCAACTTGCTTTCTCTCTCAGAGGGAAACCACGTGAGTTAGGTGTTTGTAGCTAGGAATGAACCTGCATTTCATTTTCATGAAAATTACAATTGCGCCCTCGTATGCGTACTCCATCAAGTGAAAGGCAGACTAAGTGGGCTTACCCTGTTTTTTTTTCTTCACAAAATTCCAACCAAAATATTATGTTTGAATACAGCCTCTTTCACGATGCTCAAGTGATCGTGCGGAAAATGTAAATTTTTATGTTTGTTAAAAATATTTTTTTTTAATTTGCACAGAAAAGCATTTTTATTCAAATAATGTAAAGGACATTTAGATGAATATTGAAATTTTCATCATAAATGTATAGGTACTATGAAACAAAACTGCTAAATGTTTGCTGTGTCGTAAGAGCCAAGGTAAAAATAAAAATGAAGCTCGTTAAGGTATTGCTTTTTACGCTGAAATTGAAGTCAATCGACGCTTCAAATTTCTCCTGGTGGTAACTTCTCACAAAAAGCTTGAAAAAGTCAGAAGGCTTGTTTCTGTGTCGTGAGTAACACGCCTTGTACCTGGGAGGCAAGTCGTCATCCGAAACGTCGGCCTATTCGACTCAGTTAACCAGGTTGAAAGCCCGAGAATAATTCATCAAATGGCTCTTTTCACATGAAAAAGGCGGTACGGTCGGCTCAAATTGCAGGAAAAAGTGTCTACGCATAATATTTAGGATTGATTATCCACATTTTCATTACGTTTACTTTAATTTTTAGCCTCGATAATTATTGACTATAATGGAAACAACATTTTTTAGTAGCTCCTGTAAAAAATATTTCTTTTGAGTCTCCTAGTCACGAACACAACTCCGTAGCACATGATGTACGTAATTGGATCTCTGAAAATGAATTTGATGAGTGTAAATTGCGCTGAGATCGACTATATTTGCTGAAAATCGTATAATCTAAAAAATAGTTAATGAATTCAGTTGAAACCATTTTCAGTACCCTCATTTTTCTTTTTTAATATTGATGGCTGTCTTCCATTGTTCCATAGCTTTTTATAATTGAATTCCGTGCAAAGTTATTGGGCTTAAATCGCTTAGTCGAGAACCTACCTCCTCAAGAGAGCACATTGCTGGCGGGAAGCGATACGCTTTAAAAGTGGTGAAGTGTTTTTTCTGTGAAAACTTTATTAACAGCTTTTATGCATTCACCAAAGAATGTACATATAGTTTTTTCCAGAAAAAAATCTCCAAACATCCACAAGAGTTTATGATAATGTAGTTTTCATTCATAAACGAATTAATACCGTTTTATCTATCAGTGATTTTTCCATGAAAACTTTTAAGCACAGCATTTTTGCATTTACATAAGTGTACAATATATTTTCTCCACAGAACTAAGCAAACATCAGCCTAAAATCTCGAAACATCCAATAGTGTTTAAAAAAATGTACATTTTCATTCATAAATGAATCGATCCGCAATTCCTCGAGTTCACCCTTAAATATACATCGAAAATTTTAAGAGAAACAACGTTAATGGCGAAATGGAAATTCGTGGTGTTCTACAACGACACTTTTCGTCGCGGTAGTGAGTTCTATAGATAGCAAGTGTTTGAGAGAGCATTGGTGTCGGAGTTCGTCGGGAAGATTTGAAGATGTTTGGGTTGAAATCGACTTGCACCTTCGAGTTCATTAGGTATGCGAGTGCGTTCGCAAGAGGATGTGTAGAGCCGTGGAATGCTTAAGACATGGAGGTGTTGGCCTAAGTGGAGTTGGAGGTCGTGGCTGTATACTGCTTTACCACGAAAGCCCTCGGGTGCTCATGCGCGAGAATTTTGGGAAATTTGGAGGAGACAAGCCACGGCTGCAAACAGAAAATCCTAGTTTGCTCCTCCGCCCGGATAACTTTCAATCCGTTCCTCTTTCGGCACAAAACGAACTACGTTTGTATCACTTTTCCCCTTTCTTGTGTCGAATAAAGTTGTTGGAGAATGTGTGAGAATGATACCCAGTTGATGTAGAAAGCCTCCGGTAGCATGTTATTTTTTTAAAGGGAAGAAAGCATAAAGTCCCTGCACGAATTTGAATAGATGTTTGTCCTTAAAGCATTTAGAATGTTTCAGGAAAAATATTGCTATGCGAATATTACTGCTCGTTAATACTCAGCAAGCATCATAAAAATATCCAAATATAAATTGCATTTTAAAATAATGTACTTAATCGTTCATTAATGAAATACTTCCTAATTCCACGAAGTCACTGATACTTAAATAAATATTAAAAATAATGAATTCAGTTGGTAATGTCGTGTTATACGGGTACAAACTTATATATTCATAATGAAATAAACATTGATATTATAACTTACTTTTTTATTACACAATTGACGTAGGTTTCGCCGACTCAGGGCCATTTTATCTTATGTCTCAGAAAATTGAACTAAATCACCGTAATACAGGTCAACTTTTCATTACATACGCGCGGTGTACAATCAGCATTTGCTCCATCATTCCACAATCATTCCAAAAAGTGACGCCAGAAATGAACATAAAAATTTAAAACCCATGCATGAGTACCAAACGCAGGTATTTTACATCCTGGAATCATTTCCGCAGCGTTAATATGGTATCTTCTTTATCGTTGTTAACCTTAGTTCCAGTGGAATATTTTTCGAATGATTTTTGCAAAATAGATAACTCATTAAATTTGCAAATTTTATGTGGGCGTGCTTCATCGAAAACGATTATTTAATTGGAAATAGATGATTAAAAACATTTCTTGGAATGGAACCCATAAAATCAAGGTTTCACATATTCACAAATATTTTAATAGTTAATTAAAACGAGCGTGTACAAAGAAAGAAAGCAAATAATATGAACAGGCTTTTCATGAGCATTAATTGAAATTACCTTTTATGATAATTACTCGTGTTAGAGTACATTGATATTATTATTTAATGTTAGGGATCAAAGGTGCTGATTAAGGAAGGTAAATAGAGGAACCGGTGAAATATGAAGATAAAATAGTGAATATCTTTTAGAGGCTTTAACAGATTTCTATGAGAAAGAGCTAATTTTGACATAGGCACATGGTATTACCGACTGGACAAGGAAAATACAGCGTTCTATATTTTTGCAAGTCACTCATCCGTCTTCCATTAACTCCGTACAAAATGCTTTTCAAAGAGAGAATAACGAATATATAGCATCAATGATTTATAAGGAACTGAATAGAAAAAATCGAACTTACTTGCAACTTAAAAAATTACTAACAACATGAAAATACTGAATTTTATTAGCTTAATTCGGTAGCATTACGGGACGAGTAAATTTTGCTATTTAAATTTGAGTTATCTTTTAAGACGCATACACAATTCTGCTAGTTCTCTTGTATGGCAAGGAGGCATGGCCAGTAAAAAAATACACCCAGTAAAACTTAGTAACTTTTGAAAATGCCATACTGAGAAAGATTATGGACATTTGAAGGAGTATGGAGAATACTTAAAAACGGAGATCTCAGGAACCGGTACAGAAGACCTGATATTGTGGCTGTGATAGGAAGTAGTAGAATTAGGTGACTTGGTCACGTAAGAAGAAGGGAGGAGGATGCAATGATAAGAAGAGTATGGCGAGGTCAACTAGAATGAAGTCACTCGCGGGAGAGACCAAGACTAAATGGGATGACCAAGAGGTTAAAGACATGAGGAGACTCGGCGGAGAGGTTGGCACGGCAGAGAACAGAGACAATTAGTTGGGGAGGCCAAAAATTGACTTGTATTTGAATGACCACCTCCAGTTTTTTCTTTTAAGCCCGAGTTGAGTCTGATTTATTTTTTAGACAAAGTTTAACTTTAGCTATTTTACTTCGTTGAAATAGTGAATAGGAAATGGAGACTCACTCTACAATATAACATTCAGTTTTCTACAAATGTGCTTTACCGAAATGCTTCATCTTCCCGTTACAAACGTAATTTGTGAAAAATTAAAATTTGTGGTAAATTTCTCCACTGCGCTCTGCGATGACTTTAATCATTAACAGTGTTTCCAATCAATCATCACCACACTAGTCTAATACTCCATCCCGATAATTAGCACCAAAATTCCGTTTAAAAACTACATAACTCACCATCGCGTTGGTCCTCTGCCTTCCAACTCTCCGGTTCCTCCTTGAGCTCAGCTACTGGCGGACTCCAGCTGGCGTGTTTAGGATTATCTTCTGAATACGACTGACAGTTATTGGCTCGTCGACGCCGCCTCGCCAATACGAACAGCAGTATCAAACAAAAGAAGGCGATGGCCGCCCCTGATCCCGCCAGTACCTCTCCCTCCACCCATTTGATCCCAACCCCACTTTCGACTTCCTCCTCGTCGGTCTTGGTCAGCTCCTGGGCCGTCGGCGACGGACCCTCGGGCAATTCGGCATCGCCCGTCTGGTGGTCGTTCGCCAGCACCACTGGTGCCGCCCTGCGGGTGTCGAGGTGCAGCACCTGGCTGCGGTCCGGCGGGCGCGAGTCACCTGGAGTGCGGGACACCACCTCAACCTGATGAATAAACAGGGAATGAATGGTTATGTCTAAATCCGTGACTATCTTGTGCAAAAAAGGCACACACCTATTAAAATATATCGATGGCTAAGTTCTAACAACACGTGTCTCAAAATTTGGCCCGTTTGAGACAAGTCTAAAACATAGTTTAATGACATTTAATAAATAAAATTCAAGCAAAATACAACTCTTTCTTTGCAAATGCATGCTTCTTTTTCAGTTTTATGAATTTTTGGTTTTTAATTTCAGTGTACAATTAAAAATATAAATCCTTTCTTTTGCTCTCCTGAAAAGTTCCTATTTTTGAGATACGTGTTGTTAGAATTTAGCCATCGATATGTCTCTTTTATCAAATAAACTCTAAACTCGATACCAAACTTGATTTTAGAGAGAGTATCCTTCCATCTCGAGCAATTTTTTTATGCGAGGAATAACTTGTTTAAAATTACGTTTTCATCTTAAAATTTTTTTGGGTGCTTGGAGTAAATATTTGCCTATTTTTCAAATAAAAAATTTATTACCGAAAAAAACCGAGGCACGATTTTGCTATACTAGGATTAGTCACGGTGATTACATTACGGAGTCACCCGCAATGCCCAAATGTGCGAAATTCCACAGGGGAAGAATCATTCGCCTTGACCGGGTGCTCTCGATTCCGGCCGAGCACTTTACCTACTTAAGCTAAAGAGGCTTCAATCTCTGCTCTGGATATTTGCGTGCTCCTTAGATATTCGGGTTCGAATCCCAGACAAGTCGCATGACTTTTCCTCAATGGAATTCCGCATTGAGGTAAGAATTGAATATTTTGGAAATAGGGATATCTTTAAAAGGGTTAGTTACCCTGAAAAATTGTTTGTGAAAATAGCATAAGTATTTAACAGGTAATGCGCCACAAGAAATGACAAATTTTTAGATATACTCATTTAAACATTCGCGCTGCTTATGCACCATTGTTTTCTATGCCAAGCGCAAAATTATTAACTCAGGGGAAAATAATGAACGGTAGGATTTTCTCCAGGGTAGCTTTTACGTGATTTTTTTAGCTAAAAAATCCACTAGTCTGAACTGCACTGGCATTGAGCGTAGTTATTTTCAGTATTTCCTTGCCCTTTTTAAATTAGCACTTCCTCTTTTTACGCTGCTTGTTGCCTCATCTCTTTCCTCAAGGTTGGAAGCAGTGACGGATCTACTAAGGCGGAGGGGGCTAATGGAGCTATAGCCCCCTCCATTGGGTCGAAACACACACTTCGTAAAATCGAACTATTTGAGTGTTACCACTTTGTACAAAAGTGTTTAGTTTTATTTTCCTACATATTTGCCTTCTTTAACGAATTGAAGTACAAATTAGCGCTAAACTAAGGGCCTATTTTACACGCTTTTGGTATGTTACAATCCTGTAATAGATCCAGAGAGGGGCTATAGCCCTCCGTTGGGAATTCAATTTATACTGGATAGAGTCGTAATCTTAGCCCCCCCCCTTTGTCCCTATCCTGGATCCGCCACTGGTTGAGAGTCCTTTCGCCGATAACATTTTTTTATATTAATTATGGAAAGAACTTCGGATTGCGATGAATCCACTTTTTTGTCATCAATCGCAATTTTGAATCGGGTTTTTATTTTCACGGCGCGTAAAATTTATTTCCCCTAAGAGCTGAAATGCGAGAAGGCTTCCTTCGTGAGATAAGGAATAACATCCGTAATCTCTAATTCTTTTAAGTGCCTCAAATACGCTAAGATATCAGTTTTATGGCCGTTTCACAATGAGATCCCACTGGCGGAGAAAACAAAGTAGCCATTCTACCGGGAGATTGATGAGAGCGACAGATAGTAAATATTCCCATATTAAGGAGCATAAATAGAAAAGAAAAATGTTCAACGAAGATAGTCTCAAATTTCGTTCGCTGTCTACACTATTACTTCCTACACGGTAGTCACTTTTGATCGTTATATGTGATATGCTGCAGGTGTTCAAAATTATTATAATGACAAATTTATAGCTAAGAAAAACTGCAATCGGGGAAATTGGTGATGCAGAAGGTCAGTGATACATCAAGGAGGTACCTTCAGGGATGTGAGATTCTAATTATATAATTTTTGAGCATATTATTAAAAATGTTTGGTATTCATCTAGGATGTAAATGGATGTTCAAAATAAGAAAAAGAGTACAAAGAACATGGATAATTCAATCCAAACATTTCAAATTGCTATTTATCCAGTCAAGTGCGCTGAATGTGGAGTCATTCTCATATAACTAACGTCAATTGACTCCAATGATAACAATAATTTCCTAAAAATGCCGATAAAGAGCCTAGGTACATTTTTATATCTATAATCAAGGTATGGCGAGTTATATTTCAAATTTTTGTCCAAACTGAATGTATTTTAGCAACAGTTAACATTTTTGTGTGTGTGGCGTAACAAGTATCATTATAACAAACTCGTAAAAAATACGGATTTTTGATTGAAAATTTCGGCAAGCCTTTTTCTGTGTTGGTTAGTCGATGTGTAACTTCAGGGATGAGAGATTAGTACATTATTAAAGGAGCAAAATTTCAGATTTTCATCCCTTACATGTGCTTTTAACCGCAAACGACATTTAAAAGCTTAAAGCCTCACAACAACTTGACTTAACCGAATCAATAAGTGAAATATTCCACCATTTAAAGCTTAGACTATGTAAAAATCGTGAAATTGATTTTAGAGAACTTGGAATAGTTTATATGCATACCGAAAGATATTATTTTCCTCCTCGCTACTAAATACTACGACGGTATGTTTCATCTGTTTTCAGATAATGGCCTTTCGAAGTCGAACTATGCACCTTCAAATTATTGTGAAGCTAAAGTTGTTGCAACTACTCTTCTCTAAGGCTCTTCCCCATAGTTACGAAAATTTGAGTCAAACATAGTTCGAATAAAATCATTTCAGACTTCACTTGGTGGAAATGCAACATATCTGAGATAAAACCACCAATTGTAATTTTCACACTTATATATAAAACTCCACTATCTAAAGCTATTCCAACTATCAATAGATTTCAATTTTTAATTTGTTGAAAAAAACGTATGATGCCTCTGAAATTTCTCAATACGCTCAAAGAGTATTACAAGAATAATTTTCTATTTTATCAAGTTCTCTACAGCATCGCTTTATCCTGGTAAATTGCTTTTATTATTGTACGTAATCTAAAAAAATAATCCATGATAAAATGTTAATAACAAATAGCAATTTTCTCAATTTATTATAAAACTCCACTATCGACCATGGTTTCAACATTCTATGTTATTTTCAATGAACACTTCTCAACTTGAAAATGACATAAAATGTCGAAACCATGGTCGATAGTGTAGTGTTACATTAAATTGTTGAAATTACGACTTATAATTTTTATCAAGCAAGTAGTTGTTAAAGGGGTTTTATACTCCACAGCTGTGCCAAGTTAAGTCAACTTAAGTTGTTAACAAGCCTTAATTCTTCGCAAAATTCATACTCGGTGAATTGACGTCACAGTCGCTCAGAGTCAAGCATCATCATTGAGTCAGAACTGAATTGCATTGGAAAGAGAGGATACGAAGCGACAGGATTGCGGGCGTCGTGTGCAAATACCCTTTGCGGCGTGTTTACGAAGTTTGGAGCGTCACCGCTCCATTCAGTAGAGTGATGGCGTTAGGTCGTAATAGCTGTTGAAGTTGTCGTTGCATGCCAAATGCCATTCGGAGACTGGGCCGTAAACGGTTGGGAGTGGAGGTGGAGTCTCTTTTCATCATACCCTCACCGATGATCTCGTCGGGAGAGAAGTTGCGACGTAGTGCTTACATCACGGGAGGCGATTGTCATTCTGCTTTTCAGCGAAAACAGTTTTATGGCTTCAAAGGGGAACAAAATATTTATGAGCAACTGTTTTCTGGGTGTGAACCTCTTTTGATTTCTGCAGTATATTTTTCCTTGACGACGAGAGTATTTAATTTTTTCTATTGCCTTTCGCATATTTATCTACACTCCTAAAATAAGTTATGTCAATAACAATTAACTAATAAATAGCATTTTTGAGCAACTTTTTTTCTGTGAGACAACCTCTTTTGATACCTGCAGTATATTTTTTCTTGGCGGCAACAGTTTTTAATTTTTTACATTATATTTCGCATATTTTTCTACGCTCCTAAAACTACTTTTTGTCAAAACTTTTAACTATTAATTGACATTTACGAGCAACTTTTTTCTGGGTGTAAACATGTTTTTATTTCGGCAGTATATTTTTCTTTGACGGAAAGAGTGTTTTTCACTTTTACACTGAATTTCACATATTTTCCAACGCTTATAATTCGAATTTCTGTCAATTACTTACGACTTATTTTCATCATAATACCATGGCTCTGTACTGGTGTGCAATACGTTCTTATCCACATGCTGAGTCATTAGATGTTTGTTGTTTGGTGAATTTAAAGTCTGGTTAGCCCGACTACTGAATATAGTCTTTGGCAATTGCATGCATAATGAATCATGATAGCGGTAAAAAATGTATCCGATATATAATGTTGAATTGAAAATAAATATGAAATGGTTGGATCCATTATGGTAGATACTAATGAGCTAGATAAAATTAGTTCATCGATTTGCCGACGGTAAGCCAGCGTTAAAATTCGAAAGGGCTAAATGAAATTGGTTCAGCCTTCGAAAAATGCAGATCTTCACAATAATTTCAAATATGATTTGTACCAGTAGAGTATTAGGGAAAATTTTATTTTTTTTACTGTGTTTATTCTGAATGATTCGAGCAATTATCGGAAGTTATCACTACCAATGTACTAATTTATCTTTATTAATGCTGACTAATTTATCATTTTTATTTTTAAGGATTCCTATCCAGAGAGAGGACTGATAGTTCCTGTAATTGCACAACCTGACCAACCGTTCCACATACTTATGTTATGGGTGAGTACATGCTTTTTGTTTTAAGACAATTAATTTATGAACGAAATGAAATAAAAGCGCGTTCGGGATAATCAATACTTGTACGTACAAGTTATATATTCTCTCGAAATATTTTTTTATTTGTGCATCAAATTTTAATCATAATTTACCATTATATTTAGACGCATGCCTATGCGCTCATGTTGGACTGAGGCAATTAGTTCTTTTAAGGCGAAATATTTTTCAACTCTTCCGACCACGATGAGTAATTCCGCTAATTGAATGTGAAATTAGGTTAATATGTGAGTTTACACGTTTCATCCTATCCTATTAAAACGGTAACGAATCAAATTTCAACATATACCGACGAAACGTGGAAAGAACTCTTGATCGCGAATAAAATTTAGGGCCTAATCATTAAAAAAAAAAGTTGAGAACCAATCAAAAGATCGGGTATAAATCCCCGAGGGTATGGGTCAGTGCGAATAGAGCGAACAAATGAAGAACGGGTGGAGATCGTCAATCCGATTCTTTTTTTTTTCGATGTCGAAAATTGAGACCACGATGGAATGTCAAATGTGGAATACGCGCGTGTGACGAAGGGGTTCTCCAGGGTGGGGTCCCTTAATTCACGGCAGGATTGATTGGAAGGGGACTTAGGGGTCGTAGTACCACCCTCTAGGGGTCTCTGGCGAAGAGAGGAGAAAATGAATGCATGGGGAGAGGATGATGAGGAACGGGTAGGAAGGACTAGTCGAGTCAAGACCCAATATACCTCCGAGGCGGAGAGGGACGAAGGGTTTGGGGTTCGAGACGACCCTTTCTTGTCACTCACTTTGCAGGGTAAGGAGGGTCGCTGCAGGACTGCGTGATGGGATCAGGGTTCAGGGTTACACGGAGAGGTAGGGGAACTCGTAATAGGAATCCTTAAGAATACAAATGATAATAATTAGTCAGAAATATTGTCGTGTTCTCGAGAGAGCACGATACTGGAGGGCGTTCAATAAGTAGCTCAGATAGACAGGGATCTTAATTCACAGAGGCAGTCATCATAAAAGAATACACACCCATTCTTAAGTAAAGTCCATTTAATGACAATTAGTATAGATGCATATTAAACTTAGGTTTGGCTTACTCGTCGCTCGTAGTTCCCTGAGCCAAATACTATTTCTAAGAAATTCGCCTTGCGTATTCTGATACTCTACTGCTCTAAGGCGAAGGTTGCCAAATTGTTGCTGGCCCTAGCAACAGTCGGATCACGACAATATATACACTTATGGTCATGACTTCCGATTATTGTTCGAAAACTACGAAAATATAGAATTCATTCTTGGTTAGAAATTAAATGTTTCCTTAATTCTCTACGGGTACAAATTACATCTAAAATAGTTGCCAATAGCAAATTTTTACGGAGTATAACCAATTTTTTAATTGCACTCGTGAATATTAAAGTTGGATTACAGGCGGGAATTCGTTGCACTCAATTTATCTACCACAATCGCTCCAAACTTTACTTGTTCATGTTCAATTCAAAGTGAACTAGGTTATTCTTATTTACCTCTGCCATGATTCTTTGTGTGTGAAATTGCGAAGGAAATATTCAGTAACCGATCTAAAATCGGCTTTTAATTTTCAATTTTAAATTTCCCATAGTAAAAAAAAACTATCACAAACATGAAGGTATTGTGACTCAACTTGGGGATAAGTACGTATTGCAGAGTAGTACAGAGCCTTTGTGACAGTGGCGCCGACTCCATGGGGCCTGAGGGGGCCCGAGCCCCCTCAAAGATTTGTTTGGGGGGGCGGAGCCCCCTCAATATTTCAAGAAAATAATGAAGTTATATTATGCTTTTTGAAATCACACAAATATATTGGTAATTTTTATTTCCCATATTTGACGATAGTTACCTTTTAAAATAAATTCAACAATGTGTTAAAACAAATAATTATAAGGTGAAGCAGGTTGACTGAATCAGGTGGTGTGAATCATGATAGTGTTTCGGTGCTGCGACACACTTTGAAATTAACCTCTTCCCGGGGCAAGACCTCGGATATGGGCCCCCCCAATATTTTTTATAAGTCGGCGCCCCTGCTTCGTGATGATAATAAATCCTAAGCTATTGAAAGAAATCAGTATTATGAGCGTAGAGAAATGCGTAAAATGAAATGTACCATAATCGATCCAACAATCCCTAGGTCATATTCAATTCAATTCAAATTTGGAAATTCTTATTTCGTACTACTCTCATGATACTTCTCGGAGGGGGGGGGGGCGAAAGGATTATGGGTTCGAGACGACCCTCTCTTGTCACTCACTTTGGAGGGTAAGGAGGGTCGCAGCAGGACTGCTTGATGGGATCAGGGTTCAGGGGTAGAGTAGATGGGAGGGGAAGGGAAAGAGGTGGTTGGATGCTGGTAGGATTAAAAGGAGACCAGTGTCGTGACACGACAGTGCAAAGGCAAAAGGGGGCAAAGACCCCATTTGCATGCCGATTATTGCGGACCTCCTTCCAAACCCTTTAACCCCTACGCCGCGTCCCGCCCAGGCACGTGTGTGTGAAAGCTGGCCCACCTACCTCCGAAAACCTCTTCTACTTATTGCTCTCCTGTGAGTGGAGGTTTCCTCGTTTGAAACCTTCTCATCCGCCCAAATTCGTTTCTTCCTTTTCTCTATTTTCGTCCCCTTCCCCTCTACTCGGCCCAGGATCAACTCCCTCGGGTAAAGCCGTTAAAAGAGAGTGGAGGCCTTGAAAACCCATCTTTTCCTTTATGCCTTCTATAATCTTCCGCGAGGAGGAGTAATTTTCCTACCGTTTCATGTTCGTCTCTCCATTAACGTGTCCTCACTCTTTGAGGCCTTTTGTGACCAGTAATTCGCTTACTTTGTAGCGATCCTTTCTCTTACGATAGATATGATAATTATATTTTTTTTTTCTTTTTGATTCAAGTTCTATCGAATTAAAATTGTAGGTCACACGCAGAAGGGTACATCCAATTTCCTTGGAGGATTGAAGCTAGGTTTCAGAAAGGCTTTCAAGGTGAGGTAACCTTAGCATACATATCAGAGCTAGGTAGACCAGCAAATTATCTAGTAATCTCCGTTAGGAAGGTGGCGTAAGGAAGTAAATGAAGAAATATTATAATAGGTTTTGGATTAGGGTTTGCGCTACGATTTTAATATATTTTAGATACGTTTAATATCAATTCAATCTCCCTTAATGCAGTACGTGTAACAAAATTTGATATTCTGAATCAACGGTAAATAAAACGTTCATTGCATTCCTTAACGTAAATTTCTTTCGTCTCGTTCTCTAGAATAACTGACGGTATAGAATATTAACATTTCTAAAGTTCTATAAAAAAAAAAAAAAAAAAATTTTGCCATAATTATTCAAGTTCATTAGATCTAAGAACTAATTGAATTTTTCAAAACTGCCTTGAATTTTAAAATTTATTCGCACCTGGAATGAGTGGGCAAATGAAAAATATTTACCACGGTGAGTGCAGTTATTGTTTTGTTAACAGCTTTTCCAAACTGTAAATTGCGCGCTAACTTTTGTAAATCACAAGTCGCATACACATGAAGATGATTTCCAGTAACTGATGCGAAACGAATGAACGATTTCCAACGGTGTTCCAGTCAATAGAAGACAGTGGAAACGGCCATCTTGGTTTTTGCTCTCTGGGGATAATGGATTAAATGAATAATCCCCGAGAGGGCATATAAAAAGATATTCAATGGTAAGATAGGCATAATAAAACTTGGGATCCGTGAGAGAAGGGAAAATATCGGGTTTTTAGAGAAGGATCTTCGCATGAATGAAGGAAAAGCATATAATGACAAGGCCAAGGAGATAGATATGGTCACTAAAATTTTAAGGCTTGAGGTGACTAAAATGTTCATGGAATTTAAAAGTCGGGTTGTTGGGCTTTAAACAAAGTCACGAACATTCAGCCAAATCATGACCTTAAATATTTGTGAATGATAATCTCCTTGTGAAAGTACTCCATCGAAATTCATAAACTTTACTCTTTATGTTTGGAGACATATAGTTTTGGGTTAAATAGATTTAAAAAAAATACAGATTGGGTACTATATTGCTAAGTAGTTGTTATCTCGTGGCGTCTTAGAGAGCTACGCATTCACTAATAACTGTTTTTTGGTGTTTTTTACTTCAAAGCTGTTTCAATTATCAGTAGATTTTAGGTTTGAATTTTTTTCTGCCATCACGAAAGAAACCCATAATGCTTCTGAAATTGCCCAATCGGCTAAATAGAGTATTATGAGAATATGTTTCTATTCTATCAAGTTCTCCCTATTCGGAGTGTAGTCCTATACGGTGCGGCAACAGACCCGGGATATACATACAATACAGGATGACAAAAAGGCATTGTGAATGAATAGAAGAGGTCCACTTTGACGGATAGAAAAAACAAGGCAGTTTGAAAAATGCCAATGGTAAGCTGTAAAACAGCCTTAACCGGTTGGATACTTTAATTATAAAACTTACAATCCCGTTACTTGCAGTTAGGAATCACGCATTTAGTGTGATGTTTATGGTACAGCATCGATTTATCCAGTAAATTGCTTTTATCAACATACGTACATATTAAAAAAATACCCATGAAAAAATTTATTTCACAAATGGTAATTTCCACCGTAAATAAATCACTCCACTAACGATCATAGTTTCGACACACTGTGACATTTTCAAGAGCCTTGAAAATGACAGAGAGTTTCAAAACCGTGGTCAGTAGTGGACTAATATATTTAATCGTGGAAATTACCATTAGTTGTGTATATTTTTATCATGGATGTATCGCATTTACAACATGTCAAGCCTGAAACATGCGCTAAAAATACGCTACTTCATATACTAAAAATGTTATGAATGGAGTGAATAAATTTCCTCAAACGTACAGGACAAAATCGACCCAGGCCGGTCGCCGCGGTGGCACGAACTACCTCCCCAGCCTCAAGGACTGGGGTCGAGTCTCTTTGGACACTGAATAATTCGTTCATTTGAATTCCCAAGACTAATTTCGTACCCAATTGAAAGCTCTATGGGAGCAGAGCTCCATCTATCAGATTGGGCATCGGGAGACGGTTGCTTCCTTACGGTACGAAGGGGAGGGCATTTGAAACATTTGCTGCGTGCCCCCCGTTTCCCAACCAACGTCCTTTCCCTCAGAAGTCCAACCCTGCCGCCATCATTGACGCAAATGGCTGCAATCGTCTCTAGTGTTCCCAAATGACCCAGCTGCCGTCAATCCAAATATTCACCCTTCCGAAGGGACAAATGCGTCCAGCCGGTGTGTCCTCGAATCCCTTAAATTTCTCCGAACGCTAGCGCATCTCAGCTCAAGCATAGTAATAAAGTAAAAAGGAGCAAAACACAGCCATCAAGATTAATATATACATCGATCGCGATTGAGATTGAGAACTTTAAGGTATGAATCAAGGTAATTTAAGGTATAAGTGCATCTTAGCTCAAATAATAATAACAATAATAATACTATGAAAATCTCTTCCGACCCCTAACTGACTGATTCATACAAATGTTTGGGGTGAACGAGTCGAGATACGACAAGAAGCTATAGAATCGATCCCCTCTAAAATCGTCTGCAACCCTTGGAAAATTTGTTGTGACATTTAACTACTTATCTATTACAGTGTTTCCAACTGCTTCTATGCCTCTGTCGTCACCTCTGACTACGAAACGCGGCGATAACCCGGGAAATGGAGAAATCCACAAATTGCTTCTATGTCTCTTTTCATGAGATTTTTCAAAAATGTAATTTTTACTATCTATAATACAATATGCGTCGAGAAACCAATTTTCAGGCCGAGGGGAGTACTTTTAATGTGGGCAAAATCGTGCGATTTCACTATTTCATGAGCTATTATTTCAGACGGAGGGAGGTTCGATGTCACGTCATAGGGTTCAACCAAGATTGTAAGAATCGGCAGAGTGACCAGAATAGGCTTCAGGCCTTCTCCGAAGGTGGGGGGGGGGGGGGCAGAGCCGTCTCATTGATTTAAATGGAGAAATAAAGTAAATATGAGCGAATGACAGCCATCTACAGTTTTCTGCATCGATCGCAATTGAGCTTTTGAGCAATTCGATACAAGACTTTTCACTTCCCTGACTTGCAAACCAGTGGAATGGTTTTAGAATGGGTTGATAAAATTTTAATATAATTACTTCTCCTCTAATATTCGTGGTTTTTACGGTGTTTCACTAAATTGTTCTTACTGCGAATAAATCTCCATGTGCTTTATTCGATTTCTTCATGAACGCAAGAATACCAGCGAATGTAAAACCTTTGGAATTTTTTTATTTCTTTGATCTATCAAATCGTTAAAAATTAATTAATACCATATAATACCAATATTAATTAATACCATACTAGTTCAAAAACAGGTGTCCTTAAATGAAACTTTACGTGTGGCTCCGATAAATACCCAAAATGACGGTTCATATGGTATAAAGAGATTTTTCTCCTAAGGGTTGTTTTTATATTACATATCTGTACGCATTGTTCAAATGTCCTTGTTAAAGAAAGGTCAATATTTCCTAAAAAGACTTTATCCGATTTCTTCAGAGAAAAAATGAGGATAATTGTTATTCATGCCAAGGCTAAAAGCCTGAGTCGTAAGTAGCGGTAAAAAACGTGAAATATTCCGAGTTATTAATAATTTGACGGAAATTAATATTTTAACATTTTTTGCAATTTTAACAATTTTGCGTCGCCGAATTTTGTCATGAAACTGTAAGATTTTCACTCAGCATTCCGAAAATTATATAGAGTGGAATACATATATACATTTATTCCACATTATGGTACTTACATGAAATTATAACATCTTACTCAAGCATGAGTTTTTACAAGGTGGAATATAGGCACCCCTGTGGTAAGAACCAGTGTTGGGGTTGCCACCTCTTAAATTAACAAGCTGACAGCTGGCTGGTGCGGCCAAAACAAAAGAATATACCATAACTAACGAGTCAAAGTACGCTTTTCTTTGACGTGTGTTCCTTTGAGAATGTTATGAAAGATTGAAACATAAAAATAAATGAAAACAAATACATTAATTGCCATGATACATAGAAATATTCTATACACTGTACAGAAATCAGACTAATAACATACAATGTTAAAATAATGTGCAAAGATAATATTTACAAGTACTCTTCAATATTGTCTATGGATAACAACCATATTTTTTCGCGTAAAAACAACGTGAAGGACTTAATAGAGGTGATATGAAATGGTAAGAGGTTAAACGTCTTAGTAGCATAATATAAATAAGACCTTCTAAAAGCTTCGTTATTCGGTTTTGGAATAGGTACTCTATTCCGTGGCCTCAAGCCATGATAGGAAATATATACATAGCCAGTGACATTTCCGCCTCTGATATAAAACATGCGTAGGACTCTATAAGCATATAAATATCTAAGGGGTAAAATGCCCAGTAATTTAAATAATGGATAAAAAGCGTCATCTCTTTTTGCGCCCATTATCATTAGCTTATTATTTTCTTTTGTGACAGTAAAACTGGATTTAGATTCGAGATATATGTTCCACCCCAACAACAAAGACCATACTGCAGTTTTGAATTAATTAGTGGGTAGTAAACATTTTTTAGTACAGGTAAATTACATATCTGTCTTATGTAATAGAATTTCCCAAGTGCTGTATTCATGTATTTTTTTAAATTTTGTAAATGATTTTTCCAATTTAAATTCTCATCAATAACAAGACCCAATAAACCAATACAGTCCCTAAACTTTCCAACCAAGGTCCGAGTGCATGTTTGTCAGACTATATCCTGTGATTCTGTCAGCTTGGCTTTGCCGGAAACGTGGGCGGGTTAGGGGAGGGGGCGTGAGAATTGAAAGGTGGGATGGGAAGGTTATTGGGAGGAGGTGGGCAGAATCCCTTAGCTCGTCCAAGAACGAAGGAAGGGGCGGGACGCTCTAATGCCTCCAAATTATAGAGTTCCACGGAGGAAAAACATGAAAACCTCTGCAGTGAAAATTAAATTTTCTAACTCTGTTTACATTAAATAAAATAATGATGACAGATCCCGTAGATTTTCCCGACAAATGATGTTGATTATATTTCCTGGGTTTACTACATCGTGGGGCGTGAAGAGTAAGAACTGCTGTTTCAAAGATGTAGTCTTCCATCGGCTTCCAAGTGAATCCATTCATTAAATCACAATATTTATTTGGAGACTCATAAAAATTATTTGTAGTATTGTATTTTACTGAAGGTGCGGATATAAATGCGGTGCAAAAATTTAAATTTCTCCGCTTAGCGTTTTTATGAAGTATTCCTCCTGAAAATTTTATAGCCTTAATAATTTAAATGAATCGATAACTCTTATGACAGTTCGTAGGTTTTCCCAAAAAATGATGTTGATGGTATTTCCCACGTTTGCTACGCCTTGAGTGGTGAGTATATGAGCCGCTGTTCCAGAGATATAGTCTTTTATTCGGTTTCCTAGTACATTCAGGCAGTATAATTCCACATTTGTTTGGAGATCCATAAAAGATCAATTAAAGTATAGCACTTCAAATACCGTAAATAAATGTTTTGATATTTTTTGCAATTTTCACAATTTTGCGTCACCAAATTTTGTTATGAAACAGCAATATTCGTATTGGAAACTATATAACTATATAAAGTATGTAGAGTGTAATAAATCATCGACTATAGAAGGGAAATTTTTGCCGAAGGTAACTTTACTGTATATCAGTGCGGAGAAAAAATAGGTTTTGTTAAGCTTCTATAATGTATTCCTTCTGAAAATTTTATAGCCATGGTAGTCTAAATGATTTGATAACTTCTTAAAGATGATGGGAAAAGTATGAAATTCCGACAAACTCTCAAGGATTTTTGAATACATGAACAAGCACATTACAGATCGCCGTTGCTATGGGAAAAGGCATTCCTTTCACTCTTCTTTTGTTATGAACGAAAATAAGAGATTCCGAATTGATCGAGTTCCTAGAACGCTGTTCATTATATTTTGCTCCTCGGAAATATGTTTCCTCAAAAAAGCGAATTCTCATCTTCATTTCATTCCTTTATATGCGATCCCCTTTTACCGAGTTCAATTCAAAATGAACAGAATACATGTAAACGTGGTTCAGGAGAATAACTCTTTGGCATTTGAGAGGGAAAGGTCAACTGTAACAGCAATATGCTAAAAATGAGACAGTTTATTGGCAGGAGATGCTGCATTTTAAGTCCAGCGTTCGAAAAGAGTGGCGTCAAAGCAGGCAATAAGGATATTTTTGGCACAAAGAACCGATTCGGAAATTTAATAAGTTCAAATACACAAAGCTTATCGAATGAAATTTGTAAAATAAAGTTTTCTATTCTCCAGGCGTTGCGAAGGAATCGGTTGCGATGAAAATCTTTAGAAAAAAACAGCTTACTAAAATTTAAAATTAAACCACTATCATTTATTCTATGGACACGTCCTTTTTATAGGGCAACGCAGGGGTTAACAACGCGCGTGAAGTAACTTCACAAGGAAGTTAACATCAACCTATCAACAATCATTATTATTAAAGTATTCTACCGATTAAGGTAGGTTTACATGGAGTATTCAAGAAGCATTCTGGGAGTCTCCCCTTTCATCATGCACTTCTCTCTCCAATTCACTGTAAGGCCTACTCGCTTTCTTTCTACCTAAAAATCCTATTCTCCTCCTTCCTCTCCCTCTTTTACGAGACATTCCATCCTCTAACACTGTTTTCAACGTCCGCTCCCCGCTAATCACCCCCTCCATTCATATCTTCTGTCTCCTCCGTACCTCATCTAAAAGCTATCTCTCCTCACCCACCATATCCAGCATCCACTTTACCAGCACCATTCTTCGCCACACCCACATCTCGAATGCCTTCAGTCTTCTCTCGTCGTCCCTCCTAAGTGTCCACGTTTCCAAGCGGTAAAGAGCTAAACTCCAGATCAGACTCCTTACTAACCTTTTGTTTTAATTCTTACATAACGATCATTTCATAAGCTCCCTCCTGTTCATAAACGACTCCTTTGCTAATTTTATTTTCTAATTATAGTACTCATGGCGAATGAATATTTTTACAACATATTCTTGTCCTCTCGTAATTTTTCCTTTCATCTCCCTCGTTTACCTAACATTCCACTCTCCAGCACTGTCTTCAACCCCCTCCCGACTAAGTACTCCATCCATCCATACTTTCTGTCTCCTCCGAATCTCATTCAGAAGCTGTCTCTCCTCACTCACCATGTCCAGCACTTCATCGTTTCCCCTCCTCTACGTACACTTCACCTTCTTCATTCGTCATAAAAAAACAATAGGCTGAGAGGGAAATATGCCTCAACAAGCATGTTCCCTGATAAATTTTATTTTCAAAGGAATGTGATTACTCTGAATCGATGTCTTTTAATCCCAGCGGCTTAACTTATCTCCCCTGATTTTTCTCAGTGTGCGAAGTGCATCATATATCCCGAGCTATGGAGGCCCTGGTTTTGCTGGTTAAAAAAACCGCCTTCACCGAATAAACCGTCGAAAGCGGCAGCTATATCGCTGCTCTTCCACTTTGTGTGGAAAATAATCACATTAGGCGAATTTGCGAGAGTGGGGATCAAAAGATCTGACCCTTTATAGTCAGTAAATGCCAATATGATTGCGTATTGATGAACGTATTGCATGGTACGTCAGAAAATCAAGATAAATCAGGATCAGTCAAGCAGGAGTATTGCTGAAGAGATTTGAAATTTGGCATTAAATTTTGGATTTGGATTTGACATTTGAGATTATAAACAAAACTTAAATACAATACAAAAATTACTGTAGAAAATATTCTCTTTATATTGATATTAAAGTATTTGTATTAAATTAAATGATCAATGCTCCGTAATATAAAAAAAACAAATGTAATGATAACCTTATGCAAAATCTTGCTTATTTTTTAAGCGTCTTGGGGGGAACGTGCCCCCGTCCCCCCTAAATCCGCCTATGGGTGTATTTAGCATCATAGCCTAGAAAATTCATAATAGATCTAAAATATGTATTGTTTCGGGGACAACGTATGCAGTGAAGAAAGATTTAATACTTTCCCGGCTAAATTCGTGGGAATCCCGAGACAAGTTTACCTACGGCTTCAATTCTTATGATGTTGAAGTTCAGTGGCACACCTTGAAATGAATAAATATTTGATATATTGAGTAAACATTTTGCTATGATAATTGACTTTTCTGTGATACACTTCAAGATACTTGCAATCTCCATCCAACTCTTTTGCAAAATTTTCGTGGGAAGAATCCTTATTATTACACGACGGCTTATTGGATCTTCTAACCACCTTTTCAGCTTCATTAGTAAAAATGTATACCATGATTTAAAATATTGTATTTATTGTTTGTTTATTAATTTATTATTTTCTGTGTCTTTAAGAGCCACACACCTAGGAAATTCTTAATTATGTGCCAAAACAGCATTAAACTACCGCAGAGCGCCGGCGCAGAAATGGCCATTCACTCAGAAATCGCTATACATTGAAAGAATTCGATAAATGTACGGAAATGATAAGCCAAAGCGAAAAATAAAAAATAATCTTGCTCAGCCATTCTTGTGTAAATTATAAAACGCGCATGTTGTTGCTCACTTTTCATGAGTTAGTGACGTCACTGAGGTTTGGTTTGCACACTCGATCAGAAAGAACATTTACCTGGGGGTGGAAAAGCTCACAAAATCGTGAATAGCGAGGAACCTTACCCATGGTTCAACGCAGACGTGCACCAGACTGAGGAGAAAAAAGCGGTGAAACACTCGGTAATAACTTATGACGCCATAAGCTTATCTGGAAAATGGTTAATGCCGTCGATTTTTCGTCGAAAATACTTTGAGGAATAAATAAGGCAATGCGGCGGATTGAAAAACAGTAAAACGCGCCTCTCTACTTTTCAAACTTTTTAAATTTAATTTTAGAGTATGAACATATTATTCTCCGTTCATATGACATCGATCAGTAGGTACGTCGGTAACCAGCCAACACACGTAAACACGACCGTGGTTACCCAGTGCTGCCCTCGTGTGCCCAAGCTTCTAACCTCGTCTGAGTACAAGTACCAGTGATGACAAAAGTATTGCACTTCAAACAACTTCCCTTATCTTTCTTTAAAATCATCTCTACACAGTCCGAAAAAGGATGGAAAAGTGAGTTCTATGACGTTAACGCATGGAATCAAGATATCGAAAAAATCTGTGAGCTCACACGGAAATACATTCTGTCTGTTATGTACTAACTCTGAGTTTTAAACTACGTGTACAAAGTAGCTTCGTCCGAAAGATACTATCGATAAGAATTTGATACATAATATTGAAGAGGAATCTTATTGCCCTAAATCAATGTTTTAAAAGGGGTCGCTTAAAAAAACACTAAGTGCCTAGGGAGTTACATCACAGGGAGTTATGTCATGCGGCCAGTAACTAAGGCATTTGAATATATGGTGAAGATTGGTAATAAAGTCCCTGCGCTCAAGCAATTAATATTCGGAACCATACGTGTGATGAGTCATTACCTAAGACACTTTCCCTCCAATAATTTATACAGTATTGGTAACCAATGAATGGCATATCCAATTCATAGGAACTGTTTATGGATGAAGAAGAATGTTTAATGGCAACGGTGAGTTTGTGTACTTGGAGTCTAAGTTTTATCATCATTAAATTTAGAATTCACAAAGTGGGAGATATATAACCTCTGAAAATATTCTGCTTACCAGATTTTAATTCTGACTTCTTCATTTTCCATAATAATATCGGAATTATTGAGAACTCGAGTGGTTTTCATGTTGGCCTCAGCTTCCGTCCACTGCACACACTTGTAAAACGTTCACATTTAATTTCCAGCCCCGTGCGCAATGTAGGGTCGCCCGAAAACTAATGTTGACAAGCATTTGCCGTGATAAATTGCCGTTGAAAGGAATCTAATTGCCCTGAATCCATGTTTTAAAGGGGGTCGGAAAAACTGAGCGATTCGCCATTCACGATGCGTTATAATAGGTGGGTAATGACTCATCACACGTACGGTTCCAAGAGCGGAGAGCGACTCGAGTCAAAAAGACAGGCCCCGTCGTCCTTGGTGTTCCCATTAGTTTGCGGGTCGTGTACTCTCCCTTACCCTGGCGTCCCCAGGGTAATTCCCACTCAATCCTTGTCATTCTCCCCTCTGCCACACCCTCCCCCGCCTACCCTACCCCTCACACGAATCAAAATCTCCAAGAAACCCAAAGAAGAAGAAGAAAATGACGAAGAAGCAGGAGAAGAATCTATGAATGCAGGCAATCAACGCGCTTCCCAATCAGGCAGCGATTCTTCCTGTAGGGTTGAAGAGAGGGGGACACGTTCAAACAAGCCCCACGGTATACCCCACAGGGCCTCGGCCCTTTTTAGACACCGCTTCGTCTTGCCCACAGAAAACATTCGCTTGACCCGTAATGCCGTCGGCGGTAGACGCACAGACCCAGCCTCACGAGGCGGTAGACCTCATTGTCGGCCGTTGACATTGGGACACTTAGCCACTTGTGTTAGGCTCGGAAGGAGACTTGCCTACCGTGTAGAGGACACATTTCGAGGAGGTTTTGAATGCTAAACAGGAGTCGTTTTCTCTGCTCATGATAGTCAGGCGTTGACATTGGAGGATTTATCCAATTCTCTCCTGATGACACTTGCTCAGATAGACATATTCTTAGTAAGAATCTCATGACCTGAATTATGAATCGAGGTCATATTTCACAGTCGACGGTAGGATTTGATTAATTTTACGCCCACCTCAACAAACGTCTTAAAATTTGTTCATTTTTTACGAACGTGAGTTTCTTTCCTGAAGTTACCTAAACGCATTAGGGAAATTGGAAAGTGCGAAGACCCATAGGACCGAAAAGTAAGCTCATAGTATACTAGTGAGACATGCATATAGTAAGTATTTCCAGTGAATTATCATTTCGAAATCAGCTTCGAAAACAAGTCTTTCAGACAGTTTTGACCTATTTTAACTGTAAGTAATCGATAGTGCTAAATTTACGACGCGCAAACTCTTAATGTATGGTTTATTTACTTGTAGGCGGGCACATTTGGATGGCGAAAATATTATTTTAAATAATTTACGAAGTCTTGGATGAAATTTTTGCAATCGACTACAGAAATAAACTACGTTAGTTTTAGCCCTAAAACACGGCTTAAAATAACAAAAAAAAAAAAAAATTATTTTTATTATTACTCATTATTATAAACTTTTATTGATTTCATAGCATAAAAAACACAACCGATATTACAACTTTAACAGCAATGTAAGCTTTGTTACCTCATAGGGGAAACTGTGTCGGCGCAACCTGCATTGATAAATTTTGATTATTTTACAAGTAACTTATTGTCTAATCGCGTGAATTACTAAGTTTAGGTATTGAAAGCTAATTATTGTCTTGAATAAGCTTCGATAACAAGTCTTTCAGATACATACAAAGGATGACGGTCCAATTGACGGTCAGGCGTGTTAGCCAGTTATACCACCAAGCCATATTCTCAAAGCGAACACGCCTGACCGTCAATTGGTAGTTCCGGGTTCGAATCCCGGAAAGTTCAAATATTTTTTCATGGCGAACTTCGTTCTTGGTGTATTTAACTTTGTACCTTCACGCATGACTGCGTACATAGTTGTTTCATGGAGTTTTTAGATGTATTTGATGCACGTGGATAAACTTAAAAGTAAGGTCTCCAATTTTTTTAGTCACTGGGTATGATATTTATTTACATTTTTGGATGCATCGTTGTCAAGGTTATGACTTCAGCTATTTTTCGATGTAGTAACCCTGGCACTCGATAACTTTCGTCGTTCGCACGATATGCACTTTTGAATTCGGTCTTCATACCAGCTTCTACCAGCGTTGCTATGATGGGCGTTGGTCTCCTCTTAAGGCCTGTTTACACGATACATTAACACGTACGAGTTAATGTCTGTTGGCATGAATGATTTTTGTGGACCGGTACGGAACATGTACGAATGCATGAACCAAATTAGAACAGGTTCTATTTTCTGTGCATGCATTCGCACAAGTTGGGTGGTTACACGGTGCATTTTGGCGTTCATTCTCGCGTTCATACATTTAGACATTAACCCGCACGTGTTAATATACCGTGTAAACAGGCCATTAAACCTCGTCGTCCGTCGCGAACTTCATTCCTCTAAATAGTTTCCTTAGAGCGAGCAACATGTGGAAATCACTGGGTGATAGTGCCCAAAAAATTATCTCCTTCCTCTTTAAAATGGTGCAAAACTTCTTCAGCACATTCCACGCGCTGCCTCTGGTGCCTTCGGTGAGCTGTTTGGGTACCTACCCGGCAGTGGAAGTTTGCGCGTCCGAAAAGGAACTTGTAGCACCACTAACGAACGTTTTTAACATCCATACGTTTTCACCGTAAACCTCGATCAATTGACGATTAATGCCGATAGGTGCCAAATTTTTCCTAGTCAAAAATCGTATGAAAGACCAAATTTCAAACCTGGACGAAGACGTAAGAGAAGGAAGGAAGAGAAAGACATGGAGACGGCTGCTATGCTAACAATGGGTGGTCAACAATGCTTCACGGCGGTCGAGAGTGGTAGTGGAGGATCCAAAGAAAACAGTGGTGTTGGCGAATTGGCCAAGCGCTTAATGCGTTGACGTAACGACTTAGGAGACCTTACTTTTAAGCAGGTTTGACAATAGAAACTGAACAAAAGTATAAACCAGTTAAATTTCAATGGTTACGTTCAAGGGAGCGGAATGTTGAAACGAAAGGAAATGGATCCAAATCTGAGGAGCTAAACTCAGGGTTGAAAGGAAATCGGAGTCAAAACTACTTCGGGTCGAAACTAAGGTAAAACTCCCGGAAGAAACAAATCGCAGATAATGTTCCGTACCTGAGGGAGAACGTGCTCCACAGTTTAGTTTCGACCCACACACCGAGTACGAAGTATGGTTGAATGAAGTAGAGGCTCGGCCTACCGCCAATAGATGCTTGGGTCACTCACATTTTTTACCACAAACAAGAGATAGGTGAGCACAAACCTGCCATTCGATTTTTAAGCTCAATGTTTTATCCTTTCCACACGTATGTCAAAAGTAATGGCTCGAAACTATTCCCTGTTATCCCCCTCCACTCAACTTCTGGGATCGATACTTAACTATGAGTAGCGGAATTTCGATTAATATAGTTTCGTTTCCTGGAGTAAAGTTTTGTCCCGGGTTGAAACTTAACTTCTTGGTGATTTTAATTTCGTGCTGGAACGAAACTAAACGTAGATCTCATATTTTCGTTTACCTCGGGGTCGATATGAAACATTTCCGTTTTGCTTCGCTTGCCATCCCTGCTTTTAAGTTTACTCTCGTATTCCAATTGTTAGTAATTGATAGTGCTAACTTTAAGACGTGCGAGGTCTTAATTATGGTTAATTACATAATTTACGACATAATTACAGTAATTACCTGTATGTGGAAGAGCGTGTCCGGCCAGAGTGACAGTGTTACGGACGTGGATTGGGTGAATAGGTTCCCCTTCCACCCTCCGCCGTCAACCTCCCACGTGACCAGGTACACCCAACCCCGCGCCTCCCATGACACCTCCGCGATCACCAGAACCCTCTGGTGTATGAGCGACACCTCCCGTAGCACCCACGGGGAGCCAGGCGCCGACCGCCTCACCGCCAACTGAAACGAGAGCGATAGATATAATAAAGAAGGGTGAACTTTAAACACAGGGAAAATTAGATCTAAGGTTTGCGCGGCGTTTCTCCATCTGAGTCTCAGCTTTCGGGCGTTCCCCCGCGTTGAGTTGTGCATAGGTGACGATAGTGTCTCGAGCCATCCTGCTGGCATCTTCAGATCAGACGTAACGATGCATTAATTTGGCCGTCTTAAGGCCTGGTTACACGATACATTAACACGCACGGGTTAATGTCTAAATGTGTGAACATGAGAATGACCGCCAAAATGCACCTTGTAATCGCTAAAATTGTGCGAATGATGCACAGAAAATAGAACCTGTTCTAATTTGGTCCATGCATTCGTACATGTTCCATTCCGGTCCACAAAATCATTCACGCAAACGTAAATTACCTTGTACGTGTTAATGTACCGTGTAACCAGGCCTTTATATTGGTACGAAGGGGATTGGAGGTCGATTCTTATTGGTTGTTTCTCAGGTGGGCTCTGATTTGTCATTGATTTTGAAGACCCTTTTCCATGTGTTGGCTAATGTGTAGCCGTCTTCTCTGTTGCAGTTCTCAGGATGCTTAGATATCTTTATAGCTTCTCGAATTAGCCTACGATAGTAACGGCTTTCATTACACAGGACTTTAGGCTTATCGAAATCCACAATGTGGCCAGGTTCGGACCACACATGCTCCGAGGCGGCGGAAAGGCTAACTACTTCTTCTCCGTGGCACGGCAGATGGCACGGCCAGCAGAATGGCTGGAGAAACTGCCGTCACCTATGGACAACTCATCGCGGAGAAACGCCCGGAAGCCGAGACTCATACGCAGGGAAAGTGATTTTTGACCTTCGCGAATCATTGCATTAAAATTATTTTTAATGCTGCGAAATTTGCGGGAAGTGATAGCGAACTAGCAGAGTTTATTTTTGGTTGCCTCATGTCGGGAAAAAACGTAACAACAATTGTAATGACCCCAAACCATTATTCTCTGAAAACATGAAACATAAGTAAATGAGCCAAGTAAACGTGAAAATTAGCCCTCGAGCGGGCGCGCTGGCGTATGAAGTACGCCAATCTTCGAAAACCACGGATTTCAACATCGTACGTTAATTGTGGTCTAGAATGGCCTCGTGTATTCTTACATTGAACTTTGACTCTCCATAGTGCGAGTTTTCAAAGCTCCAAGTATTGTAGCTAATTTATTTTTAGATCGGCCAGAGGAACCGACACCGATGGCGTACAAAGTACGTCGCGTGGCCGGCCATGTACCTCGTGATATCATTTTCTTGAATGGCATTGTGTATTCTTACAATGTCATTTTGACTGTCTATAGCGTGAGATTTTAAAGCGCAAATTATTGTAGCATTTTTTTTAGATCGGCAAGAGGAACCCGACAGCCGTGGTGTATAAATTACCCCGCGCGACTGGCCGCGTACCACCTGTGTACCTTTACATCTGTATCAACTATATATGTGCAAGCTTGAACTAATTTCTACCAATAAAGATACATTTTAACAAAAATCGAGTGTTATCACATAAATGCATGTATCGTGGATAAAGTACGCCACGCGCCCGGTCGTGTAAAAATATGAGGCGCGCCCGCTCGAGGGTTAGGGAAAGTAGATGGGAATAATGGAATCAGAAGACCTCGAATCAAATCTCTGGAACAGGTAAAGAAGGATGTGAAAGAGAGGAAATACGTAGATAATTTTAGAGTTTTCATGGATGCAACGAAAGGGACTAGCCCTTGGAATGAATTGGAAAGGGGTACCCAATCAGCGAGTGGTGAGAGGACAAAGTGATTCGCTTAGTACACCACGTGAGCCAACATTATCAGGTATAAGGACCGTTATACATGGTGCACATAATTGCGCAACTTGACGTACCGTACCGCAATCAAAATTGTACAAAATTGTTTCAAAATTGTCGTCGGTGAACTGCTAGAACACATGCGAGAATGCATGGATGCGAGACAGAAAAATAGCCGCTGAAGGCTGTTTTACTCGGGACACGGAAAAGCGCAGCTTAGAACTGCATTAATTTCTCTTTATGGCTTGGAGTTGCGCAATGCACGAATTAAATTAGAACTGGGGCTATTTTGCTATTTCACGTCCACGCATTCTCGCATTTGTTCTAGCAATTCAATGGTTTACATGGCGCAATTATGATTGTGCCTTCGTGCATACGTCAGATTGCACCTTTGCGCGCCGCGCGTAAAATAGCCTAAATACTTATATATAATGCTTACCTGCGAGGCTGCTTCCTCGGCCGAAGCAGTTGGGAACAGAAGTGCGAGTTGCGCGCTGTCCAGGGGCGAGTCCACATCGTCCCGAATGACCAGGGGCCACCGACCGGCCCTCGCGTCCCTCTCGCCGTCGCCGCCCCCCTTGGTGGCCGCCTCTGCTTCTTCTTCTGAGCCAGGGGGGACCGGCGAGGGCCCGACAGTGGACGTCGGAATCGGGCTCTCGTCGTCATCGGTGGAAGGGCTGTAGACGGTCACCAGACCCTCGGGGTCCACCACGAGTACTCGGATGCCGAGGCCGCCGACGGAAGAAGTAGAGTCCGCTAGACGAGCCTCCAGGTCCACCGTCTATTAGTTGGGGAGAAGAAGAATTCAGATCAGAATAAAGGCTGGGTATCGGAAGCCACGTATTTCAATTTCATTCTATGAATTTGCCCATGCAATAAAATTAACAATAATAAGAAATGCTTTTCTTTTACCCTTAATTCTACCGTTTCAGCTCGTTATCATCGATCTTAGATTGTAATAATAAATGAATTAAATCTGAAAAGCTCATTTGAGAAAAATACGATGCTTCTCTCAGCCACAGAAGTTGTAAGGAAGGTGGCGTCCGTGGAAAGGAAACATGGAAGAAATTTAAAAGACTCCCGAGATAAATTTGAAAATCGAACATCCCAGGTTAAGGAATGCAGAAATCAGGAGGATATTGCCGTAGCCAACTGACAATGGAGTTTTCCATTTTTGTGGCTATCGTTATTATTTAAAAAATATGCGATATTTTACTAGCATATATTTCCCCTAAAGGCAAAACTCCTCGTCCGGTCCTTTATTTATTTATATATTCCCACACCAACAATTTCCCTTTTACATCAGGATTTTCGGCAAATTTAACAATTACACGTTCAGGAACAGCCATGCCCTGGATAGGGGCAACCTACTCAGGCGAGACTCGAACCGGTGATCTCATAGTTGACAGGCGAGGACTTTACCCCGCCGCCACCGAGGCCGGTTAATAATAAAAACTATTATTATTATTATAAATATAATAATATTTACTATTATTATGTGTATAAATTAAAAGTAAATCAAGGCAAGGGATCCAAAACATAATTACGACAATTTCGGCACTCCTACTGCCTGTAGCCAATTTACTGGCATCTGACGATGACGCATTAGGCACTGACCTGCGTGACCTGTGTCCAGAAGAGGGCGCCGGCTTCCTTTGTCATGACGACGTAGACAACGCTGCCGGCACTTTGGGAGCGGGAATATGGCGGCCAGCGCACGAGAACGCCGCGACGGGCCGGAAACTGCACCACTTCCACCACGCGGTGCCCCAGGGTCTGCACCACGGGCTCCACGTTCTGTCTTGCCGCTGCGTCACCCTCTGCGCTATCCCCTGGCCCACGCTCCTGCTCCCTGTGGAACTTGCATGCCTGCTGGCAACCAGGAAACTAGGAGATGAATAGAAAAAGAGAATAACTACATTAGTTTTTTCCTGGGAGACGAAATAATGATAATAAGATGTCTTTATTTGGGCGAGGTTGAGACTAATAAGTCCTCTCTTCCACCTAACCCCTCGATAGCGTCAATGCAATCATTAAAAAAATGGCAAATAAAAGTTTACAATACAAAAATTATACAATATATACTATTGGTGAAATGTCAAACAAGATACACAAGTATACGTGGAAATTTTGCGCAAAAACAGATTTCTGTTTGTGGTAAAAAAAAACATGAGAATAAGGGAGTAGTATCCTCCAGCGAAAAAACCCACAGCAGGAAAACGCCCACACATGAAGGGGGTCGTGAGAAACCCGCGAAACCCTACTGAGTGAAAAACTAATGTCAAATGGATATCATTTTCATAGAAATGTCATTACACGTAACATTCTGTCTTTACTCTATAAATATCGGCTAGCAATGAATACGAGGCCACTATTGACATGTCAATTTGAAAATTTCAGAAGTAAATTCGAACATTTCTTTGGAAAAATGCGGCAATGCTTGCGTGATTTATGACAAAACATTGCGGTACTTAATTATATAATTTTCAGCCGGATTTGGATACAAGTTAAGATGATGCCAGGTCTATGATGCATTCCAGTGTAGGACTGCCTAATATCAGCAATTATAGGTGAAGAATAAGTCAGAACTACTCCAGCTGGTTGTAGCGTACTGTGTACACCTGCTCAACCTGTTAGATCTAAACAATCTTCGGAATACAAAGGGATCTCTATGGATCTCCTAAACGTGAGTGGTGATGGACGTCAGCAGAAAAAAATAATCCCTTCGGTATAGTTCTGGGTTTTTCTACCGGAAACAGATGGCTATGCAAGCATCTCTGATAGGAACTAGCACCGTTTTCTTCACGTAATGGCTTTCCGGAGGAGTTTTTTTGGCAGTAACTCCTGCATTTGCATACGCGAAGCATAAAAAGTATTTATGGCGCCCCCAAGCAACGGAGGAAAATTAATACCATACGTTGGATCTACATGAAAATTCAACGAGATTCCTTTGTATTAGCATCGTAATATCCGGTGAATTCTTTATTTACTCTAAAGCAATGCTATATCCTCACCTAATTTGCCAAGGGCTTCGTTCTCATTTGCCATTACGCGGAAAGTATTAAATAATAAAGGAATAGAATACACTATTACCATAGAGTGTAGAATATACTTACTCTGTGCTATTACATATCAAGGCGGAAAATTTCAACCCTCCCGAGAGTACAGCAAAGAATAAGAATTCCGCAGCTCAATTTAAATGATACAATGTTACATTGGTCTCATCCCTGTTCTTGACGTGTGATAAAAATATAGGACGACTTTCATTTTGGCATAATGACGTGCAATTTTCTACAAAAATAATTTGAAATCCGGTCCAAACTTACATGCTAATACATCATCCATAAGGGATGATGTAGTCGTAAATAAATTCTATATTTTCATTGGATAGTTTCAACTCGTTTCAACAATGAAAACTTCATTTATATATCGCTTGAATTCTTGGATTTTATATGAGGGGCTGACAAGCCAAGGGGTACAAGTGATTTTTCTTCTAATCAAAGTTTGGAACAGAAATTAATAGAATTTATATACAAAAACTTTAGAGATTAGAGTGAGTTAGGTTTAGAGATACGATGAGTCTCTGTTCTGTGTTGACATCGAAAGGAAAATCAAATGAACTACTAAATATCTAGTTCATCTCGTTTGTTTTCTGTATCTTATTTATGTACCTTACTCGGTTTATAAAAAAATATCACTTGTGCTCCTTGGCTCCTTACCCCTTCATATAAACTTCAACCTGCCAACGCCCATATCCATGGCTAAGTTCTAACAACACGTATCTCAAAATTTGGCCGGTCTGAGTTTATACTGCTAAAACTGTTAATAAAAAATAAAATTCAAACAAAAAAACAACTCTTTGTTTTGTCAAATGTATGCTTCCATTACAGTTTTATGTACTTTTGGTTTTTGATTTCAATTAAAATTATATACAATTAAAATAATAATTCGTTTTTTTTAATTGCACATAATTATATTATTATACATTAATGACATATCATAATATTATATGATAGTAATAATATTGTATTAATATTATAATTATATATTAATAATGTATCTTCTGAAACATTGCTATTTTTGAGATACGTGTTGTTAGAACTTAGCCATCGATATTCTTTGTACGTGCAGGGATACTCTAATGAATATTCTCTCTAGACTCGAACGGGTACAGATACGCTCCTCTTTAGTTGTAACTATACTACAATCTGGTACAACGGGCTGAGGTCAAGAAAAGCATTTCTACAACTTGCCTTGTTATTTGGCGGCGTTGTTCGTCCAATCAGAGGAAAGCGGTCATTTCGCCTCCTCCGTTGACGTGACTGGCGTGGTCGCACGGGGGAAATAAATTTACTTTCGCCGTTTGCGGGAACAAAGAAAACCTTTCGAGCTCATGCGATTCGGTTCACCTGGCGCTAAGGCAGACACTCAAAGGAAGGGCTAGACCTCAAGAGATCGATTCTTGCGTCGTAAAACCTATCCCTTACGATGTCCCGATCAATGCTGACTGGGATGCGTCTGCTAGGAGTGGCTAAGGAGTACAAGACAACTCAAGCGACCGACCACGAGAGAGAATTTCAAAATTGCACATATTATACTAAAGTGCATCATTCGCTATTACCAATTATGCCATACGTTGGATCTACATGAAAATTCAACGAGATTCCTTTGTATTAGCATCGTAATATCCGTTGAATTCTTTATTTACTCTAATGCGATGCTATATCCTCACCTAATTTGCCAAGGGCTTCGTTCTCATTTGCCAATACGCGGAAAATGTTAAATAATAAAGGAATAGAATACACTATTACATATAATTGCGGAAAATTTCAACCCTATTTTCATAAAAATTATGGACGATTTTACTGCCTTCAATATTTTCATTAAAAATGAAACGTTATTATCCAAACGTTATTATCACTAAAACGAGCATTTATTTGCGTTTGCTTCGCTTTTGTTTTTATTGTATTATTACATTATATTGAAGCAAAATTATGCAAAACAGCCACAAATAAATGCAAATTATTAGCTTGCCTTTCACTTGGGATTCTGGAAGCAAATATTTACTAACTGCGGCACTTAATTTATTAGAGCCCTGTGTCAAAAAAATCTGTTCTTTTCAAGGCATGACTGGAATGAAAATAGCCATTTTTCGCCTTCATTTTCGTAGTCAGATTATCATTCCGCCATGCATACACTAATCGTTAAAAAACAGTGTAAGAGTGAATTAACCCTTTATAACCCAATGTTGCTTTTAAGCAACATCAAAAATGTTTAAACTTTCAGCTCTATTTAGGAGATATCTAAACTAAATATTATTTTGTAGAGTTTATTTTAATGAGTTCAGCATTCTTTCGGGCTGCATCCGCGTCCGTTGTCGAAGAACCACAACAGTTTCCCTAGCTCTCCTGCCATCGTCCTCAGGTGAAGGATGTAGTGAAGCTTTTAGTCCTCTCTTATATAGTCAATTTTTGGCGCCAATTCGGTGGATTTCTTTCGACCAATCAGGGAACGTCCTCGTATTTCCGTGGAAAAGGTATATTCGACGCAAATACGAGGACGTTCCCTGATTGGTCGAAAGAAATCCACCGAATTGGTGCCAAAAATTGACTATATATAAATTGACTATATTGGCGCCAATTCGGCCAGAGCTGGCGAAACTGTTGTGGTTCTTCGACAACGGACGCGGATGCAGCCCGAAAGAATGCTGAACTCAAGTAATCACCGCGGCAACCTGCGTACGAACAGTATATTTTAATGACGGAATATTTAACTGCCAGGATAATTATCATTGAGTGTAAAATTTTTATGTTTTCAGAATGAAAAATCTTGAAATTTGATTTCTCCCAGATACAGCTCTGGGTTAGGAAGGGTTAAATACGTGCTTTAGTGCATATTATGCCACTATGATAGTGACACCATCATGTGATAGCGGTAAGCGTTTATTTCAATGTATGCATTCATTTGTAAATTGTTTAGCTCATAGATTTCTGTTAATCCAATTTCATATTTATGCCGGAGAAAAACAAATCGTTATCATATTTGTATTTGACCTAATGATCTTAATTTCTTGAAATTTAGGCCAGATAGTGCAAAAGTGATTTGTCTACGTTTCGGTTTATTTTAAAACCATCCTCAGGGCTTTAAATGAAAAATTGGTTGTGCAATATTGATACATAAATAAAAAGTTACAAACAATATTTTTTTACAATAATACAATCCAAAAAATAAAAAAAGAGAAGACACAAGAATTTTGACATAAAGCCCTGAGGATGGTTTAAAATAATCCTAAAAACGTAAGCAAATCATTTTTGCATTATTCGGCCTAAACTCCAAGAACTTAAGATCATTATATAACAGAGGTCAAGACAAGCAGAAAAAAATACATTCGTACTGACTGTTGACATGCATTGAACCTTAAAGGATCTCCTCCGCTGAGGGTTGGTAGTTTTTCAAACTACGAGAATGTGATAGAAAATACCAAAACCAGATTATTTTGGACATCTTCCCCCTGATTTAAGGTGACAGACTTTCATCCTTAGCGGAGTCACAAAAGTTTCCTTTTCGGATGAACACTCTTTCAAGGCACAGGAAAATTAAAACTTCGCCAACCGGGTTTCCGTGCTAAGGCATCATCTCCAGGTGAACGACTCAATCTATAACTACTCCTTTTGTGCCCAAAACTGGTGAGGAGGTAAGGAAAAGGATAGAAATCGACCAAAATTGGTGGAGTTTGTGAATCATAACTTAATAACAGCCGTGAGAATGGTAGAATCTATGTGACACAAGCAATCTTAGATCAGGAAAATAAACTCAGTTAATATTTCCATAAACTTTTTGACATCCCTGCATTATCCCCTCAGGTGACTTCACAAAATTTAACTTTTTCTCTAGACGCTAACGATACCGAAACCGCACGTCAATTTTTTTCCTGAATGGAAGTTGTTCCCTTCATTTTACCTTGGTGAGAAGCTCGTAAATATATTTTTGACCAGCAGATACGTGGGTGTTGAGTTTACAATTTTTAAAAGGATCCTAAAAGTTATCGTCATCTAGAAAACATAAATCCTAGCTAAAAGGGTGATTAATTCTCAGAACTTTCAATTGCCACTAATGGAATGGAAGTGAATAAGTTCGCAGAAAAAATGTATGGTTCACCAATGTTTAGTGATGAAAGAACAGGCTACGTGAATTTTACTAAAAATGTGTCTATTCACGAATGGTCTTCAAGGATATTTCTCCACCTCCAGTTCAGGTTAAAAATGAATTTTTGGAGCATTGACTGTACATAAACATATAAGTTCAATTCGTATACTTTTTCCTTTCTATCATTAATATGTCTCCTGAAAATACAGGGTGTTTTTTATTAAAAGCATTGTGAAAATAATGGAATATCAGCATCACATTTGCAAGCTTTGACGGAAGTCATTATATATCCCTATTTTTTTCGGGAATGGTGCTTAAATTTTCCCCTCATCATAGCTACCAGTTTTCCATAAACACTCGTCAAAAGTAAGAGAGAGCCCAAAATCACACTCATTTTTCACTGAACTGCAACTATTTCGCTTCTGGCAGTTTACCTGAGGATATTTCATAGAATTTTCTGGAGAAATGTTAATTTTACCCTAAAAAAATGCTGTTAATTTTAACATTATCAATGGAAAAGTTATCTATATGTTATTTAATCATTTTAGCAGTATGTTTAACTACATATTTCATAGCAAGCAAAAGTTTATGGAGATTCTTACTTCATGTGAGCCAAGAAAATAGCACGCGTAAAATGGAGGCTCATAATTTGGTCCATGACGGATGGCTCTGCAAAATTTTACAGATTAAAATATTGCGCCAGGGTATATTTGCCTTTTTACAATGTAAAAATTTAATTATTTTGTTTTATAATTATTATTATATTATTTTGCACATGTGGTGGATTTTATTGAAATTAGTTAATATATGAAACAATGCCATGTTTCCAATTAATTTATTTGAGCACGACGCATTTCGTTGTAGCAATAAAATTCTTAAATATGCGTTGTTATCACTTCGAAAGTTTACGGATGAAGGGGCATTGGAGTATGCTGTTGTAACAACGAAACACATCGCACACAAAATAATTCAAGCGAGATATATCAGTATTTCATTTATCTTGCTTAATTATAATGCTTTATATCAGGCGCAAAATACAGTTAGGTAACACCATCTTGCGACACGGAAGAGAAAACGTCATTTTGCTGCATATTCTATGAGAGATACGAAATTCTTGGTAGTGATAGTGCGCTATTTTCCATTAAAATACATTGACTTTAATTTAATATAATTAAGCCTAAATTGATATTCCATTTCACAACATGACGTCTATAAAGCTGCCGAATCCTTGTTCGTACGCTAAGTATCCCTGCAAAGGCTGTTACATCGGTGGGGTTCTTAAGAGACACTTCTATCGCATGACATGACCTTAATTAGCCATCTGTTAGATCAACCGGTTGTTGTATCTCCCGGTACTACAGCCTCTCGGTGACCGAAATGCTATTGCGTGCTTCCATGGGAAACAGCCTCCACGAGGCTGAGTACCCGTAGGTCGACAAGCCTTTTGTGTGGGAGTTAGCTCGCGACTAATCAGTTGCGAATATAGCCAAGGGCGCACTCAACACGAAAGAGGCCAAATTTTGCCTAGTCGTCCCAAAAGCTCGTGGGTACCTACGCAAATTAGAAGTACCGCAAGACAAAGGGCAGCTTACACTTGTCAGAATGGGGAAACTGCTCTTAAAGTAGTGATGAGGTCCATGCTGGCGGCATTAACGTTGTATGTGCACATAATGGTGCCTTGTAGGGGACCTTAAGGGTTTTTGGTTGAGGGAGTGACCTTTAGCCGACATGCAGTAGACTGTATTGTTTTACAAAGCACGATGCAAACGCAAGTTCAATCCAACAGCAAGCTTGTACTTCCAGTATACATGTACTCGCTACAAAGGATTTTGGCATGGAGAAATCTATTTGCTAATGAGCAATATGAAAAACTGCTTTTGGTAAACAGTGAATATTCGTACGACCAGGCTAGGCTTTTATTAATTCAAAGGTCGATTATAGCCACTTATGAAGTCGTCCTAGCGAAAACAACATTACTTTATATTTATCGATGGTGCTTTCTATCATAAATGGCCCGTTGATATTTAAAGTCATTCAAATTTACGACAACTTTATTATTTTCAGCCTCCTTTCTTAGCTTTTCGCGTTCATGTTTTGTGTTTAAGCCTTATTTAGCTAGCAAAATACTTCATTTATCTTTGAAAATATTCCTCTTCGGGTTGAACTTGTATTTTTTGCACCCTCGGAATTTTAACCCTAAATAACTGGTGACATTATTCTACTGCTGTAATTACGAGGCAACGAAATGACTCATTTTCAATTCCGCCAGCGCCGTTACCCACAATCACTTATTAAGCTATGGCAACATGTTGAAATAATTTATTTTCTACCACGCCTACTTTTTTCTGTATAACGGCTTTAGAAATATTTTCCGTTGAACTAAAGGCTTTCCAATGTAGCGTATAAAGATTAAATTACTGCTAATATCTAACTCTAGTCTTCAATATGGCCCCTCTGTCATCATTTACCTACATTTACTGGATACTAGAATCGGTGTATTTTGAATTTACCCTTTTTATAAAAAACATCCTTAAAATATTCGCATACAATTCGCTATTTTTCACCCAAGCAAAACATGGATTTCTGTGTAATTTTACGATACACATATTATTAAACCAGGAAGCTTCACGAAATAAAGGAAACGGTGTATTTTGGATTCCATTTTTCCAAAATCCCAGAATATCGTATTTTTAATCTGAGCAAAATATGGAATGTTGCGTAATTTTACTTCCGCCCTGTTATCCGTGAATAGTGGCACTGGAAACAGTAGCAGCAAGTAACAATGAACGGGTACATACTTATTTTTTTTACCAAACTCTTCCGGCTTCATTGAAAAAATGGGAGGATATTTTCATTTCAATAGGTTGGTTGTCGATGAAATAGTGACGAGGGAGGTAGATGTTGCTGTGGCGCGAATAACTGCCGAACACCTTTTTTTTTACCGATCTGCTCCGCTTGCATAAAAAAAATGAGAGAGGGGAAAACAAAAACTTTCGACGTGTGATCAAGCCACTGGCTCGCATGCCTCGCGTGGCTTACCATTACATCTGTAAAAAAATGTGGATACGAAAGGACTGAATGGCCGCACCGTTTCTTTTATTTTGTGGATTCGCTGTTGAAACCTTTGATACGGGGAGGGAAATCGCCAGAGCTGGACTCGTAAGCGGTACATTTCGTACGTACGTACGATTTTTTCCGAAGCCACAATTGGTGCAAAGCCGTGCGTAATACTATGCGTTTAATTTCAAGTATACTCTTCGAACTAGGAAGATAGAACCTATGCAGTTTTTTAATGTGTGGTACAAAGTCGATTCCGTATTCTTGTCGATAAATTATGGATGGAGACGTTAGTATTTGAAAATATTAGTCGCAATAACACGCTGGTCACTTAAGATGAATACTCGTTACGGTATCTATTCACATTGTCAGTCTTAGATCTATTCTTAGCGATGGACTACTAACTCCGTACCGTAAAATAATTTTGTAATTTTTCTTGTTAAGAGTTTATTTTACCTTGGAGCTACGCTTTATTATCCATATCAATGGCATAAACGAGGATTAGGTACTTGAAAAGCACTCTTCACAATACCGTAATGAAAAAAATCCATAAGACATGTACGTAAGTGTAAGTTTTATATCAAGTTATTGATGCTTCATGCGCTCTTTAAAGATACACCATGAAAACAATTCGGTAGCAAAGATAAAATCCAAATTTTTAACTAATATCTGTATCTGAAACTGATATTGTGGAGATATTATTGCTCGTCTGTAACCAAACCTTGCTGATGTTCGGAAAAGGTCCCATCAGGGTATAATTGGTTTATATTAATTAACATAATATTTAATTATGCTCACGTCTGATCTCTTTTCCATCAAGGCCACAAATTTATTGTGTTCTTAACTTACATTATTTTTGTTTCTGCCTTCCATGATTTAAGGCTAGATATATTATCAAGAGAGATTTAAGCCATATAATTATTCTGGTTTCATTTGATGGTTGAAGTCACAACGGCTACTAGCATTCCTAGCCTTAAATATATCCATGAAGAGGGGGAATCAAAGCTGTCAAGTCTGTTGTTAGATAATTTTCAATTTACATCAAGTTCTGCGAAATACATCCTCATTAATGCTGTTAAAATGAGTTCCTCGTAGAATTATACATATATGTATCATTTCTGTGAATAAAAAATTATTTTAAAAAGCTGCTAATTTAATCTGGTGATGTTGGGATCGCACCAACGACTTAATCCCTATGCTACATATCACGAAGAACTACAGATTGGTAGCAATGACGAAAAAATTTTAAATGCCAAAAAAGTTTATTCAGGATTTGTAAACGGTACTACGAATTATCCTGCCTCTTTAGTTAGGTAATGCTGGAGCCAAGGACTCATATGAGTAAAAAAATATGATTGGAAAGACTTTAGCGGGGTTAAGTTCAGAGCAGGGGAGTATTCTGTCCATATCTGATTTCTGTACCACTCCTCCAGCTTTCCATTCACCCATTCTGCCATTCCTCTTATACGCCGATTATTCTTCATGCACCTCCACGACGAAGCCCACTTCACTAATTTCTTCCATTCTGAATTTTTCAAATGATTTTATTTTGCCCTTCCATCATCCAAGCTAAAATAGTTAACATGATAAATTTTTGAAGTCACAATACCTATTTAAAGTGCTGGCCAGAGAACTATTCTATTATGCTATAATGCGAATATAGTAAAACCATAACCGTGTTGTGGCTTCCCTGGGAATGCCAGAAGGGCTGAAAATAAAGCTGGATGAGTGGTAGAGATAGCAGGCGCAAAAAGAAACAAGGAAATTAGGAAGTTGATTAATTACTTTCATTTCAACTCCATGAATTTTTTATTTCCAGATTTCCTTTCTCGATGGTACAATGAGGACTGAGTTCGGGGTATTTTAACTTCCATAAAAAAATTTAAGTCTTTCTCAAAGTTTCTTCTGATACTCTCATTAGGATTATTTCGTTCATTCGAGATAGCATTCCTTATCTTCACGAATAGTTCTCTGGCAAGCCATTTAAATAGATATAGTAATCGCATTTTATATGCTGTACTTGTTCCAAGTTAATTTTTCATTCACTGCAGACCCTATGGTCGAAATCAAGGTAGTTCAATTTGTATTGACGTATAAACTATCTAAATGTAATGGAAAAATATTCTCAAACGATTTTACTTGTATATAGGTGATTCTGATCTCGCATGAAGCACGTGTTTCTCCGTATACCAGCTAAGAATTCAGCACGACAGCAAAATTGCAGAAAGTGTAAAATTCCAGCAACAGTTTATTACAATTTGTGTTAAAATTGCGAGACTGAAGAGCTGTAGTTTTCCGACACTAAGGCCAAGGTCCCTTGAGGGTAAAAGATTGGTAGCAACGATGCATTGAGGTATAAAATATCTAAACATAATGGAAAATATTTTCAAAAGATTTCACAATTATTTTGGAAATATTTTTGATCCTGTAAGGGTAAAATATGGATAGCAACGGCTTAAAATATCTAAACATAATGGAAAATATTTTAAATTGCTTTCACAAACAAGCTGGTGATCTTCATTTCATATCAAATATTAATTTCTCCATGCCCAGCCGAAACAATACGGCACGAAAGCAAGATCATGGAAAACGAAAAATTCCAGAAACAGTTAATTACAATCTATGTTGAAAATTGCGAGAGAGAAGAAATGTATTTTGCGATGCTTAGGCCAAGGTCCCGTAAAGGTGAATGATGAATAGCAATGGAATATTGACGCATAAATATCCAAACACAATGGAAAATGTTTTCAAATGATTTATCGCGTATTTTACAGCTCTCAAGCATGTATTTCTCTTCGCTACCTAAAAATACGGCGGTACGAAAGCAAGATCACAAAAGTGTAAAATTGTAACAAAAGTTAATTACGGTCTGCATTAAAAATTGCGAGAAAGAATAAACGTAGTTTTCTGAAACTATTATCAAGGTCCAGTAGGAGTAAAAGATGGTAGCAACGTCGTTTTGACGAATGAAATATCTTCAAAAGCTTTCACTTGTATTTTGGTGATGTTCATCTCTTATCAATCCTGTACCTTCATAAACCACCAAAAAATTCAGAACGAAATGAAAACCATAGAAAATATTTTTTTATCATTGCTAGAGAGAACAATCGTAGTTTTTCGATGCTCAGACCAAGGTTTCGTAAGGGTAAAAGACGCATTTCAAGATGCAAAAGATTCATGGTTTTTACCATTGCTAGATAGAATAGCTCGGGCAAAGAGGGCTGTCTTCAAAAAGAAGAATCTTCTTACAGCTGAGAATACAAGCATAGAAGGAAACAATTCATCACATGCCACATCTGGCGTATGTTTCTCTACGGAAGCGAGGCTTGGGCGTTAGCAGCAGCAGAGAAGTCAAGAGTGGAAGCATTCGAAATGTGGTGATACTGAAGAATGATGAAGATAAAATGGATTGACCGTGTAAGTAACGAGGAGGTGCTAAGAAGAGTGCGAGAAAAGAGAAGCCTTACTTGGCCACATTATGAGGCATGATGGACTGATGAAGACAATCGTTGAAGGACAGTTGGAAAGGAATAAGGGCAAGGGACAGCCCCTAAAGTGTTACATAGGACAGGTTGTAAAGGATGTAAAAGATAATATTAAATCTCAATGCACAGAGCACATATTTTTATATCACATTAATTATTTTAAATATTTATAAAATTTGTAAAAGAGAAGAGGCAGCAGAAATTATGCGGGTGAACTATTGTTACAAATAATTTCGAAGCGGGAAATCGGTCTCTCAAGCATTCCTTCAGCAGCGTTTGCTATCCCAATCAAAGCTAATCATTAATCAAGAGTTGAATCATTTCTCATTGGTATGTATAGGGAGCAAACAAACTACAAATTTAAATTAAAATTTCGAAGCAATATTTTCCGAAATGAAATAATAAAGAACTTGACAGCGGTAGCCTCTAGTTTTCAAAGTTACCAGCAAGTGAGGAATGTTAAGTAAGGAATCTAAGCATGGAAGGAAAGAAGGGCAAGGGACGGCCCCGAATAAGTTACATAGGACAGGTTATTAAGAGTGCGAAAGAGAAGAAATACGTCACTATAAAAAGGCTAGCGGATAGGAGAGAGAAATGGAGAGCTGCGTCAAGCCAATCCTAGGATTGTTGACTAATGGTGATAGAGAGAGCAATCGTAGTCGGTCAATGTTTAGGCCAAGGTTTCGTAAGGGTAAAAGATGCATCGCAGCGCATCTTAATGGATGTTGAGGGTTGGACCGGAGTGCATTCCGTTCTCGTCCGCTATCCCCTCCTTGCTCTCCACACACACCTTCTGCCATTCTCCCTTACGTTCCGATAATTCCCCATGCACTTCCACGTCGGAGAGCCCACGCCACAAATTTCTTTCATTCTTCCTCCTCCCTCCCTCCCACCCACCCGCCAGGCATCAGCGGATCAGAATGACTGGGACCGTTTCCCTCAATTTCCATCCCGCCTAGCATTCCTCGCCCATCTTCCCCATTCTTCATTATTACGGCCCCAGGAACATTCCCCGAATATTAAAAACTCGACCGATCAGGAGGGATCGATCAATGTGGATGTGGGAATTTTTTTAGAAGGGGGTCTGGTCGGAAAGGGAAGGAGGTATATATAGATGGCGTCGGCCGCTAGATTGGCGATTGATGGCGGAGGGGAAGTTACGGAAATGGAGGTTTTTTGGAAGGGGTGAGTGTATATGAAGAGTTGGGGTGATTTCCCTCAGGGACTATCTCCGATAAGAAAGGGGATGTATTCCTCGCAGTACTGTCCCGATCCGTAGGGGGGGGGGAAGCCGGAAGAGCAATTTCAACAATCGTCGCTTCTTCTCTTTTATTCTGATTCATTCTTCCTCCTTTCCACAACGGAACAGAATTCATCACATCATACACCGCCGTGTCTGAGTAGTTGACGTGGTGAAGATACTTCTTGCGTTGCCATGAATGTAATTTTTCTGTTTGAAGCGTTTCTCTCAGCCCTTTTTATTATTTTTGTTTAACATACGTAATCGACAAGGTAAAAAAAACCTCTTGCACTGTAATTTACTGAATATAATATTATAATAATAGTTAAGAGACAGTATCTTATTTCTATATATTCTCAGACTCAATTATATGGTAGTATATTTTATATTTGGTCCTATGGGTAAGGGGGGGAAGGGAACATAATATTAAAAATCATTCCGTCGCGGTGCCAGGTGCTTTACCTTAAGGATTTCCCAAAAAAAAATTAAAAACACCGATCCTTAGGCATTAATGCGTATCTTATATTTTTTCAACAATGGGATAACGTAGCAGTTGATATTCAGTTCTTTAATTGCCAAAACTTCCTTAATATTTTAGCTAAGTCTCAAGTTCCTACCTAGAAAAATGTCATTTTATGTTTTTTTCCATTTTTTCGATTGCAGACGACTGTGCGTCGCATTTTGGTTTCGTTCTCAGTTATTCAGGCTTCCTTCATTGTATCTTAGAGAGTACTAGTCTTTATCATCTTCATTTCTAGTTGACTTAATGTTTTCTTTTCTGTTGAAATTATGACTAAAGAATGTCACGGAAGACATGTTTTGGAATTAGTAGTGATAAAGATGATTTCTAATACTTTTTTAACATATGAGTAGGTTGACTCTGGGCACGTTCACATTCTCATTATATGAATGAATTATTAAATTTTCCAAAACGATACCTTCAAAACTGTGATCCACAGTCCTCTCTCTAGCTCTAAATTGAGTGGCTTCTTTTGAAACAATCATTCTTTTTAATTTCCTTCGTCAAAGATCCAGGAATTATTTATTATTGTCTTTCCTTTCATCAACGATCCTGAAATTCTGGAAATGGTTTGAGGCAGTTCTACACTCAATTCTCATATCACCTCATCTTTTTTTATTCCCGCAAGCCTTTTCTTTTGCATCATTCATCAATTCTTTTATATGCGTCGCACGAGGTTTTATTTTTACCGGCTGAGCATCTCTCATTTCATTTCGAAGATCGAAGCTCGTGACGGAAGGGAACGAATAAGGAAATATGCTAGAGGATTTTCGCCGTGTCAGTGCAGGAAGGCGTGCGTGAGAAGGGTATGAGAACTCTATGGAAAAGGGGTTTTGGGGGTGGATCTTGTAGAGGGATGGGGGGAGCAAAGATGGCCGATGTGAGGAATGCACTTCCCAACGTTCACGGGATGCTGAGCGTTGAAAATATTCGCCCTTCAGAAATTCAAAAATTCACGTTTTTTTACCCCCGGGATGCATAGCCGTCATGTTCTGGTATTCAAATTTTAAGTTGGCTTCCAACATTTTTCCGCCAGCGCTAATCCCTTCATCGATTGACAGCCTAACTTCCCCATCTAAAGTCACGAACATTTCTCTCCAGAAGTCTTTCCCGGGGATATCTTCCGTCAGCGAGTTTATTCATTAGTTTCATCGTCATATTTTTGCGTGAAGGCATGTCGGATCCTTTTAATATCTTTCGCACTCTTTCAAATACATACATGTTTTCCCGCTGGGTGATACATTTCACTATGATCTTGAAATATCATTCATTTGTATTTCCTTTACTTGTATATGGAGAAGAATGAGGTTTCCCAGAAAACATTTTATGGGTTGGAATAAACATAACGTTACTCTCTTCATGATCCATAGCTTATATCTTCGCTGATTAAAAGCCTACTTGAATAGCTTTGTTGAATACTTCCACGTAAATTAACGAGCATTTAAGTCTAGCAATCTTCTTCTGGAATGGAACTCCACAGCGGAATATGTTGCATTATTAATGGACAAACTTTTCTGCTTAGCTTCGTATCTAGTCATTTTGAATGCAAGTAATAATCTTCCACTTGGGCATAATTAGGCTATTCGGCATACCATTCTCAAGCCTAATCCTATCCAATAAATTATTTAAGAAAATGTTTCTGTAACTTAATAAAGGTCTCTAAGTTGAATTCAGTACCTACATGTTTCCTTTAATATCAATTTCAACCAGGTAATACCTTGATTGATTGAAAGCCTAACTTCCCCAATTTATAATAAGGAGCAGTGGAGTAACTAGGAATATGATTTGGGTGGGTGGCAGGGCCTGGGAGGGCAACTACCCCCCCTCCAGGGGGTCCGGGATAGTTAAAAAAAACACATGCCTGGAAAGATATCAGCATACATCATTTTGTCACTTCAATTTGATATTTCACTAGCAATTCCACAGGAAATCATCTCAACAGGGAAAGCATAGGCAATACTTTAAAATATTTTTATATATTTCTCTGAGGCTTTGGGGGTGATCTATCTCCTCATCCATAGTTACACCACTGATAAGGAGCAGTTTGTACCAGTTTCTTTTAATGCAGCAATTAAGTTCTTAATTTCATCTTTTTACATGATGTCTTCTTAGGCTGTGATGGAATAAAAAAGTAGCAAATATATGCGCCATACAGTGAAGAGATATCATCATGAATTGGTGCCGTATTAACGTTGTTACTCCCTCAAACCTTTTATTGCTTTGTTGCGTGCGACTACTTCCACCCGTTACGGCATCTAAGCTTTCAACTCACGGTAATACTTCGGCTGCATCCATAAACATATTTTTCCTCCGTAATGTTGTTACAAAAATTAGGTAAATATCCCAAGCGTTCAACATATCATCAAGAAACTTTCTTTTGGTTTTGACATTTAAAATTATTTCAATCAAGAGCAGGTAGTGAATAATTATTTGACAGCTATTGGTTCAAATATCAAGATAAATAAAGTTCATTACGTGCAAATTTTCATCCCCAGAAGCAACAGTCAATCATAAAATCAGTTTGATGCAGCATTTAAACTCGTTGAATTTTAAGCGAATCGTTTCACTACTTAATCGCAATCACTACGTGGCCTTTTCAACTTTACTATTAAATCGAGGGAAATTGATTAAAATTCGAAGCCTTCAGGATGGAATATCATGAACCGTATGGTAATATCGGCCTTATAGGAGCATCTATTGAATACCTTTATGCATGCTTAATCGCTTGATTGACTGGATTCGACACAAAAAATTGTTTATTTGCATTGAAATCCAGTGAGCCATATTTCAGTGGTATGTAATGACCAACTCGTGCTAGTCTCTCTGAATCTCCGATTATTATGTGATCCTCCATAAAAGCTTATTAAAATACTGCTATTCAGATTATACCGCTTGCTGAGAAATTAACCATTCGGCCATGAGCGTATCCACGTTATCATAATCCTGGCGTAATAAATAAGCTAACTCAGTTTAAATGGAAATATTTTATAGAAATTCTTGATAGCCAATATTACATTATGATGAAGTTGGGCACCGTACCACCCAATGCTACACATTCTCCAATGAATACTTTACAAGAATGCATGGCCAGAGGCCGTAGAAAGGCGAAATATTACTTTCGGTATTCGAAAGGGTATTTTCTAATTAATCCTCAGCTGGTTATGTCCAGCGGCTTATATAAGTTTATATACCGAATGCCGATATCTCGTCTTACATATATTTGAATCATCATTATAGCTCAAACATGCACCGATTTTTCCTGTAAAGATTAGCGAACAACTTTACATTCTATTCTCAGAATTTGAATAGGAAAAAAATAATATTTTTACCATAGTTTTATTATTTTATAACGTATAAAAATGCACGAAAAGCGATTTATTTCAAGATATAAAGGTTATTCCAAGCTACAGGTGTTTGATGCTGGCATGTAATCTCAGAATTCCCTAATCTCTCTGAATGTGGGCTGAAACATAATGGTATTTAGTGATAAAACTGTTCCAGACGATTTCAGGTTGTTTTAGTTATTCATAAATTCTTTAAGGCATCATAATATGGGGATTTTAATTTAAATATTTAAGAAAAATCTGTGTAGGTAAGCCAACAGACAAATATAATTTTCCAGCCAAATTTCACCTTATGGTCGAAATCATCAAAACTACATTTTTACAAATCTGGGCCATAAAATTTACTATCTATGAATGTATGAATGAGCATAATACGGCAATAATGATTATAAGTTAACTCCACAGCACCATAAATACCAACAGTTCATCAAAAATTTCCTTGAATTAAAGGGAATATAAGTTCCTCTAAGGAAAAAATCCGGTTGGCGGATGTCAATTCCTTCTCAAATATCAAAACTTTTTTACACAATACAATGTAAGTGAATAACACTGTATAAGTGCTGAGGTTCTAAAAACTCTCTCGTTGAACTAGGGAAGATAAAAATGAAAAGATTTATATTGTTTTTTATTGTAAATTATCTATATTCTATAAAGCCCCCTAACGACCACTCATTCATTCATTCACTCACTCATTTATGTTTGGGGTGAACGAGGCGAGATACGGCAAAAAGTCTAATGAAGACCCCCTCTAAAATTGTCTGAAACCCCAGGAAAAAGTATGAAAACACTAAATTTACAATTATTTATCTGTCTATTCATATAAAATTGAGTATGGGGATTAGTTCAAAAAAAGGCCACCAAATTCCAATCGCGGCGCGGCAGTCATACAAAGGAACAATCATAGCAACATATTTGTTTATGCAAACAAGAGGAGCTAAATTGGGAAAGAAGATAAAGGAATTAAAACGAAAAACTGATGAATATAAGGAAGGAAACAAGGAAAATAATATTTGAAGTGTCTATTTCTTTGCGTCTTCTTTCCGCAAGAACAAACATCTGTTTAAATCAAAGCGCATTCAAATGAAAAGCGGAGAAATATAAGGTAGGAAATAAGTTGTTGTTTTAGGTATATTACATCGAAAGTGTGGTGGTTATAAATTTCAAAGTTAACAAGTGCACTATATACCATTTTAGAAATATGATTCGTGCTGTTGACTATAGTTCGTATCTTGTTGGCGATACACGATTGTAGTAGAAAGACTTTAAAACAAGCCTTACATAATATAGGTAGGTAAAAATGATAATATTTAAATTTTTCGTGATGGTGATAACTTTTTATTTTTGTTTACGTTCTTTTTTCCGTTAATGTCCTTTTTAATGTACAATGTTATCCGTGAGCTGCAGGAGTGAATAATACAATGTGGAAGATAAGTGCAAATAAAGGCATTTCTTATTCAATTATTTGTCTTGCGGAAATAACGTTTCCTTGAGTGACTAAGTTATTCAACAGTGAAAATTATCGAAATTTTGACATTCACAATGTCTTGTACACCAAAGGCTGTGATTCGTTACTCACCAAATTTATTGCGCATTGCGTTGGATATTAAAGCTGAGATATTTGTGTATCCCGATTCATTAAAACTTGAAATAGAGGTATTTCTGAAGTGAAATCATTCGCGATCGCGATATTCATAAATTATATTTCGATAAAATCCGTCATACTAGCCCCAACTCGTGCTAAGGCGCATTTGTTCTATATATTGATATTCAGCCTCCCACAGTGAGCATAACAGGCCGCAGGCCTTTTTCGGGGGGGCCTAGGGGGGGGCAGAGCTCCCCCAGCGAGCAAAGCGAGTATATTTCATATTATTGAGTAAATGGTAAATACCAAATAAAGATAGTCGAAAATGATCGATACTTTCAGTAGATCTTAAATAAGATTTAAGCATCATTAAAAAAGGAAAAAAACATTTTACATATATTTTGTGCATGATATTAATTTTTGCTTGGACAGTAAATCAGGAAATGTAAAATATATTTCTGACCGTTGAAATGCATACCTATTTAATAATTTGAGCTATATTTATATTGTTATAGCTCGTGCACTCATGGTATTTTCCTCTTACCGGCACGAATGTATAAAATCCTGATTACCGTATGAAAAAAAATAAATAGCTGAAAGGCAAAATATTTATTTGGATGAATAGTAGATATATGGTATGATGTAACTTTTTTACATCCCTTGCGAACAATTTCGGAGGTATATTTTAGAAAAATGATTATCCCAAATACCGCTGGAATTTTGACGTGGTTTCCTCAGTTTTATTTCCTCTTCCCACAGTTGGATTCCCCATGCCTCACATTTTACGTCGACCATTCAAATTTCATCCAAACCAAATTCTCTCGATCCAATTGCTTTTATTGGTGCAGTCACGTTAAGCACCGGTTCCACTCAGTCGCAAAATCACGGCTTCAGCGATCACACTCAAATGGTATCGTTTCGAAAGCCAGTGACTGTTCCTATTTTGATATTAGCTCAGTCTTTTCCACTTGTATTCTTGAAAACGTCTGGCAATAATCGTCAGAGACACGAAAAAAAAACTTGAGTGTTTCGTAATATTTTTGCATCGAATTTTCAAATATTCGGATTTAGTAGATAGATATCTACTGCCGAAAGCACAATGGAATGAAACCGGAAATAATCGTCCCAAGTTTTTGGGAACAGCGATTAGTCAGTACCTTAGAACATCCGCCGACAGGGTTGAGTCGATGAATTAAAGTATTGAAACATAGGTTCGCAATTTAAAGGTACAACGAAACATACTCATACCTGAATTCCGTCGCAAAGAATAATAGGTTTCCATGGTTATAAAATTAAGAATAAAAAGGTCACGTGGTCTCATCACCTTTTTTTCGCGAAAGGCAATGGTCAATTTCCGTCGGAAATACGACATAAACTCGACCACTTTGTGTTTTTTTTATTTAACCGGAGTTTTATAATATTTTAAATTTGTAGGGTAGAACAAGCCTTTAGCCGCAGGGAAAGTTGACTAAAAATAAGGGAATTATCGTTCTTAGTTGTATGCAGCACTGCAAATTGTCGGCAGCTGAAAGAATTTTTATGGCCGGATGGAATGAATTATAAGTTAAAATATATTACAATTTGCTATATTGCTGTCTGCGCAGGAGAAAATCCGCTATTGGTAAATGTCAGAAGAGTCACGTAGCAGAGGTGCAGCAAAACAAACTCATATCCGTGGTACTGGATTCCTTTGTTCATAGACATGCGTAAAAACTATTTTTTCATAATGAAGTTTAAGAGCTTGCACCATGTGTCGCCTGAACGATCTATTCAGAATGACATAAGTTGGTTGACGAGCTATAACAAAATGATATCATGTGTAAAAATGGTGTCTTTACGTATTTATCTATGATTATTCAGAATGACTTTTTTCAAGTTTCATCTTGGATGCGACATAAACTAGACCTATTCGTGGTTTATTGCTTTATCCCAAAATTTCCAGTACAGTCTAATTTATAATGTACCTATTTAAGGCACTGCTAAAAAAAAAACGGAATAAAAGCAACAATATTAGTCTCATGGTTTGTAACTCCGCTGGTTATCTACACCTGAATGGGACCTTCAATAAGGAGGGATACTCGAATGTATAGGTGAAAATAGAGATTTTCGTGTAAAATATGAAATTAAATACACTGGTTTCTGAATTCTCTGATTTCACAGTACAATGAACGAACTTCATCCATCAAAAGTAAAAATATATATTTACTGAGCATAAAATAAAAAGCATAAATATTCAAATCGTATTGATACAATAATGGGTCACCAATAAGGATAACTAAGACAATGAATATTACTTCCGCGAGCCCCTTCCCATTGAACACTGTACATTCACAAAACGTACAAAATACTAAGCAATAAACATGACAGTCGAACATGAATATTAGTGTGGTAAAGAGATACCACAATGGAAAGTAAAGATAAATAAGGCAGTTCTTTACATATAAACATTAAGTTAATCGCTCCTTACGGTGTGGTATCTTTTTATTTTAAGCGCAAAAATACCTCCCATAATTCACGTAGACCACAGAGATTCTCACGCGAATTTCCAAAAGGCCAGTTGACAGCTCGATATAAAAAATCTTCCTCTTTTTACACACTCATTCTTTCTTTCCAAGGAGAGATAAATAAGATTGAGGAAGAAAGTTGTTGCACTTTCTATTCATTCATTTGCATAAGCTATTATTTTTTTACTGAGTTATAATCATCTACTGGTCGCATATCAATCAAATAGATCATCAACTAATTTTTCATGTATACTTATGCGAATAATTAATGAGCTAAGTACTAAGATAAAGTCATGTACTAATAGCACATCAATAAAATAGATCGCCAAATGCCTACCACGCGATTGCGAAGATATTAACAAAAACACTTTCCTCCCGAAAGGCTTTGGCCAAAAACTGTGGGGTACACTTTTTTATTTATTTTTATTTGCATAATAAAATCGGATCCTATGCTTTTTTTATTTCACTTCAAATACAAATATTCAAATTTAGATACCAACCCTCACACTTGAAAAAATGGAATAAAAGCTACATTAATCCTCCCACGGTTGGCAAAACTGCTTGGCTGTCTGCACCTGAGAGGCGCAACCAGCCGCTGATCCTTTTCGGACGGATTAATATTTCGAGGGGATGGGGGCGGTGGATGCCAATTTAAATCCTCATCCGTCTCGTCTCTTGGAAGTGGTGTGGGAGGCGGAGGAGGAACCCGAAATTGATTGGAAGGATATTATTTCCGCCACCGGGAGTTCCAATACCGATGCCTCGCCGTGCACATAATACGGCCACGAGAATGGGAAGGGGCTGGGGGAGGTATGGACCGGCCCACCGCGATTGGTCGGGATATCGGCAAATTCTCGCCGGGTCCGCTTCCCGGAAAAATGATTCGGCTTAAATATTCCGCGAGAAGGGACGTGGATCAGGACGGAGTTATATCGGGCAGTGTGGCGAAGATTTCCACACACGTGATCATCCTCGCGTAGCGTTCATCTCGGGAGACATATAATTAAACCGCAAGAATTGAAATTTGGACTATCCAGGCGATTCAATCCATCCTTAAGCCCTTGTAGCGCTGGTCTTTTATGGAATCAGCCGCGTCCACCATCCAATAAAATCAGTAATAATTACTACGTTCACAAAAGAATACCTATGTACATTAATTCGCACCTTTTACACTTGAACGTATAATAATTAAGGTTGATTTATGAAAAAAATTGTTTCTTGGGTCAATCTCCCATAATCGTATAAAATTGTGTCCACGGGCAGCCATAAAAAAGCCAAAACCATTAAATCAAAACTAAATTGGCATGTTATTTTATGCACTCTTAATAATTGTGGTGACAAATTAGTAAAGAAAAAAATTATATTCCCCAAATTTAATGCCCACAGACTATGATTCGTCATGTCCGTGGACAGTCCCACATAGATTTTCGAAGAGTTGTTTATTGTATTAACAACCTTTACTAAATAATTTATTATAAAATGTATGATTAAACAAGTTACAACCATATAAAGATACCAAAATAGTCTTTTTGGGTTCCTCTTTTTCATAATATTCATTATAAAATAAAAAAACGAAAAAAGCAATGCCCGTGAACACACAGGAAAAAGGGGGAATTGTTCATAGGAGATGGTGGCAGCCATGAACAACAGAGAGATGGAGAGCGAAGAGAAGGAGATTGTCAGCTTTATTAGGTTTTTTTCAGTTTATACTAACTTATATAGTTTTTATACTAATATATTTTTATTTTTTATATTTAATTTGAGCTTTATGAGATTAGTGAATGTTTTAACGCCGGAAGAAAAATTTTAGTTCAGTTTTTTGAATGAGCCGAGATCATCAGCCATGTTCGTGGGCAAGTAAAAATTAGTAAAAGTAAACTTTTACTAATTCCAATTGAGATGTCTTTTACAGGTATAAAATGCAAGTTCAATACAGTAAGGACAGTGTCCTAACTTACTGTCAGTCCCACCTATAATATAACTTAATTTAGAGGAAATCGTCATATCCGTAGACATCATGTTCATGTACTCTGCAGTCCATGGATAAGAACAGATTGTAACGCGCATGATGATACTCTACAACTAGTTACAGTAGATCCAATTACAAATAAAATAAACTCTTTGTCCTTAGCAAGCACACTATTCCTTTTCTGCTCTATACGGACATGTATATCATCTCTGCCACACACGTCATAAGATTTCATGATTGACAAGCTGTGATTGCACAATATTGGTCCTTATATTAAAAAATAAATGATTTTCTTTTTCTTGTATAAAATTTACTTTTTTTTGGAGATGCCAATTGGTATTACGCCAATTGGTATTGCTCTAAAACCTGTTTCGTCGAGTAAACGTAAGACTTTTGCATTCTGAACTGTTTTGATTGAGGATTTTGTCATGAAAAGAGGATTTTATAAAAGAGACATTTAAGATTCTCGTCAATAACGAATGTGCCAATTTTCGTCTTCGCCTCGTCAGAAAAGGTATGGAATTCATAATTATACAGAGAAGAAAGGAAAAAGTGGCCCTTTTTCCTTCACAGGAGAAAAATAATATGAAATTTTGGGCAAAGATAATGAAACATTGGACAAAGATGGGTAGCATTGCCAAATAAAGATAAAAAATTCGCATGAAAAAGTTTGAATAGATTGAAGTTAAAATATATTTCTCACCATCGCATATTTTTCACCGAACAAGAAATCGAATCAAAATTATACAACGCATTAAATTTGCCGCGAGCTTTGGATGCTATCCAAAAATGGATGATTCAATTAATTACCGCAAACAGATGCAGCCATGCACCATATTGTAGCCAAAAAATATTGGAATTCGAGAAAATTGATTTCTGCTGGTACCGAAACAGATGGGGAGGGTATTTTTGTATCACAAGTCAGATATATTCCCTTTATTTGTATTTCAAAATAGCTCACATGGCTGGACTATGCATCGAGGTAAAATTAATACTCTAACCTTTTTTACGGTAACTGAGAACTGTAGATCAAGGCTCAGTTTACGGAGTTAATATAAACTGAATAGAAACTCAAAATATTTGTATTCTATTGAATTATCAGTCATTGCTTCCAAAACCAGTATCGAATCTTTATGAAGTTAGCTCATACTAAATACTTTAATATAATTCCGTTGGACGTATTTTCTGTGTGAAGAAGGAATGGAAATCGTTCAAAGCGGAGTTTCGCGGCATAACTTGGATAGGTGTGTGCTCGACCTTATGTTAAAAAAGCGCATTATTTTTCTGAAAATATAAACCTGAAATACTGCTTTCACAAACCAAGCTTGATGTGTTTTCATCGTTATTTTATGATAGGGATATTTTATTTTTAAATTGGGATGTTAGTTAAGGTTTTGTTATAATTCCTTTACTTACTAAAGAGTACCTATTACTTTACTGAACTATCACCCATTTACTAAAGAAATCCATGTACAGACAAATATGAAATTAAGGAACAGAATTGCAAAACGGTAAATTTAGCATTTAATGTAATATTGGGTGGTACCTTCTGGTTCTTATAGTTTTCTCGGTTTGTAAATGAGATCTTTTTACTCGTCGACCCTAAAGGAAGCTATAGATACAGCATTGGTTAAAGTGGGGAGAGCATTCAATCGCCGAAATCCACTGCTTTGGACTGATTGAATGAATGCTTTGATCTACGGCCTATTACGCTTCTTTTCTTCGGCTCTTCGGTCAAAAAACGACTGATTTAGTGAAGGAAGAAAAGTCAAGACTGGAGAGATTCGGACCATTAGCTTTGATCAATGCGGCAAATGAATGAAAATAGCGTGGGAAATCGCTTTTGATGAATCACTATAAATATGAGCCTTTGAAATCAAGTGGCGAATTACACGGAGGAAAGTAATGTAACGAAGCGTAGCCATCATCAAATAAGAGGCTTTCACCGTAAATATTTTTTGAGGTACATTAGAGTTTCTAAGTTTATAAGAGACAGATATCGATTTACATTGTACAAAAACTATTATTTACATTGAAAAGCGCGTAGGCTCTGAGTCCAATGAACATAAATGTTGGCGTGACGGTTCCATTTATCGGAGGACAATTTTTTGCAGTGGTAAATAAATAGAACTCTTAAATAATATATGAAGGAAATACTTAAAGTCATTATGCAGTTACTCTGTTACTTACGCATATGCTTTTCTGCTTGCACATCCTTCCCCAAACAGCGTAATTGGACTGGAGAAGCTCACAATTCTCCCAGCACTGAAACGATGTAAAAATAAATGTCACACTGAGTTTGGTGAAGGTGTCAGAATTAAATCATAAGTTTGAATACATGTGGAACAATACTTTTGCAAGTTATATCTAGGCTTTTGCTACTACGTTCTAATGCTCTGTGCTGAGGACAATGAATGCCTATCATCTTTTTGCTCAATTAAAATGTTTTACGTCACATAAGAGTACATAATTTCAGCAGGAGAAACTCAAGTTTTAAGTATTCTTCGTTGTTTTTACTAATTCTAAGTTGCCAGATTATTTTATGTATTTACCTGGGCAATTCAGATAAGTACGGTCCCATGTCAAAGCATAGTTTTTGCCGTACTAATATAGTTCTTGTTCAGCTGGATGTTTTATCAGAAGTATATATTTAAAATAAAAATTCATGAGTACCATGATAATAATTGAAGGCAGGCTCTAAGAAGAGATTTATGGCTGCCGTAACTAAGAATTTAACTTTTTTTTAGATCATCTAATGTGCTAGCATCACAGTTTTTTCAATATTTCATTTCTTCAAACACTATTTTATGCTAATATATATTTATTTTATCTTTTATTTAAATGTATATAATTTACGGTAGTGGTTAGGTCTGGTGTTCTAAATGGAAAAAAATTGTTTTATGCACAATTTTCATGTTAATATCTCCAATGCTTTCTATATTCCATTACTATTTGGGGACTCTTCTTTGAAATTTTCAATTTGCGGCCATGGTTTGTTCGGGTGGTGTTTATAAACACATTTAAATTGGTATTTTATACGCCCATATTATCATTGAAAGAATGTTAATCATTTCAAGGAATATATTGGAAGCATTGGCATGTTTTTATTATAATTTGCTGTCAAATACCATTATCATCGTTAGTGCTTGGTGTGAAATAAAAATATCACGCTAATTCATTTTAAATTTCAAAAATATCGCGACAACGGTGGCTAAGTTATAACAACACGCATCTCAAAAAAAGAAACTTTCCAGGAGAGCATGAAACGATTAATATGTTCACCGAAACAAAAAAATACAGCCATTGAAAACCTTAGCAAAATGTATTTTTATTTAATTTATCAAAATTAATGGTAACTAGGTTTGGTAATAGCTTAGTTACCAAATATCAATAAATATGTGCAAAGCTAAGGTATGTCAATTTTTTTTTTGTATTCTCTTTTTTTCTCTATTTTTTAAAATTATATTACTGCAAAAAACTCTTTCGTACATTCATTTATGTAACAATATTATGTATCATTGTATTTTATTTTCTTCCGATGTTTTCATTCATTGCCCCGATGATGGTTTTAAATAAAGTGAAACGTTGGCTAACAACCTTTTTACATCATATACATTTAACCTATACTCCAAGAATTATTTTATCATTAATTAAATGAGGTTAAGATAAGAGGGAAAAAATCTAATTAATATTTCCTAATTGTACGCTAAAATTAAAGACCGAAAATTCATAAAACGGAAAAAGAAGCACACATTCCATTCCAAAGAGAGTTGCTTTTTGCTTGAACTTTATTTTTTTAATGTTATTACACTTTGTTTAAGAGACCTGTCACAGACTGGCCAAATTTTGATACACGCGTTGTTAGAACTTAGCCATCGATATGACGAACGGAAGAGTTGCCGCAAATAGGTTACCATGCAACGGGTGACGCGCATACGACTCGGGGTAAAAACTTTGCACTAATGCTTGGCGGGACTTAATTTACGTAACCTGGGTATTTTTCTAGCGGGGTCAAGCTTTTGGTACAATTGACTCCCTTTGAAGATGACATTTTCGCATTCAAGCGACCGGAATAAAATTTTGACGAAGGCATGTTTGCAAAAGTGGAAATGCGCTTGTATGCGTTGACATGGTTTATAAGGGAGATTTGGAAAAAGCTGCTTGTGTGTGTTTTTTTTTTGCTTTTGAGGTACATCAGTGTTTTTTTCATGGGCATAATTAGCCAGCCGAGAAGTCAGAGCCCCAAGCTGACAAGTGATTTGCTTAGTAAATGTTCTGCGTTCGTATTTTCAATTAAATGCTTTAAGTCCGGAGTTCGTTGAGACAGATTTTTTCCTTTTTTGTTAACCGCAGGGAGGGATAAACATGAAAACCAAAAGAGTTCGATTCATCATCCACACCGATGAGAAATCAAAAAATTTGAAAACTGTATCTGAGATTGATTTTGACTCGTTTTGTATTAAATTAACAGTAAAAATGATACCAAAGACACCCCCAATTGCAAAATGGATTTATTTATTATGTCAATGAAGAATTTCAGCGAACAAAAGTATGTTCTGAAAGATTTTTATAAGCTTCAAAATCAGCGTTTGCAGTGAGAATAATGGTTTACACTTTTAAATAATCGTTAGCAAGGATGTCAATGGTTCTTTTATGATTGGGACCATAAAGTAATTCACTCGAAATATATTTTCTTTCATATGTAGTACCTATATTTTTCTTGGTTTGTCTCGGCGCCACGTTGCCGACATACTTACAAAATTTAGAAGTAATGTCGTTTCATTGGTATCGATTGATGAAATAATATAGGATTATGACACTAATTTTTGGAACAGAAATGGATTTAGAAATTCAAATGTGATTATATAATTTATATTCCTCTTTCACCTATGCTCCTCGAAATTTTAACCCAAGTATTAAAAAAATATAATTCTCAACACATGAATTCTAAGCTAATTCATAATTTAATAGGGTAGTTTCTTTTATAAAAAAAAACGAAAGGCATTGATTGTGATTCGTTACCCAACACTAGTGTATTCATAATATACAAATGATTTGGTTTTAGAAATCCCTGTTTAGACGAACGTTAATCATCAATTTTAACCTCATTTGAAAAAGGCCAGATTGGCGCCACTCCAGGTGACGTCACAGGGACCTAGATGCTATGTGAGTAGTCAGGACTTTTACATCGTCTGATATTACCAATGCATGCATGAGGCTCAGGGAAACATCTCTTAATTATCACCTATTAAGATTGGACGTGGTGGGAAAGCTTCCATCGTTTGATAGGGTAATAACAACCCTTATTCAAGCCACGCGCTACCTGCTAGCAGGGTACTCTGCTGCCTGCTAGCAGCCCGTATCGTAGCGGCGCTCATAGCCTCGAACCAAGGTGGCCTCACACGGCGGCACACACGGGCTTTTCCCAGCATTCATACTTAGCCGTCGCGTTTTTGCGCGCTTGAAAATTTTTACTTTTCATTTAATCGCGAAAAATAGATATCGTCAATTAAGAATCTAAGAGCGTGAAATACGTACTCCAGGAGTAATGATCTTTCGATTTAGGCTGTTAAAAATAGGAAACCACCCTATTAAATACATGGTTTATTAATCGCAGTTAAATGGTCATCTTAAATTGTCCATAAATTGGGAATGAGAAACAACGGAGTGATTCGCGGAAGGCTCCATATAAATAATCCTTTACCGTTAGAATTCTTTCACATTACTTGTCAAAAATAAATCCAAGACAGACAAAAGATACTTTGGCCTATTCACATATTTAACCGGTGCTATTATGTGTTCATACATATCTTGCTACCGTTGGGGAATCGGGTTAAAAGTGAAGCCCCAGAAATATCATCAGTCGCTATCATACAAAGTAGTCGCTGTTGTTATATTCCTCTATTTATGGTTTTCAAGCGTTGTATAAACTGTTTTTATCTTTGCTGTGAAGTTTAATAAACTTTATTGTGAATAAGGTAATCGTCATTGGATGACGTATAGTAACAACTTTTAGAAACTTACAAACACATTAAGCTCATGTTAAACAAATCAATTTTTAGGAACAAAAGATAGAATGCACATACACGAGTTTTCATTTAAAATTTGAAATTAGTTTTAGAATAATTCACTTCGTTTTTCGCTCCAGATTGAAAATATTTTAAAACATATTTATAGAAATTTAAAATTCAAAACGTTTTTCAGAGCCCGCATTGGCATTGGTTGCTGTGTTAAAGAATAAACTTTGAGCACCGAATAACTGTTGTATTCTTTTTCAGGCTCCGTGAAACATTGAGTAAATAGTAACCCCGGATGCATCGAATATTTTATTTGATAATCCTCTGTTAATAATTGGATACAACACATATTCGCCGCCACTTTCCGAGCGAATCTACAAATTCTTTTTTTTTTTTTTGAGCCAGAGGAAAATTCATCACATTCCGGCTGACAATCAAGCTTTAGTTTTGTATTAATTATTATTTTGGATAGGATGGAATTTTATTGATTTGAAATTCAACAATTACGACCGCTTTGAAAATGGGGAATGCCAAAAATAGTATTGCCATATTCAAGCCACATATGCATATTGTGAATGTATTTTCCTCCTCATATTTATATCCCCTACCTCGTTGAATCTCATTTTAAATCATCCCCTACCATTCCCCATCCCTTGACTCTCCTTCCACCAATGATGAAGCTGGAAGCTACCCCCTCCCACTTTTCACCTTATTCCCGTTCTTCCCCCAACTCCTCAACCACCTCCGTTATCCCTTAAGAACATGCCAAACTACCTCCAATCACCCCCAACCAACCCACCTCGAAATAACCCCAGGGGAGACTGACTTATTTGGGAAATTAAGTGTTTCCGCGATTGGTCAGTTAGGCCACATTGCCTTCGACTTATATGTCCATATATTTATAGATTCGACAATTTCAGACCGTATCAAAGATGATCGGCTGGAATTCTTCAAGGAAGACGGAGCGATTGGCCTGCTGATTGGATAATGGGCTGGTTAAGGAAAGAGACGATCGATTATCCTCTGCCAACAGATTTTTTTTTTTTTTTTTAATCCGTAGCTCGAGGGTCGTGGGCAAGAAGGGCAATTCTATCTTCTTACACATGCTCAATTTTTCATAGCCCCCACGCTTAATGAATCATGCCCACTGATAGGTCTCGAATATCGCGTGGAATTCTCTTTTTGCAGCATCCTACATTACCGCAGATTTTGATCGGGAAGAACTTCGGAGCAAATATATGCGTCTGTCGGGGCCGGTTTTGGAATTAAATGAAGCACGAGAAATGTCTTCATCTTTGAAATGCCAGAATTCCCATTGTTTCATTTTATAAGTGCCTTCGTTCCTCTCGGTTAATATTTTTTATTTCCTATTTAATCTTTCCTCTCTTTATTTGCCTCGTCACCATTTATCAGCTGTCGAACTCATGCACTGAGATATTTATTAATTTTTTGCGATGCAAGTTAGTCACTGTTAATTCATTTTTTGCAGAATTTCTTATATACCTACTTTGCGACAGCTGTATATTGCTTATCGTTCTGCATAGTTACTACGAGACGAACTACGTGAATTTTCATTTACTTTGGATTAATTTTTAAATGCAGGGACTGAGAATGGTAGGAATATATAATTATTCAATATTAAAATAATTCTAACTGTTTAAGTACTCCTCTTTCTGTTCCTTCCCCATTCACCTGCCGTTATCCAAATCATAAAGCCGTCAAGTGCCATGCCACTTAAATAGTTTCTTAGTGAATCTCGTCATTGCTCTTATAGATTCAGCGGTAATATGGAATAACTTCCCCACGAGAACTCAGGCATTTGCCGTATATTCCAAATTTAATGCATTGACATGTTTATTTTCGCAAATATTTCATTATTGAATGTTTCATTTACTGCATTGAGTTTTGATAACTGACAAAACCTTTGATTTAGCAAGAATATCACGTTTTTCCTTAACATTTCCAGAAAACTATTACATCAGCACTAAATTTCGATGCAAACTTTTCTACATAATTTTTAGAAACACATTAAGCGCTTCCCAGATTTAACCTCACTGCCAGTTATTCGTTTTTGTAGTTAGAAATGTATGTCACTTCTGTGATTCGGAGAAAAAAGAATGCTTATTTTAATTTTTTTGGAACCTATCTGTATCATTCCTCTGTGATAATCGTAAAAATGTCGATTTGCAAAATTAATGTTATTTCCTTTATATTCCGACGTTTTGGTCGAGGCCAAAAGTTTCAGGACTCTTATATAAAATCATTTCTCATATATTTCCAGGGCTAGGATATCACTATTAGTTTAATAATTAATGTTTTTAATGAAATATTAAAAGGAAAAAGTACGCTACGCTTGTTTATAAACTGAGAATTGTAAAGACATTTTGTTAAAATTTTTAGAGAATATTTTTTAGCCCTGTCAACAAGTTTACCTAGTAACGGAGCCCTGGGAAAAAATGAAATTCCGTCTTTTCAGTTTCACCGTGTAAATTATCATTTGTATATTTTTTCTGGTTCGCAAACACTGCACTTTATTAAATAATAAAAAACCTTCATTTGCTCAAATGAGAGGCACTCAGTCACAGATTTAAGGAGCCTATAAACCTGTGAAAAGCTAGATTAGAGCTTTGGAACTGGTGAAGTGCCAGATCGTGATTCACTATTTTACAATAATAATTACGGAAGTATTGATCAATATTACTCTAAAGTTGTCGTTACAATCGCAGAAGACATGATATGTCTTTGGCTCTTCTCTGAGAGAGAGATATTCACTGGTATCTTATAGGGGAAATAATTTCAAAGCATGTGAAGCCAGAAAGCATAGATGAATGGGTTAAAAATTTTTTATATTGATCAAGAGTTGATTTCTGCATTTTTTCCTTGCTTACTGAGGGTAATTTGAATATTAATCTGACTTCATTTGGCAATCATGAAATTTATTTTACTATAAGTAATTATTTAAGCAATCGCGTCGAGATATGATGGTATTGACTGCCCTTAGCCGCAAAGTAGTGTCTTAAAAACTCATTCCATTCAGGTGTATCTTGAATTTCTAGTCCGAGAAATCGTATGCGTAAAATTTGAGATCGTATCTGAAACTGTAAAAACTGGTATCATGGCATAGGTACGATTTTATGGACGAAATTCCAGACGCAATTATATGGCTCAAATTTTACATTTGCGATATTCTGGACTAGAAATTCAAGGAACGCCTCAATGGAATAATTTTTTGAGACCCTACATTGCGGAAAGGAGCCTTAGATATGTCGTTTTAGTACGTCAAAATATAAGCATTTTACAAAAATAAAACAGTAGACTTGATTATTGTCTTAAGGCAAATTTTTCATCTCTAAGGGAGCACTATGTTCAAATTCACTGATACCTTTTGCAGAAAATGATTTCACAGCATGTAAAGCCAGAAAACATGGATGAATGAGTTTATTTTACATTGATCCAGAGATAATTCTTGCATTTTTGTCTTTATGTATCGAAGAATTTTATTTGAACATCGACCTGACTTTATTGGGCGATCAAGGCATTAATATCATTTTCAGTGAATAGCGTAGCTATTGCGTAGTGCGATGATTTCATCTTTATTTAGTGAAACAAAGTATCACCATTTTAAAAATAAACAGAATATCCATAATGGCTTGATTTTTCGCTAAAGGCATTTCATCCATAGGTACTCAATTGGTTCTGTATTCACTTTATAGTTCAGCGCAGAATATTTCATCGCTCTAATAATTACCGCTGCCTTGGATTAACGGGTGCGGACGAGAAATTTAATGGCTACTAATGGACTTCCGTGCCGCATCAGTAGCGTCCTTCGGGATGCAGCGATCGGTGAACTTACTTATTCCCGGCTCTCAGATTCAACCCAGTCGCATTCCGAAGCCCATCAATACACCACCGCGGTTGGACGAACAACTTCCCGCTCCGTTCTACCTCTCCATTTCGGCAATAGCTCAGTCGATTTGGCTCAGAGAGCATGACTTGGTGGTGTTTTTATGTTTTAAAACGAAGAAATCATTGGTTTTCCGAGTGGCGTGCGACCAATGGACAGTTGCTCCAATTTCGGGAGCATTAAGTTCTCAAAAGAGGCACTAATTACTTCTTTGCCTCTCTTGTTGACGGGATGCACTTCTGTGTCAAGGCCGTTGCACATGCGACGCATTTTGCAGCTCATTCTGAAATGTGTTCCACTTGTCTAGTTGCATTAGAAATCTCATCGTACCGAGTGGGAAATTTGGGGAAATAAATTAAGCACGAGACGAGAACATAGCTCCTAATCCTTGCATTAAACCATCTTCTTCCCAGACGAATGCCAGGCTTTTTCATTACAGAATGATGCATTGGTTTATGCTTATTCTTCCGAAAATACGTGTCAACAAAATATAAAACTAGGCCACTAAGTGAAAAATTGGGCAGTAGGTACCTATTCGCGGGTGATTTCGTAAGAAAGTGATTTGGCATTTAGTCTCTCACCGTTTAAAATGCTGTAGGGCTTAAAATATACTCGTTTGGCCAGATATGTGGTAAGAGCCGTTCAAATAAAATATAAGGCCTCCAATAAATATTTTTAGTGGCAAAAAACTAATAAATTTAGCATTTAGTGATCCACATTTTTTCTAAATAAATCCTAAAAGACAGGATTAATTAAATGCATTCTTTTTCAAGTTAAAATTTAAAGAAAGATTTTGCACTTCGAAAGTTTTTGTTCTAACCATGGAATCCGACGGATTGTATTTCTCTGCATGGAATTACAGCAGGTTCTTTTTACCTTTCCTTCAATTGCACAAGAGCGTGTTAACAAACATTTTTGTTTGTTTTGGCACAAATTACACATACATGGATTCATTCAAGATGTATTTCGAATAAATGTGGCGTGTTAAACAGCCTTGGGGAGCGATTTTGCTCTTTTCGTCACGTTATTCATACGCTGGAGTAAATTGAATTGTTTCATGACGCTTAAAATTTTCAAATTATATTTTCCATTAGTTGAGCACCAACTTATTCACTTCAGAAGAATATTCAGCGGAGGGAAATCATAATAGTAACGTAGGTCACAGAGAATTTATTCATGCTAATGGAAACAAATAAACATTATCCTTCGCTTTCATGTTCATATGTGCGAAGTTGACAAAAAGGCGATGCGTGCGCGTGGGCTATAGGAAACTGTTAAACAGATGCCAATAACAAATACTGAATAATGCTTCAATTCCATGCATCCACAAGCAGCACATCGTTCTTTGCTTGCCTCTCCCAAAATGTTTCCTACTATCTCTGATTATCAAATTAATAGGCGGAAATTTAGATTCAACGTCTGAATCAAATTTTATAAAAGCAATCCATGCTTTGGATAGAGACTACTTCGAATAAGATAATTTAATATGTAGGTACGCGTTTATATGCACTGTAGATCCTGCATGTGAAGCCTTGTGGTAGAAAATTCCTCTAACATGAGTTTCTACCACATATCATGAAAAGAACACCATTAAAACACTGAGATACACGGACCAAAATTCAATAATAAATCGTAGAAATGCCGTGATTCCAAAACATTTCTCATCAAATTCGAGTCCTCTAGAAAATTTGCATTTAAACCGTCAAATAAATGAATTATTTTTTGCCCTAGCAGACTCGTCAACGAGATGACGATGGGTATACCGGATATATATGGTTTATCGTGAGAGAGTTAAGAGAGTCGCAAAAAACACAGGAAAAAAACAAATTGAAGGCTTATCGAGAGAAGGTTACCATTAGGCTATAGATTTGTTGAGCGATTGTATTGGAATCCAGCAGTTTTTCCAAATATAGTTTTCATCCTCATTAGCCAATAATTTATTTTAAAAACTTTCCGAATATTCATACGGCTGTGAGAAAATATAATTTTCATCTTAATCAGTTAATAATTTATTAGTTCAAATTTCGGGTCTTCGTTCGGCAGATACATCTTGCCTGATTTTACCTGTATTTAATTTCCCTTTCACGGTCCTCATCCCATGGGAAGCTTTTACAAATACCTTGAGTAACATTTGATATTTTATTATTTATGTTGATGTTATAAGGGAGCTGTTGATGCGATGAGAGGTGCGATTGTTGAGGATATAAGAAAAAGTGAAAGATGTTCCAGAAAATGAGGCAAAAAGAAACTTAAGCTTTAAGAAAATAAAGAGGATTTGGAACAAAACAAAAGCCTGACGTCACTCTCCTCTCATTAGAAACGATATTTACGTAGGCTCAACACCGTAGCTCACTGTTGTCCACAGGGATTAAGGGGTTCAAACCCCTCTGAAATATTTGAGTGATAAAGTCTTAAGTACACGTCCTGCACATGAACCCCTTGCCCCTCCCCTCCCCCCCCCCCCCCGAAATGCACCCTTCCTCAAATTAACCCTCGGAAAAAATATTCCACCTACAGTCTTGCTGAGGATCTTGTTGTAATGCTCTCACTTTTGTTTGTTTAGTTATGTATTGCTTCTTGATATAATGTATAATACGAAGTCAAAGAATTTATTATATGAATTCAATTCTGTTTTGATATTTAAATTAAAGTTTGAAGCTCACACGCTGTGGAAGTATGTCACAACGCCTATAAAATAATAAACTTATAGTCGCTTACACAAGATTTTATTTTAAACGACAGGTTTAAGCTAAGTATCAAGTATTTCAACCTTACAAATGGCGTGACTGCCGAAATATATCGGTTTGGATAAAACCTTGAGGAAGTGACAAATCTTAATTCTTTATTGACATTTTCATAATTTTAATTGAATGAAAAAGCTGCTTCAAACAAAATTTGATAGCATTATAGACCGATTTAAAAGTGACATTTTTGCTCCATTCGTTGGAATGGTTGAACCATAGGATTGAAGCCCAAATGTGTTCTATGGATCGGTTGAAATATATCAACATTGGATTTCCACGAGTGCTTGAACTGAACGCGTGGGAAACACCGAGCATTTGAGTGCAAGAAAATTCGACCCTATAATCCTGAACACCTGAATCACAGCATCACACGCGCCGATGGACTAAGCATGAGCAATCCCTTGCCTTCATCAACGAACTCATACCTAGGGGCCGATCAATGATTGCGCTTGCCGATGAAAGTACTGTTTGAGGCAGATTTCTGCTCGAGAGGGCTTCTTTCTGGGCTTATTATAACTCCCCAAAAGATACTTACTTCATAAAAACAGGTATTAAGGTGATAGAATAATTTTAGGATCCCAAATTAACTTTACCCAGAGAAAATGATGCCGAAATCCATATTCTGAAGTGGTTCTCAATCTCAAAGAGATACGCAGTAAGCTAAAATTGCAAATAGTTTTCACAGTTGGTGGTATCCGGAGATAATTTTTGGGATTTACTGGTTTTAATGAATAACTTAAACTTTGTTTTTCCACAGACTTTTTTATTACAACCATGGTCTCGTCATTTAACTTTAATATGGTGTTAACCTTATGAAGGACGACTTAAGCCGTCGAAATCATAGTCTTGATATGATACAAATCTTGTTGCAAGACAAAGTTTAAGTTATTCGTTCAATAGAAAGTTTTACAAGATCACTTTTGAAGGGAACCTTCAATTCTTAGCTGGAATATAAGTTTTACTAAACTTTTACTTTGGGCTCTACAATTTTTACAGCTATTTGTTAAAAATAGTCCCAGCTGTAATAGTACAACCTTCAAATTAATTTGTTGGCTCACTAAAATATTACAATACAGATCGGTCCAGTATTTCTGCAGTTTTAGCGCTACAAGGCGTTAACTTGGGATCATGGTCAATAAAATATTCAACCTACTCTAATTGCTCTTAAAAATATTTTCTGTGAGAATTATTCATTGAAAATATAACTATCTAATTCCTTTTCCAACAGATATTTCTCACATATAGATCCAAGCTTTTCTTTAAGTGTAGTATCCATTGAGTCCAGCTAATTTAGTGGTTGAGCTGCTTTTTCGTAATCCTCTCGTAAGAACCTTTTCATCACTTCCTTTTCGATGAAACTTTTTTTTTAACTTAAAGCTGTTATTTTTTCAATTAAAACCCGATACCTCAGTAATTATCGCCCGTTTCTAAAAAAAAAAAAGAAAGCGAAACTGTATCTGGCAATCGGCTTTCGCGTCTGAGCAACTCGTTCTAAAGACCCTCCGCTCCCCTCTAAAGAGAAGGGTTATTATACGTTGATGTAGATAAATATAAAAATGTTCCCCCCCCCCCTTCCGGCCCCTTCGTCATCTACTAACCATCGATGCCATCAGACCTTTTCCCCCCATCCCCAGCCTGTCTTATCTCATGGAGACCACCCCTATCGACAGATGTCGCCACATCTGTGTCGGCGTGGGACTAGCTGGCGGCGTCGCTGTTCCACGGGACTCAAAAGAGCTTCGTTCCATCTCATCGCCTCACTTCTGGGACGATGCTTCCTCTGCCGACCTTCCACTGCCTACCTTAACCCTCTTCCCACTATTTCTCCAACCCTTCGGTTCGCGTTAAGCCCGGAGACAGGGAGGGAGGGTTTATAGGAGCTAGGATGTACCCTTCCCCTGAAAACTTTATCCGGATCACAAAAAAAAAATTGTTCTCGACTCTATTTCATCCAAAAATAACTTTAAAAAATATATTATTCGAACTAATTCGAACATGCTTTTAATAATCTAATTACGTTTCTTGAGCATGAATCGCGTTATATCCGCCATGTTTTCGCCAAGCTTCGTCGTCTAGGACGGATTACGGTCGTTGTTTTTGGGAAGAGAAATGGCGTTTTAATTATTTTCGCGGTGTCTTCGTGGTATACAATGGCTTTCAGCGTTAATTCATTGCTAAAATTTATAGTCAAGTGGCTTTTAAATATTCTCCAGTTATCTTTAACCATTAATTGTTGAGCTGGCGAAATAAAAGCTTGCAAACTTGCATTTTCACCACGATAATTTTGACCATTATTCGTGATATCATGATGTTTAATTGGTAGCTTTCTCGATTTCATAATGACAATTAATACTTTTATCATCGTGTTAAAGTTTCACCCCGAGGTAGTATTAGAACGATATTTAATGTCAATTTCAGCGTTTAGTTACTAATATCTCAAAAAGCTCTCTCAATATGATGTGTTGAAGTATCACTGTTAATAAACCTACTGTTAATGGTGTAGCGGAAATAGAATGAACTGGAGTAGGCCTTATTTTTTAATTGAAAATGGAAGTCAATGAAGGAGGAGTGACTGCCAGAATACTTCTTAAGTACTCCATAAAACCTACCTTAATCAGTAGAAAACTTTATTGATATTGATTGTAACTGAGCTAAAATAATTCAAAAATTCAATTTTCATAATTTGAATAATAATTTATTTTGCTTAAACTGTCTTCATTTGCTCCTTTATTACAACTATTTTTGGTTTTGGAAACATTTATCATATCTTTGAAAAATCTATTTGCCATTTCGGTTTTAAGGCTTCCGCAGCGATTAGATGCACTATTACAATTCATTTTTGGGCGTACGTCTGCGTGCTTAATATTCAAACTCGACGTTTCATTCGTCCTGTCGGGAGTCTCCTGACAACGTTCCCAGACAGTGGCGCCGACTTCATGGGGCCTGAGGGGGCCCGAGCCCCCTCAAAATTCGTTATTGGTGTGAGGAAAAAATGTGTCAGGCTCGTCTATTTTCCCGGCAGTGTCCAGATATCGAGATTCGAGTTATCAGGGTTCTAATGTTGATCATATGGCTGTTCTGAAATGCTTAATGAAACTTAAAACTCACTACTTATAAAATTTCCTGGGGAAAGATCCCCGTTTAGGGCCCCCCCAATATTTTTTGTAAGTCGGCACCCATGTTCCCAGAAGGAGGAACGAAATGTCGTGCACCTGAAACGCAGACGTGCACCTGAAAATGGATTTTAATAGTGAATCTATTAGTCAATTTATTTTCAGTACCTTTTTACACATAGTAATGTTAGTACGCTAACGCCTTGACGTTACATCTCTGGATATTCTTACCCCCATCCCCGGCCACCTCTCCGATCCTTTGGTCGGACTTCGGGCCGACGTCCTCCCCCTTCGCCGCAGCACTAATCACCGGTCCTTTTAACTCCTCCCCTTCCGCTATACCTCCTCCCTTCCGCTTCGAGGAACATACATGGCGATGGGATGGGAGGAGTGGTAGAGCCAACCAGTGTGGTTTCTTTTTTATTTTATTCTTTATATTCTTATCGTCATCGGCAAAGATTGAAATCGAGCTCCCTCATTAAGGGAGGGAAATCCACGATGAAAAGAGTCGATTATAATGATTAAGGCAAGAATGTGCGAGATCGCGTGAACGCGACACCGAATACGCCTCCAAAGGGGGGGGGGATGGGGAGAAACCCTAGAAGGGTCTTTCTGGGGAAGGGGGGTTGAGAGAGGTAAGCGGTCCGTCGGTTTGAATTAAATAAATGTGAAATTCTCTCGCGTCATCAGTTATGGTTTACTTTCAACGCCATAGAATAGAAAATAAAAATTTTCAAAATTATGAAAAGGTATGCTTGAAGGCTTAATCCAATCTTAAAAGAAGAGTGCCGTGTGTTAAAATACTTTGGACCAATTATGGCTCCGAACTTAATGCTTAAAATATACGTGTAAGACATACGTCGTATCAGTAATTTCATTTGTAAAAAAAGGCACATAATTTTGTGAATATATATAGTGAAGATCTCATTCCAAAACAGGATTTCAATTCAGATTTTTATGAATAATTGTCGGCTCGAACAAAACGTCCAAGGTTGGCTGGCATATGTGTTACTATCAACTTCATGAGCAAAGGCAATGAAATGCGTTCAAAGAGGTTAAAAATTTCGCGCAAGCCTGATATGATTTCCACTTAGGAATTCCATATTGATCATATCCAGGTCTACCGTCGAGTAATATAACCTTTTGAATATACATCGTATCTTAAGTGCCATTAAAAAAAAGGCTCAATGATTGTAAGGGTGGCCATCTTTTCATCAATCATTAATTATTAATGCTGAAAAACCTAAAAACTTTAAAACTATGATAAGGGATGCTTAAAGGCTTAAGCCAATCCTGAACGAGGAGCGCTGTGCAAATACTTTGGACCAATTATGGCCGATGTTAATGCTTAATATGCTCGTGTGAGTCAAGCCTCGTATCAGCAATTTCATTTAAAAAAAAAGGAGCAAACTATGTGAAAAATATTGATCTCATTTCAAAACAGGATTTAAATTCAGAGGATTAATTGTAGCCTCGAGCATCAAGTGCTGGTGTGGTTTTTTTCTAACCTTCCTTGTGAACGGTGGTGAAATTCAGTTCAATTGCTACGAGAAAAAAATATCGGGAATCGAACCAAAGGCATGCCTTGTGTCAGCAGTTTCATTAAATAAATTGTGGCTTTCCCGGCCACGGAGTAGGCCACTACGCTGTCTAGGTTATTTAATTCCCACTGAAATTCGATCGAGGTTCAATGACAATTTTTTATCATGGCAATTTAATGTGAATTAAGAGCAAGGTTGGCACATATTTTACGATCAGCTTCGTGAGTAAAGGCTATGAAATGAGTTCAAATAGGTACAAAATCTTGAGCAAGCAAAAAAAATACTATTTCTATTTAGGAATTCCATATTGATTTTCCATATTATTATTATTATTGATCCGGCTCAGCTTTATTGATAATCAATGTATTCTTCTGTATAACGATCGCATCATACGTTCGGTCAAAAAGAGGCAAAATTATGGAAAGGGTGGGCATCTTTTTACATCATTTATTATCATGGCTTAAAATATTCGCACAAAATATTTATTGTATTAGCAGTTTTATTTTCAATAAAAGGTGCAACTATAGTATGGATATTTATCTTTAATTATAACCTGGACTATCTAAAACTTATATTTTTAATATTTATTTCGTGTCGCAAAATTATTTTTACTATTCAATCTTTAACTGACGCTTCAACTGATATATTTTCAGATGAAAAGCGGTCAATAGATAAATTAATTATCAAATTTATAGACTTGAATCATTCGCTACAAAAATGTCCAAAGCGATGAAAGCGTTAGTACATTTTGGATAATCTCTTGCAACCTAATATCATTCCGATTAAGAAAATTTTGCTCAGGGCAGACCAAGCATTATCAATGTCAGCTAGAATGGCTGGCAATGTCTATTACGGTTATGTCAGGGATACTATGCCATAAGTTTTAGTGAAAGAAATAAATTGCATCTTAAGATTCAGCAAAGGAAATAGGAGAAGATTTTGAAGAGGAGCTTCCAAATATTTTGACGCAGTAAATAGTCAGGAAGTGTGATTGCAATTTAACAAAGTAAATGTATAAGTAGAGAGCAAATAACAATTGCGTAGGGTGCGCGTATCGTATAGAATTAGTTATCTGAACAGTATACACGATAAGTTTAGAGCCATTAACTAAATGCGTAGTTCAGTATATGAGAGCTAATAGTTTAAAGGTGTGAAAGGCAGCAAATTTGCTATCAAGTCTGACTTTTAAATAACATACGTAATATCTACGGTATAATCAATATAAAACTTCAAAATGTGCTTTGGCCAGTAAGTTACCACGTTAAGTTTCTCAGAAGGCCTTTTTCAAAACTACTGTCTTGAAACAATAGATATTTCCAGGAGAAAAAAAATATACTTTTAAACAAATATCAAAAATGCTCCAATTCCTCGTACACTCAAACATCACTGCATCATGAGTATTATTCTGGAAAATAGAATAAATACGTTAGCGGCATCTGTTGAAAATTTTTAGAAGTTAGATATGAGAGCTATTGAATTTTCATATAATCCTGCATCCTTGGTTTCAAATTTGTTTCTGACGGGTGAACATTTGTTCCTGTAGTTGATTAAGTGGAAATACGCTTTGACATTATGAAGGGTAGGAATAGACTGTTATGCAAACTTTTTGCGAGACCGAAAAAATTATCATATCTTCCTACGATGACAATAATGTTCTAGGGTACTTGCTTCACCGGGAGAGAAGTCAACAATTTTTATGTGCATAAAATAAATTTATTTCAACCTTTCGTATGAAATATCGCTTCTAAAATGGTGCGAAAATTCGGCATGTAATCGATTTAAACTTTCAAAAAGTGCCTCGATCCCTGAGTTACCAATTTTAGTTTCTCAAAATACCTTTTTCTAAAACTATATTCTTGTAAAAATAGATATTCTCCGGCAGAAAAATGCCCAATGCCGCGTTGGGCCAGTGCCACCCTTACCATCAATTTGCACCTTTTATTAACGGAAGTTTTTACGCGTTGTTTATTCAAAGGACACTTCAGTCACTGATAATGATACTTTTTATCAGATGAGCACTAAATTTCATTAGTTGCGGGCAACTCTGGAAAGTTATCACCTTGGCTAGTCCCGGTATATTTAAATTTCTTATGTAATATTCAAATTCATAATAACATGCGATCTGAGTTTTAGACGGCTGGAAGTTATCATCAGAAGAAAATTACTTAGGTAAAAATTCTAACATTAGTGCTAATGCATAAAATTATTCGCGTAAAATCGAAAGTTATAATCATGAATTTCTGCATGCTTATATTTTTGATGCATTTCCAGAGAATGTATGGAGATTAGGCCTAATTATTTAGACGTACTTAACGCCTCCCATTGAAATCCGGATCATTTTTTATATTCATGTGAATTTTGAATAAGCAATTTTATTTATTTTGTTAACTAAAATATAATTTACTTTATAATTCATCAAATTGACATATTTCTCTTGCTCTGTTTTCATCTAAAGAAGTTTTATTGCTTAACTGAAGACCACAATCATTAATCGAAGAGCCCTCCAGTCTGACATATTCTGGGTTTCACATTTCAAACTATTAAGAATTTTTATTCATGATAGTATATCATAAATATTGCTTGAAAACTGTCATAATATTTTCACTGACATCGAAACCTACCTTAATTGGTAGAATACTATAATAATAAAAAAAGCTGGAAAAAGATACATATGAGTGATATCAGCTTTTAAATTATTTATGTTCTAATTATTATAATTAGGAATATAATTCATATCGCCACTCTTATCTATTTGCACCCATTTTTAATGCAAGTTTTAAATTTTTGCCTATTTACAGTGATATTTCAGTCTGTGATTATGTTACTTTTCATCTGATAAGTAGTGAATATGATATGTCTCAGAAAATAAAAATTATTATCACGTCATGAATTCTGTGACAGTAAGAATTATATGCCAACAAAGTGGAATATGGGGCTAGATTCAGTATAAGAGTCGATATTTTCAGCCGGTGTGGAACGTGCTAAGCATTAGCTACGTTAGTGAATGCGATACTTTTTAAATCATTCGAAAAAGAAGCGAAATCAGTTTGCGAATCCTCTGACAGGGTGGATAAACATCGATGATCATCAAGTTTATTTGCATGAATAACTCGTCTAATACCCAGTTTCCGATAGAGTGATTTTCCTGTCATTACCGCTGTATATTCTTGTAATCATTCCCGAAGTTCTCCCTTTCTTAAATTCCTAACTTAAAAAAAAACGACAGCTATATCTCGCTCCAATGGAGAGCTGAGCGGTCTCATGGCTGTTCCAGTTAATGCGAAACATGGCCGTAATGAAGCGTTAATTGCTCCATTTAATACGTGCGTTTCGTTGGGCCAGTTGCTGGCGACATCCATGAGAAAGAGATGCCGGTGACTTCCGGGACTGTTAAGGTGTCGTCGGCAGGATGCGAGTTGAAGGACCCGTTCCCGTACAGGATGACGTGGAAATTCAACCGTCAAAAATTTGCTGAGTTTCCATCGCGACCACACTAAGCTGTACAATATTTAGCAAAAAAAAATACATTCGTTTACAACTACTAGTTGCAAAGCTTACACTTGACATATGAATATTTTGCAATAAAATACACTTAGTTGCATCTGCTTTACATAATGCCCACTGAATATTATATCATTTATTCAATCGCGTCTGCAAGAAAGTACAAGAGATGTACTGAGCATCACGATATTGAAAAGCAAAATATATTTCATTGCTACTACAAGATACAAAGGTAATCCTGAGAATTATAATATTGTAAAATGAAATATATTCATAGGTAATATTAGTTACAAACCATGTATTGAGCATTCGAATATTGGATTAGAAATTTTATTAAACATTTAATAAGCATTTAAGTAAGACTCCACGTTACAAAACATATGCTGAGAATTAACATATTGTGTAAGGAAGATCTACATCGCAGTTATATAATTATTATGCAAAGTATTTACTACGAATACGTTTCAGTTGTAACCGCGAGGTATTAAATATTTACTGGTCATTGTGGTTCGTGCAAGAGAATGCATTTTTAGCAAGCAATTTTATATTGAAATTTCGATATGGCATCGATTCAAATTAATAAAATCAGGTGGTAGGTTGAAAACCACGCGATTCAAAACATACTTATAATTTTCATACTTGATATTACAAAAAATGTTCGCATAATAAGCGATATTAATCGAGGTTTCAATGTAAAATTTTGGAACATAGAATACAAATCATTAAATTATTTTGTTTTTGAGTTTAGAAATAATGCACTTTTGAAAAACTTTATTCGCACCCATTTTTTTAAGCAATGTTCGATTAGACGTAGGAAATGGAATTATCTATAACCTGTCCTCTTCCACTGGAGATATTAGTTTAATTTTTATAAGTGTTTCACTTTTGTGCAGTAGTATCGGTAATTAAGTGACACTGGTCGTCTCACTACATAAAATCTCCAAAGTGTAAAAAATGCAAAGTATAGATCATTATTTTCCTAAAAAGGGATTCCCTTAATTATTGGCTAGCATTATTAATTTTGCAGAGTAATCGTCTGAGTTGGGATAGTTTCCAATAAATTCCATTGAAATATTTTCTTCATTATTTTTAAAATTAAAACTTTTTCCATTTGTTAATTTAGTTTTCATTTATGTGATATTTGTGCTTACTTCCTTGATGTCCGGTTAAACAGTGCCTCATGTCACAGCGTAGTTGTTATTACATTTCAAATATATGTTTAATCATTTCCAAAGAGCTTATTCAAATTAGCTGCATCCCCTCGAATTTTATGTTCCATATTTTCTTAGATCCTTAAATGCTTAGGAGATATTAGTATATATTAGTATTCCAATTATACCCGTTCTATCCTGTGAAATTTGCTGGTTCACACCCATCATTACGATATCCCCCTGTAAAATAATAGCATTAGTCACCGATTTACCAGTTTTGGAATTTTATTTGCATATAATTGTCTATAACGACTTCCTCTCCTTCAAAAAATTTCATGCCAGCCAATGCATTTTCCCAATGATATAAATCTATTGGTGTTATGCTTCATTCCAAATTTCTTATGCATCAACCTCTTTTCAATTCCATTAAGAACCCACTAAAAACAAATTACCATACCATTCAAATATTTTTAGCAAAATCCAATAGCGCCTGTTAACTTACTCAACTTCCCAATCACAATAGTCTTTTCTCGCGTGGCGCCTGATCTAAACCTTTTAGGAACCCTTAACATTTTATCTTTGTTTTACGATATTGACCTACTAAATACCACAGTGATATACCGAAACCTTTCGAGTAGAGCTGTTTCCCAGTATTGGCGGCGGCAGAAATATTATGCTTTTTTATTGATTCCTTGTTTCAATGATGTATTTGTTTCCCATTTATACCTTAAAAACCGAGCAAACTCCAAATAATTACACCGCAGCATTAGGTTAACGAACTCATAAAGCGCTGGTCAACTTAAGCGAATTCCCAGCCACAACAGCCTTTCTTTCTTTCGCGGGCCGCTCGACCGAAACCTGAATAAATTATATTATGCGCATAAATTTTACCATTTAATATTTCATCTTCGTGAAATAACAATATCGGCGCAATAAACACCATAGTAATATACTGAAACCTTTTGAGTAGAGCTGCGTCCAGCGTCCGTAGTTTCACATAATTCGTGGCGACAGAAATAATATGTTTTATTGTGACCATACCTTGTTTCCATGATACATTTTTTCACGCCAATACCATTAAAATCATACAAATTACAAATAATCACACAATAGCGTTGTTTGAGCGAACTCAGTCAACTTACACGTAGTCAACTTACACAACTTGTCAGTAACAGAAGGTTTTCTTTCGATAATTGCTCGACTCAATCTTGAATGAATAAATTAATGCACAAACATTTTGCTATTAATATTTCATCTCCCTGATTTACTTTTTCACTAATTCCTTTACTAGCGAAAATGGCACCTTTGCCTTTTTCATCGGGGTTTATAACTTGCGGCACAACCGTGGCCGGAAATCTCGATGTCGGCCTAATAGATGCCTGTGATTATTGTAATAATATGTGGACGGTGACAGAAATATTGTTGAGTGTGTGTTGTATTTTATTTATTCCTTGTTTCCATGATGTCTCTCTCTCTCGTACCATCAAAATGAAACAGCAAATAACTACACCAAAGCATTGTTTTATCGAACTCAGAAAGCGCTATTCGACTTACACGACTTCCCAGCCAGAACGGTCTTCCTTCCTATCGCGTAGCAATTGACTGAAACCTGAATAAATAATCCAATGCACATAACGTTTGTCCATTAATATTTCACCTCCGTAAATCACGATATCGACGTCATAAATGCCCTAATAAAGTACATAAGCACTTCAAGTAATTTTCCCAGGATTCACGGCGGTAAACATGTTTTAAAATGTTGTATTTTTCCATTCCTTATTTCCGTTATGTATTATTCTTCTGTCAATACTAACAAAACCCCACAAACTCCAAATAATCACACGATAGCGTTGTGTTAGCGAACTCGTTAGAAAACGTTAGTCGCTAAACTTGCGTTACCTCCCAGCCACAAAAGTCTTTCTTTCTTTTGCGTGGATCTTCACTGAATGCTTCATCTGCGTGAAATCATGATATCGACGTAATAAATCCAGTAAGAAACTACGGAAACCTTTTTGAGTGAGATGTGTCCTGCTTCGGTAACTTCCTCGAAATCGCTGCTTCAAAAATATTGCTTTTATAACACGTAGACGGAGACACATATATTGTTAAATGTTTAATTTTGTCCATTCCCTCTTTCAGTAATAAAAGACATAAACCTTACCTTTCGGAGGGAGTTGTTTCCAGTGACGGTGATTTCCTTGAAAATCGCAGTGATAAAAATATGGCTATTATAACATGTAAACGGCGGCAAATATATTGTTAAATGTTTAGTTTTCTCCATTCCTTGTTTCCATGATGTGTTATTCTCCTATCAACACCACCAAAACCACAAAAACTCCAAATAATAGTCAATTTACGGGACTTCCCAACCACAAAAGTCTTTCTTTTGCGGGGCGTTTCACTGACATCTGAATATTTACTCTCATACACACAATTTTTGCAATTTGTTATATCGTCTCCGGGATGTTACTTATTTATTCCTTACTTTACCACCTAAAATAGCAACTTTGGCCTTTCGCATCGGGGTTTTTAACTTAAAAATCTAACGTACACTAACATCCATTCTTTACATAGGGAAAACCTACCCAGACGGGATTCGAACCCACAGTACGGCAGGCTTTAATGAAATACCTAAACAACTCAAGTATAGCCTGAATTCAGATAGCATCAAGCGCATACATTTTTCCATTTAATATTTCATCCCCGTAAAATCACGGTATCGACGTAATAGAAGCCGTAATGAAACACCTTAACCTTAGGAGATTTGTGTCAAGCCTTGATAATTTCCTGGAATTCGTGGCGACAAAAATATGGTTATTTCAACTTATAATCAGCGAAAAAATATTTTATTTTGTTCATTCCATGACATATTTTTCTCCTATCAACATCTTCTCAACTGCAAAAACTCCAAATAATAGTCAACTCAGGCGGCTTCTCAGCCACAAAAGTTTTTCTTTCTTTCGCTGGGTGCAGGACTGACAATTTAAATAACAATCACTTGCGTATATATTTTGTTATTTAATCAGGTCCGTGGAATCACGATATTGACGTAATAAATACCGTAATAAATTACCTAAAACTTTCGGAGACTGTGTCCAGCGTCGGTAATTTCCTGGAATTTCGCTGAGGCAAAAATATTAGTTTTATTTGTCGATTCCTCGTTTTCACGTGTATTTTTCTCCTTTCAATAGGTTCAAAACCACATTGACTCCATTTAATCACACAATAGCGTTGTTTTAGGGAGCTCAAATAACGTTAGTGAACCTACGCGACTTCCCAGCAACAAAAAAAGGTCTCTCTTTCGCAGTGCGCTTGACTGAAACCTGAATAAATAATCTTTTGCATGCAAGTTTGGCATTTCATCTCCGAAAAATCACGATATCGACATAATAAAAGCCGTAGTAAAACACCGAAACCTTTCAAGGAGAGCTGTGTCCAGCGTGGGTAATTTCCTGGAACTCGCGGCGACAAAAAATATCTCGGGTATTGGGAGCAGTGGTGGACTGTTTCAGCTCTTCGGGCGGGATGAAGGAACTGGCGAGAGAGAGAGAGAGAGCGATTCGAGGACCGAATGCTAATTAGATCCCACATGGAGTGCGCATTCGCATATACAATTGTGCAAACAAGTTGAATCGGTGTGACAGTGGAGGGTGGATGAACGGTTGCTAGGAGACGTGGGTGGGGGTGGCGGTTAAACTCCTTTGTCGAGCAGCGCCGCGTAGCTTGCGGCGGCGACAGCGTGAAGTTACTGGCGCCACCCGCTCGGAGGTCCTGTTAACCTCGAGGGCTCGGAATACCGTGAGATCTCCGCGCTTCCGACATTCACGGATACACGTGTTCGTGTCAACTAATTACGTAGTTCGGGGATGTATTCGGTGGGGGAGGGCACTTCATGCGTTACTACGTACGGCCCATGCATCATGATTCCTCTCCATTGCACGCGCAAGCATCAAATTCCTAATGTGCCGGCTACCAGCCTGCCCAACGCCACCAGTTTTGCCCGAAGCGGGAAATTCGGTGGTTGCGCCACGTGTCACAATCGCGAGGAAGTGTGCGCGGCCAGACGTTCATTTGTTCATAAACGTGATGGAATGCAAAATGGCGTATGTAGCTTGATATTTCAGACTAAAGCATCATGTGGATTTCCTGGCTGCGAGCTTGACCAAGGCCGCCAGTTTTGCCCGTCGGGAGAAATTCGATGGCCTCACCGCGTATCATATTCTTGAAAAAAATATGCCTTGGCAGAGTTCATTTATTCGTACACGTGATGATCGGCGCAATAATTTCGTAGAAACTTAAAAACTTAGGTGTTTGTAATACTTGATCATAATCTAAATAGTCTATTTATATTTGCCTCAAATCTTTAATGATTATTGACTTCTCAGAGTATAGGCACCCGGCGGGCTCGGGTTCAAATCCCGGCGGTGGCAGAAAATTTTCAGAGACTGCCCGATCTCTACTTGAATGTTGTGTGGAGGACATTTGAAGCGCAACACTCCGTTCGTCGGATGATACGTTAAGCCGTGGTCCCCTTGGCGCCTTTCGTTACGAGCAGAAGCCGACGCCGGGTTTCTCTTCATCCATCCTCACCGACCCTTCGCCCATGGCGCAAATAACCTCAGCTGTCGGTCGCCTCCTCCGAGTACCATTCCATACCTCGGGTATAGAAACAAAGTCAGAAAGATAAACAAAATTGTTTGCCAACATTTTGTTATATTTCTTATATCTCCTTAAGAGCTATGAATGATAATTGGCTAAATGAATTGATACAGGAAGGTATGGAAGATTATTACAATATTATTTACAATAGTGAAATAAAAATATAAAAAGAATAGGGTAGTCTCCTTCATCAAAGGAAACGAAAGGCACGAATTGCGATTCGTTACCCGCCATTAGTGTATTCATAATATACAAAGTATTTGGTTTAAGTAATCCCAGTTTAGACGAATGTTAATGGTCAATTATATCCTCATTTGAAAAAGGCCAGATTGGCTCCCATGCGATGCCACTCCACGGAATGTGACAGGGACCTAGATTAGTATGCTAGTAGTTGGGAGTTTTATATCGTCTGAGATCACCAATGCATGCATGCGGTAGAAAGCTCAGGGAAACATTTCTTTTTAATCACTTATCAAAATTGCCTATGGCCAAACTTTCATTCGTTTGATAGGGTTTTAATAATACTTATTTAAGCCAAACGCTAGCTGAAAGCAGGGTACTCTGCTACCTACCTGCTAGCAGCCTGCATCGTGGCGAAGCTCATAGCCTCACACCAAGGTGGCCTCACTTGGCGGCAGCTGGAACCAGAATGACGTCACACGGGCTTTTCCCAGCATTATTTCTTAGCCGTCGCGTTTTCGCGCGCTTGAAATTTTCACTTTTCATTTAATCGCGAAAAATAGATATCGTCATTTAAAAATGTAAAACCGTGAAATACGTACTCCAATTAGGCAATTAAAAAAAATATTAAACCACCCTATTTAATTGTACATAAAGGAAAATATTTTTATGTTTTTGCATTATTTGCATATCATTCTCAGACCTATACTCCGAGACGTTCATTGCCATTTAATAAAAAAAGGTTTATTTCCACGGACACGCCTGGTTTCTAATTTATCCTCAGCTTTCAGTTTTCTCGAAGTACTATCAAGGGTTTCGCATTCCTTATTTGCGCTAAGGCGTTCCAATTGCTTCTTATTACGCTATGTGCTACACACTGAAACCGGTGGAATAAATTGCGTACAAATCAATAATTTTTATCAATCAGAGGTTCAATTAATTCCGGCGATAAAATGAAAATGCGACTTTTGATGTAGTAAAATATGCACTTCAGGCACTGATATTAAGAATTCACGGCACGCAAAAATGTTAATCGAAGGGACCAGCCTGCGGCGTGAAAAAAAAGGTCATTAATTTTTAATATCAGAAAAATCAATATCCTCTCATTTTAACGTATATGAATTACTCCCATGGCAGTAATCGTCATGAAAAATTCACTGCACTCGTTAAAATCATAAATACTCATCAAAGTGCTCTAGCTTGCATATTTTTCGACTTAAGCTATAAGTTCTTCTCTCACTGAAAGTTACGCGCTTTATTATAGATGAATAAATTTTTCAACGACCGCTTCATGAATACTCTTTCATCACACTAAAGGTGCACGTTAATTGATTCAACCGGACAGCAAGTAGGTATGGGAAGAGAGTACTTATGACTCAAACTTTCAATCCCTATTTTCAGGCTATAATAGCGGCTATTATCTACCGATTATGAAAATTTTCCGTGCAAGTGAAAATCTTACGTAGCCTGTTTTAATAATTATTCACCATCCTTTGGTCTTTCCATCTGCTAGTGCTCTAAGAATACCTATTCACCCTTTAGGCATTCCAAGTTGATTTGTTGCGTTTGCGATATCACGCACTAAATAGTAATCATTTTACGTAGGTATTAAGACACAAAATATTCGTTCAAAAGTGAGGTTTACACTCGCTTTGAACCGTGTCTAAATTTCAATTTCCGCACGCATGATGAATCTCAGGATCCGTGGACTTATTTCGTTCTCATAGAAACAAACGTCAAAATAAGATGTCAAATCTTAGGAGACATTCCAGTGGGTAAAAAGAGACTAATGCCGCTAATTAAAACTTTTTCACACAGTTAAACTTATCTGTGAACCTGCCTCGGCGGAAACAATGGTTGTTTTATGGCCGCTATGGGAGATAAAAGAAAAGGCAATTAGCCCACGGGGAAAATGGTGACCTGAAACGAGTTTATCCATTAAATAGGAATACGTGAGCTGTCAAGGTGTAGTTCGCATATCACATGTTGGCAGCGAGTCTATCCATCTGCAAAGTATGACGTTTCCGTAACATGTTTCTGGGAATATAATTCTTCATGCATTCGGCAATTTAAACTCAATTCATTTATTTTTGATTCTCCGGCGCGTTGATATGGCACATATTTTTCGTTATAAAAATTTTCGGAAAACAGAATTCGAGTCCTTATTGAGTTACTCTTTGCTGTGAACTATATTCATTAATATTATGATCATTCCTTCGGATCGAACATCGACGATAATCTGGTTGGCGGGATGACAATAGTGTTCACTTTACACCTCACGGGTTCTGCTTCAATTCCCGGAAAGTGCAATGATTTTATTTATTTATTTATTTAAGTAATTTTCACATGCAGCCGTGACGCCAATTTACACTGAAATTTTTAACAATGACATGAATTACACGTAATACAATAACAACATAAAAACACACAAAGAATTAACCAGTTGGGAAAGTATAACATTCAATTGGCAGACATATGGGTCAGAGCTTGTGCGATGAATTTTTTGCGTGACATGTAAAAAGGATCTACGGAAGGAGGGAGCGAATTTAGAAGGGAGGAGAGGCGATATATAGGTGAGTGCTTGGTCAGGGAAATTCTGGGAATAGGAAGGTGGAGTAGGGAGAGCGAGCGGGTGGAACGAGTCTGTATTCTAAAATTCAACAGAGAGAGGAGTTCAGGGCAGTCAAAAGTCGAGTTCAAGATATTGTGTAGAAAGTTGAAGTCCGTTTTAAGTCTGAGATTCGGCAGATTAGACAAGGAAAGAGAAGACAATACAACATCAGAGGACATATTGCGTAAATGAGGGACTCTATGCCTAACTATTTTGGCAAAGAAGTGGGGGATGCAATCAAAGGATTTTGGGTTAGTCGGGGCTGACATGGACCAAATTGGAGAGCAATACAAAACTATGGGAAGGACAATCGTTGAGATTTTTCAGAGATTGCTCGATCTCTCCTTGAATCTTGTGCTGATGGCACCTCAAATTCAGCGTGAGTATTATGCCGTGGTCCCATTGCATCATCGTTAAGAGTAGGCTAATGCCGAGGCCAAGTAATCTAATGGCCTACGCTGTCACTCACTCCCTTCAAATATCATGCCATTCGAACGTCAAACCTTGACTGAAAATATCTACTCTACCTATTTTTTTGCTACAATGAACATACCCCATTCATAATCTCGAAAGATAGTGAGGACTTTCAGTATTTTTTTAAATGTTTTGTCTCTAACATTTCATCTATTTTTTTTATTTTCTCCAAAATTCTTATTTCAATTGTGTATTTAAAACGAGGTCATCGATCTCTTTGATTTACTTGGAGGCATTAAGCGCTTTACATCTAGTGTTGTAGCCTACTTATACTATATATTAAGACCTTATTAAGTTCAATTTGGGAATAGCGTCGTTTACTCTTGACCCCAAAACGCATATCATTATTTTAATTGGATGGTTTGAAAGCTTTAAACTCGAAAATATATATTTTATACATAACCTCTATAGGTCCAAGAGTAAGGTTGCCCATTCATAAAATCCATCGTGCAATCTTCTACGAGTACTGGTTCCTAATCAGTCAATCTCCGAACAATTTTATCGAATCAATTGCTAAGTTTCAAATAACTGCCATTTAAAAGGCCTAGTTTCTTACATGTTTCAAGGCTTCCCACGAAAATGTTCAACCAAGTCATGTGCTTATTGAATATGACCTCATAGATGAAAGACTCCAATATTTCACCTCCAACGTATCAAAAATTGTTGAATTTGAAGTAAACGAATTATAACTACCTAATGGTAAACACCAACCTACCCCGACATATGCGTACGCATAAACTTCCAAACGATTTCTCGAAAATCACCCCTAGATACAAATCATTTAACCGTGAATGTAATTCTGGGTCGGATTTTCGCTAAAATCTTTTATCAATGCGATTTGTTGCCGTAGGGTTTCTAGGCTAATGCCAAGCAAGTTGCCAGAAGTTTGCTTTGGGAGAGTGCTTTGGGTGATGTGCAAGTTTCCTACATTAATTTTATGTTGTCAATCGTCACGTACTGGAGGAGACAGTTGTTTTACTGTTGTATAAGTTATAAGAAAAATGGTTAAAGGCAATAAAAAGTGACTTTACAAAAATTATTTGTGAGAAATATATTTGCGTGACTCAATTTTTTTGATTTTGAGATGTCCATGGCAACCGACTCCAATATAGTCTGTCAACCTAGAAATATAATGGTGCAAGTAATAGTTACCCTTAGGACCACCAGGTAGCAGGTTATACCAGGAGACCTTAGCACAGTTCCAGTTTCTATGCGAATAATGATTCAACTATTGAAACCCTGATTTTTTTACTTACACCAATATCTTTCTATTCTGGCCATATAGAGTCGCACAATTAATTTCAGAAGCCCATCGTGTGAGTTTTAAAGCTTTCAGTAACGAGTCGCGAATAGAAGTCAAAGCAATAATTGATTGAATACCTAATAGCAACGTGCAGGCTATGGAACTGAAATGAAATCACAGACTCGAGATTGAACTGGTGGCTCTAGTGCGTTGGATTTCGACGATATTGAAGCGCCAAAAGCCGATCTGGGAAGTGATCCTCTTTGCGGAAAGTCACCTCAATTGCGCATTATCAACTATCTTTCGCGCACTCATGGTCGCTATCTGTTCTCCAGTCCGTTTTCGTTTTGTGTACACATTATTTACGAGGTTCGCTCCATAACTAACGCACCCAAATTTCCTAACAGCACCCCCTTTATTCTGGGCAATTATTAGCGAATTAACATATCCTTTAGAAACACGATGTTACCTTTCATCATAATCTCCGTCCTTTTCATTAGCGTTACGCCACTTCCTAAGGCGGAACTAAGGCGGTATTCCTGTTCGGTAAACCTCTGAATCGGCGCGCTGAACAATGAGTGGTGTACGTGGAGTACGGGGTCTACCGCTGTATCCATGACCTTCAATATTGGCGTGCCCTCTCTCAATAAATACTCGTTGTACCCGCTGACTAACTGTACTACGATCGACATCGATCCCCTCTCCCCCATAGCCTCAGAGAAATAAAAAATATTTAAAACTGTAGTCTACTTTTGACAGACAAAAACTGAATCTGTTTAAGGTAAAATTTGATGTAAAACATATTTCCAGGCTAGTCATTTTTCAAAAATTCGTTTCGCGACCCCAGGTCATCTCATCCCCCCTTCAAAGCATATTCCTAGTTACGCCACTCGCAGTGGGGGGGACGAGGGGATGGATCCCCCCCAAAGCCAAAGTTAAATAAAAAAGTATTTATAATTATAGTTTAGTTTTGACTAAAATAACTGCATTTGTTTAAAGTTAAATTTTAAGAGCCAAAATGACGTAAATTGTAATTCCAGGCATGTCATTTTTCAAAAATGTTCCCGGTCCCCCGTTGCTTGGGGGGGAGAAGGTTGCCACCACAGGCCATTCCATCCCCACCAAAGCGTATTCCTAGGTTATTCCACTGCTATAGAGAACATATGCCACCTATGAATACTTTTTGGAAAAACAATTTTTTAATATCGCTGATAATACAATTTAGATATGTAAATTTATTTCAAAAAGAAATTTAGAACAAATTTTCTTGAAATCCAAGAAAAGTGATATTAGAATGATACATGTAAATTCAATAAAATTATTTTTTTCCGAGCATGCAATTTAAAAAACTAACGAAGCACTGTTATTATTTTGAAATTGAAATATATTGAAATTGTGGTTTCCTAGCCTTTTCTTTTTTACAACTTGAACGGCAACGGCTTGTTTCCTTAAAGTTGTGATCCTGGGTACGCCCTTGTATACCTACAATAGATATTGTCTGTTTTTTGTGTTGTATCACATTCAGTATATGAAAAGCAAATCCTCCAAGGATGGTATCAAACAACGGAGAATTGGATAAGTAAATCAGGTTGGTATATAAACACGTAGTTATTACACGATGGATATTTTGAAAACGTTAAATAGATATCCTATTTATAAAATCCAATACGAGTTTTAAATATAACGTTACATTGATATCCAAGATGTAATATCCGAGATATTAAACAAACTTTGGATGTATCACATTCAACATATGAGAAGCAACCCCTCAAAGCGTCGTATCATCAACTTCAGCGGTAGTAAACGAGAGGGAAGCTGGAATGATGCATTTGGCGAAAATTGATAAACGACACTATTTGGTTTCCAAAGCAAAACCGACAGAGAGATTTTGGGAAATGACATCAGTCCCGACTCGACAATCCGCACGTGTAATTAAACAAAGCGTTCGTGTTAAAACAGCGACCCCTTTAGCTTCTCAAAAGAGGGGTGCCTCCATTTCTGCGCAGTTTGGATATAACCGTCTCTCTCACGTTTTCCTCATCTGCCCGAGGCAGCCGGCTCAAAACTCCCTCCAAGAAGGTTCTTCCCGATAGGATAGGTGGTGGGCGGAGGGAAAGGGGTGGGGGAAATAAACAAGAGACAGTCGCGACGTCACTCGTCATTTCCTCGCTCGCATTAATTACATTAAGTATCGCTTAAACAGGGGGTTCTCGATGTCAACGGGAGAGAGAGAGAGACTCCACCCAGCCGTTTGGGAGCAACCCCTCCCCTCATACTCAAGGTATAATACATATTCTGAATTGCCGGCCGTGGAGTCAAATGCCACGGAATCGACGACGCCTTGAACCCGCCGACCACCCTGGCCAAACACCGCCACGCCCTCCGCATGACGGATTGCCTGTCAATGTCCCGAATATGAGGAGGAGTACCTACTCGCGGTCACGAGCCAAGCTTAAACATAGTGCTTTCGCCCTCCTCGGGCTAATCATAATCATTAGGTGTGGGTTACGCTTTGAAAAGTGTTTTCGTGAATATCAATGATATCGTTGGTTCTAAAAATATGGATGAGATCGATTCAACAGTTTCTGGATCCACTTTCCGGAACTTTGTTAATAATGACCTTGTAATAATAGTAAATCACTCATAAATAGTCGTATAAGTTGATGAGATAAGGAAAAATGTAATATTTAACTTAGTAAATCACTTATATTATTCTAAAAACTGTTGAAATAGAAAAAAATATATAAAATTTAACTTATTGTATATTTAACTTATCTACTATTGTTGAGGTAAAATACGGTACTTTTTCTCACGTGAAATTACTTAAAATTATAAGGCCAGGAAAGGCCGGGCTCGTCACAAGGGCAGGAAAGTATAATTTTTTGCGCTCCCCAGGCTAATAATAATCATTAGGAGTGGGTTACGCTATGAAATATGTTTTCGTGAATATCAATGAAACTTTTGGTTCTAAAAATATGGATAAAAACAAATGAACTGTTTCTGGATCTACTTTCCGGAATTTCGCTACAAAAGGAAGTAATAATGAACTAGTAATAAAAGCTAAACACCTATGATTTTAATAAAGTTATAGGATGATAAATAAAATAAAGATAGGGAAAATTTAATATTTAAGTTGTTATACAATTGTTGAGGGAAAATTTTATTTATTTTATTTAAGTATTTTTCTATTTTGATTTGACTTAGAATTGGAAAACATAATTCTTTGCCCTTCCTTGGCTAATTATGATCATTAGGTGCTGGTTACGCTTTGAAAAGTGCTCTTTTTGTGGCAATCAATGAAATTGTTGATTCCAAAAATACAGTTGAAATCGGATCAACAGTTTCGGGATCTACTTACTGGAATTTCACCGTGATGGGAGTAGTGATGAACTTGTAACAATCCACACAGCTATTTATAACGAGATCAGAATGGAAAGTTGCTTACCATTTATCAACCTACTTTAATTAATACAATATTACCTGTGTGTGTCAATCACCGCATTTTTTATGTACATGCGTAATCGCAAAAAGTGATCCCGGTATTATAAAAGGGTTTTGAACAAATTTGAAGATTCATAATATCAAGGATATGCTTTCTTATACACCTCTATGTGCCACCTGATCTCACTTCGTGTGTCTTAGCAACTAATCCATTTAAAAACCTCTCGCCTATCATCTTCCTTACTCATCCAGCTACTCCTTGTTTTACTTTCTCGTCACTTGATACCGCACCCAACGACGAAGTGAGTCTGTACTATGCTTCCTCTTTGTCCTATTCAGCTCTTGCCAACGGCACCTTGCACTTTATCTGCGCTGTTTTCAGATATTCTATCATCCTCATACTAACATCGTAAAAGCCTGAGGCCTATCCTTATTCACGTGTCACGGAGCTCCAAGAAACTACGTCATAAAGCACGACACTTCGTATTAAAGCCATTATGTTGATTGTTCCCTTATCAGTCTTACACAAGGGTCATTTACTTCCTGTTGTCGAACAATGTCTTTTTTTTCAAAGATACTTTTTTTTAGTGTTTTCCTGCTGCCTATCGCGCAAATTATATCTACAATATATAAGATATTTATAATACCTCTGTAATCAAACCCTGCTTACCCCAGCAATAGGGTAGTTTCCTTCATCAAAGAAAACGAAAGGCATTCATTTGCGATTCGCTAACTACCATTACTGTATTCATAATATAAAAATTATTTGGTTTTAGAAATCCCAGTTTAGACGAATGTTAATGATCAATTTTAACTTCATTTGAAAAAGGCCAGATTGGCGCCACTCCACGTGACATCACAGGGGATGCTTTATGAGTAGTCAAGATTTTTAAATCATCTGAGATTACCAATGCATGCATGAGGCACAGAGCCCAGGATTGCCTAAGGTCGGATAGTTTCCTTTGTTTGATAGGATATTAATAATCCTTATTTAATCTAAGCACTACCTTCTTGCAGGGTACTCTGCTACCTCCTAGCTGCCTGTATCGTAGCGGCGCTCATAGCCTCACACCAAGGTGACCTCACACGGCGGCAGCCGGAACCAGAATGACGTCACACGGGCTTTTCCCAGCATTCATGACTAGCCGTCGCGTTTTCGCGCGCTTGAAAATTTTAACTTTTCATTTAATCGCGAAAAACAGATATCGTCATTTAAAAAATCTAATAGCGTGAAATATATACTCCAGGAGTAATAATCTTCCGATTTAGGCAATAAAAAAATAATTGGAAACCACCCTATTATTTTTAACATTGCATTATATCTGTTTTTCAGATATATTCTATGCCATGTGATAAACTCATTTCCCAACATCCTAGGTATTTATGTGACCACTACTATCGTATTTTTCAATATTCTGTCATGCTCCCTTACATTTTTATTTATTAGCGCGACTGCGAAAGGACTATATCGGTAAACGGCCACGGTGCATTCCTCCCACAGTTGGCCTCGCCATAGCGAATAGATTATCTGTCGGGGTAGCTAGGTTGATGAATTATCATAAATATCATATCAGAGGAATTCCAGAAATTTTTGACAGCAATTTTTTTAAACAACCTATGGTCTTGGTCTAGCTTTTTACCATTTTCGACGTGCAATCGCGGTGACTTTACTGGAGGCATTTTACTTTCATCATAAGGTTTATCTAGGAGTCACTAGAATCTACAATTCCGGTCACTCGGCTCCGTTGAAATCCAAAAACAAAAGATAAAATTTAAAGCTGATAAAATTATTTAATTTTTTAGCCACAAATGATAGTGAATTTTTCAGTGAATACCCCAAGAGTTAATTTCATTATCTACCGCGATTTTGAATTTATTGGTATACAATTCATAAACCTGCTGGAGGTATTTTTCTTGCATACATGCTAGAAGATAGTCTACGAATACTGCAAACATAGGAGGCTGAGAGGTGTGTCATCGCTAATTGCTCTTCTCTTAAATAAATAGCTCTTCAAAGATGATTGATTGTCAATCGCATCGTGATGCCTTGCACACATGCTCTTCCAATGTTTACCCAATTTCTCTCTCACCGAGCCCTTAAATTGTAAATACATTTTCCTATATCGCTCCACCCTTTAATTAGCTCTTCCTTTAATTACCTCTTCTTTCCTACATTACACAATGCTTTTCTCCTTTTAATAGCATTGCAAGCTTGTCTGTCTTATTATCGTTAACTTGTTCATCATAGCATCTTGTAATCATGTAAGATGCCTGTGTTTAAATAATTAAATTTGCTACTATTGTAATTTGTTCCTTGGTAATGAGGGAGCAATTTTCTTTTATTAATATTATTTTTAATATTTCGTAGTTACTTCTTCAATGTTGTCTCATACTCACATTACCTTAAAAATTAAAAATAAAACAATGCAGATTTTTTACGGACCGTAATACATACAAGTAAACCTCAATTAAAAAACAGTTTTATTTCAATGAGTTTTAAACAACCTGAATCCCTCCCAGGCTGCGCTATTGCTTTAAGCAGTTTTAGCGACATTGTTCGCAAAAATTTCTTTCGCTTTGAGTCTTCATGGAGCATTTTTGAGAGTTGGAATTGTAATGGACTTCTAATGGAGAAAGCATTTACCTGGAGTGCATTTGAAAAATCAAACCTATAGAGTTTTTTTATGAGATTTTTTTTTCGAACGCCCTGAAAATAGGTAGCACTTTTTCAGGTGCTCATCCATTCACGGAATGGTTGATAACAGAGGAGAATAGGATAATGGCCCGCGAAGTTAAGGAGTTTTCCTTTTTATTTTTTCACCAATATTTATTTCTTCAAGGAAGTGAAAGACACTCCTCAAATGCGTTTCCCAAATTATTGCATTCATCATCTTTTAAAGTATGTTTCAAACTACTCCTATATTTTATTCGCACTTAAATAGCTGGCGCACAATTATTTTTTTAGTGAATCCCTAACTTTATATAATACCTAGTATTTAATGTCTTACTACTTATGGCCATGTAAGCACTTCATTTCAATGAGCATATATTCACAGTAAGAAATGAATTTTAGTTTTCACGATAAGAATTGAATGTGTTGATGTTAACTAATGGAATATTGAGGTACTAAAAACTTTTAAAATACATTTGCCGCTCGATCTAATATGGAAAGGCAGCATCTATGATCATTTCACGGCTTGAAAAAGTGTGGGAGCCGGTTTCAGTTAGCAGGCAGGCAAAGAAAAAATTGTTTATTGATGATTATTAGTGAATATGTCTGGTTTCTATGGCTAAAAACCAAAATCTTTTAAATCCCATCCACTCTAACATAATACATTAGAGTCACAAATATACTTCAATAAGTGTATTTTATTTCATTCTTACTTTATATTGTTATTTCACTTGGTAGTAGTTTAAATTTCACATAAAAACATATTTTGTTGCTTTCCATAATTTAAAAAATATTTTTCGAAAGCAATCCGTCGGTATCCAGCTTCATCAGAGTAATTTTATAACTAACTTATGCTAAAAAATAAACTAATAAAACTAAAAATACTAATAATAAACTAGTTTAATACTTAGAGTATCTCAGAACCCTTTCGTCTACACTAATAGAACTTGCGTAGATAATGTGTGAGCCTGATTCATTCTAATAGTAAAGTGCACACATTGCATATACATTGAGAAGCGCATACAGAATGTCGGAATTAAATTTGCTGACATAATTTCTGGATATTCTTCTTGTTCCTTCCAGGATTAGGCCCCTAAGCCTCCACATCACCATTTTTTCTTGGTCTTCCATCACTTCTCTTGACTATTGGTTGATATTCCATTGCTTGTTTAGGAGTTCTTTCGTTTGGCATTCGAAGTACATGTTCCTTCCATCTGTGTTTGTATTCTTGTAATTTATTAGTAACTGCCTGAACACCCAAATCATCTCTCATAATAAAGTAACAATACTTATAATAAACTAACCTTTTTAATTGACTTTATTTCTTAATTTAATTTCTTAATTTATCCAATCTTGTGCAGCCTTTCACTGTTATTAAAATTTTCATTTCCGCCGATTCTATATGCCTTAATTCATTAGTTTTTGGTACAAACCATAAGATTTTTGTTGAATATTTCTATTTAACATTTTATTTTTCCCCTCCTTCATTTTTCATTACTAAAACGAATTTAGTTCGAAGAGAGTCCGATTTTTCTGTCCCACTCCTCCCTTAGTATTGGTGGTGGACAGTAAAGGGTTTCCAAGTGTCGTGCCGATGCTTGGAGTTAGCCTTGTAGGGTGGAAGTAGACGAACGTGGAGAGACAGTGGTGAGCAGCAGCGTCCCTATTATTGGCCATCGGCCAACTCGGTCACACTGCCTGACTGATCCCCATCGCCACACGAAGCGAGTCCATCGCGTTTGAAAGCGCCGGGCGATCGTGATTAAACCGCCAACGACGGCAGCATCAAGGCACCGCGCGCGTGTCGTGACCTCCGTGAGAATTCTCTCCTCGATCAGCGGTGCACGTGGGTTTTCAAGGTTTGAAAATTAACTATTGAAAATGACGGAAAAAAAATTTTACTAATTTAATTCGCATGCATGGCATGATTAACTTCTACAAAATTGAAATCATTTCTTCTCTAATTATTCATCCATTTTCTAATAAAATCTACGGAAAAAGGAGTAAAACATTATGGCATGGGATGGTAAAGTCGAGAGCTATTACTTATCTAATTACACCAACAATAAATTGAGTTAAAAGCAAATGAAAACAAATTATCAAAATAAAAATATGTATCATTAAGCATTGAGGTTCATAAAAATTAACTAGAAATATTAAAAATTACTAGAAATATTAAAAATTAATAAGAACCATTTTATGAATGAATGGAAGGTATGTAATTTATTTAAGACATTTTTAACATAAAAAATTAAGTATAAGCTTAAATCAATTTTTTTAATGAATTAACTTTGAATATTTTTCTTGAGATTACATCAACCGTTTATTAATTACTTTTTTCGAAAAATCTTTCAGTTTTGTGGAAAGGGAATTTTGTAGTGATGTGCGATGCCTTGCAATTGATGTCAACATCTCCACCCTCTGTCCCAATTTCGCGCCGCCGAGGCCTTCTCTTTTCGCCGGGCGGACCCACCCCCGCTCCCCGCCAATCGATCAGAGGGACGAGCGGTGATTACCGATCGCCCGGCATTAAGCCACTAGCCCCTTCTTTCCGTTTGACTCGCGCAGTTCACCCGGGCTCAGTCTCGGCCGCCCCTATAACCAAACTCCCTTGTCCGCCGGAACCACCACCACACTTGCACTTGGGGGCTGTCATTAAGGAGATTACTTACGCACGGTTCAACGAAGAGAAGGGAATGTAAACTCGCAGAGTAAACATATATAGCAAATAGCAGTATATACAGAGCAAATTTCGGGGTCTGACTATTCGGCTATTATATTGATTGATATTATGCTTGCATTACATTCTGAGTAAAATATTTATTGCCAATGTATTTATATTCTCAATAGGGTGGTTTCCTATTATTTTTTATTGCCTAAATCGAAAGATCATTACTTATGGAGTACGTATTTCACGCTTTTAGATTTTTAAATGACGATATCTATTTTTCGCGATCAAATGAAAAGTGAAAATTTTCAAGCGCGCGAAAACGCGACGCGTAAGTATGAATGCTGGGAAATCTCTCCGAGTGACGTATTTCTGGTTCCCGCTGCCGCCCTGTGAGGTGACCTTGAGGCGAGTTGAGCGCTGATACGACGCAGGCTGCTAGCGGGTAGCTGAGTACCCTGCTGGCTGGTAGCGCTTGGCTTAAACAAGGATTAATAATACCTTATCAAACGAAGAAAACTTTCCGACCTTAGCCAGTTTTAATAAGTGATTATTAAGACATGTTTCCCTGAGCTCTGCGCCTCATGCATGCATTGGTAACCTCAGACGATGTATAACTCCTATCTTCTCGTATAGAAACTAGGTTCCTGTGACGTCACGTGGAGTGGCATCGCATGGGCGCCAATCTGGCCCTTTTTAAATGAGGATAAAAATGGACCATAGCCATTCGTCTAAACCGGTATTTCTAAAACGAAATAATTTGTATATTATGAATACAGTAATGGTGGGTAACGAATCGCAATCAATGCCTTTCGTTTTCTTTGATGATGGAAACTACCCTATTCTCCAATTTCATCTAAATTAAAATTTGAAAATTATAGACAAAAGATTAAAACGATAGGTCCTTCAGAAAAAAATTAAACATTTTTTTACTAGAGTATCACTCATAAACGGTACTTATTTAGTTAAATGTGGTGAGTTACTGTCATAAATTGAGGGGCAAATACATTTTTAAAGTTATAAATATTTATGCTCTCAACAAAATTTTGTAACACTATGTGACTGGTTTTTAGCTATCAATATGATAATTTATAAACGATTTATTGTGATAGCATATGATTTTGTAAATGGTGGGCATTGGAAATTCTGAGATTTTGTGATTGGTCTGATTAGCAGACTATGACAGCTTTCATGCCATCTATGCCTGTTGCAAAATGTGTTATTATTAAACTTTACAATAATAAAGAAGGATAAGTATCGGAATTAAAAATTATTGGTACAAGGATTTCACCTGCTTTTTCCACTTAATATATAATATATAAGATAATAAATACCGAGGTTGAGGTATCAATGGTGGCCTCAGCCTCGTAACTGCGCTGATAATAATGATTCTGATTTAGTTCTCCATCAGATCAAAAATTCCTTTGAGGAACTTCCATGCTTAGCTTTCTTACTTACCTTTCCGCACTTGCTGGTGACTTTGTAAGAAAGAGGCAACCGCTGTCAAGTTCTTTATTATTTAATTTCAGAAAATATTGCTTCGAAATTTTACTTGAACTTTGTAGGTTGTTTGTTCCCTCTGCTTATGGTTTTTTCGGAAGTTTCTCTTTTCTCCCACTCTTCTTAGCACTTCCTCGTTACTTACACAGTCGATCCATTTTATCTTCATCATTCTTCGGTAGCAACACATTTCGAATGCTTCCACTCTTGACTTCTCTGCTGCTCTCAACGTCCAGCCTCGAGAGAAACATGCTCCATTTGTGGCATCTGATGAATTGCTTCCTTATTTCTATGCTTGTGCTTTCATCTTGTACTCTCTGCAGATATTGCTATAATGTCCAAATATGTCTAGGACACTCCTTTATCGCCATGAAAACTCTTTTAATAGATTAGTTGCCTATTGAGTATTAAAAAAAATAGTTTTAGGTATGTCGGTATGTTTCCCAGAATATGAAATGAAATTACGCTGAGGTGTTAATCGTGTCCGCGTTTGAGTTTTGTAATGCGCCTCAATTTGAATGTTAATTTTAAAGTTCATCTACCGGATCGATGAATTCTAATTGGAGAAGAAAAAGTTTTACTAAAATCTATAAATTAATAAGAAATAGGAGTAAACAGCCAGCCAAACCGATGAGATACACAAGTTTGGTGTACATTTCATGAATCTTAAACGCCGAAAATCAATCTGTGAATCAAATTCATTAATAGGACGGATGATATGTTGGCGGACTACAGAAGATCGAAACCATTAACAGAATATTTGAGTACATGCATCTAAATGTAAACAGGATCCCACCGAATGGAGAATAATAATCCTACTAATATGCTACGATACGTTCAGAGCCACCGGTATAAATTTTGAGGCCGCCCCATTATCCAAACTTAACGCGGTGTAGTAGCGGATCTAAAGCCAAGCTTCTATTTTGGGGATATGAATTCAATGAATCTATATAATACCTTTATTGAAAGTAGAGGGCAGTACATTCACCTTAATGAGTGGAAACCGTGGAGCGCTCGGTACATGTTTACGTACATCATGCCCGATAATCTCACTAAAGCGTGTTCATCATCATGAAACAAGTAGCAGCAGAAATACGGACGGAGTTGCGCTACAGGGTTACTGTGTCTCCGAAACATTTCGAAAGATAATACCGCCATTTCCTATATATTTCACCCGCTTTTTCGGCTAAAAAAGTGGCATAAATATGATACATATTTTCAAACGTACACTTTTTTCACAGCGATGATTCATCAATTAACCCTCGAGCGGGCACGCCTGATATTTTTACACGACCGGGAGCGTGGCGTACTTTCTCCACGATACAGAATTTATATTATAACACTCGATTTTTGTTAAATTTTATCTTTACTTGTAGAAGTTAGTTCAGTCATGAACATTTATAGGTGATACAGATATGAAGGTACGCAGGTGGTATAGTTGGTACACGGCCGGTCGCGCGGCGTAATTTATAAGCCACTGGTCTCGGGTTCCTCTTGCCTATCTAAAAAAAAAATTCTGAAATATTTTGTGCTTTTAAATCTCACGCTATATACAGTCAAAATGACATTGTAAGAATACACTAGGCCATTCAAGAAAAGCAAAGGACGAGGTGCACGGCCGGTCGCCCGGCGTACTTTGTACGCCACGGGTGTCGGTTCCTATTGCCGATCTAAAAATAAATTAGGTACAATATTCGGGTTTTGAAAACTCGCACTATAGACAGTCAAAGTGCATTTTAAGAATATACGCGGCCATTTTAGACCAGAATGTACGTACAATTTTAAAATCCTTGGTTTTCGAAGATTGGCTTACTTTATACGCCAGCGCGCCCGCTCGAGGGTTAAAATATGCATTCCATTTGTAGACACAAACTTATATTAACCCTCCATTTTGTAACGCTATTAGTCGCATACCTTCTCACAAACACCATTTTGGAATGGTTAAAAAATGCAATATAGGTAGAAATTACTCTTTTAACTGCAATAAGTCGTTCATTGAATACTTTATTTCATGAATGGTCAATAAATTTATGCATAATAATGATGGAGATATTTTTATTAATAAAAGACTGATTACTACGTACATTAACGTTTCCTACAGTTTTTGTTTCATCGAAATTATATCCTGTTGACGAACGATAAAAAATTTGTAGAAATAAGACGCATTTTCAAAATTTAATGCTCTAAATTGTTCTTAGTTTAAATTAGAAACGTATTTAAAAACTTTGCGATGAATATCATTAAGCTACGACCATGTGACGTATTGTGACTCAAGTTGTAGCGTGGCTTTACCAGACTCCAAAAGCAACAAAATATCAAAATGTATTCCACAAGTGTGACAAAAAATATAATCATGTTAGTGACTATTTCAGAGTCATAAAATAAAAAGATACAAGGAATATGACTTTCCTAACAATGAAAATACGAAATGGGCAAAAAAATGACTTGGCGTCTGGCAGACGTCACGCGGACAATGGAGGGTTAAAAGGTTTTATTGTGTTATTAATATATTAATATTATAAAGTTTTACTTGACTTTATGTTACTCTACATATTTACTTTAGATAGTAATATTGATTCAATATCATCAAAAATATAAATTTCCTCCAGTGGTCATTCCATCGCAATTACCTCTAGTATTGAAAATGATGAACATATAAAAAAATTGTAAGCTCACTGGCGCTCAGACCATTCTGGAACCTCCTTCCCCCGTAGCTCGATGTTTTTGCTAAATAAATTGGCAAATTCTGTCCTCTTGATATGAAAGGCGAATCATGCGCGTAAAATCCTAACATAATGGGTATAAGCTGGAGTGAGTCAGATACTACCTGCGGTTTATGAACAAAAAATTACCCTATGCATCGAAACATTTTTAGATTAAAGCTGAATTTTAAAACGCGTTAATAGCATTTTCAGTTATTCCTCGCTTGATACAACGTAATATCTATGAATTAGTGAGTTCAACTTATAAAGGTGCATATGATACACCAAATGGGTGGAATCACATCATTGGAGAAAACAAAAGAAAAATTGAAACTTAAATGAAATATAAATGTTGAAAACTTACAGAAATATTTTCTGCTCTCTTTTGATGGTATTACGTCTGAACTTTTTTTATAAAACAATCTTAAATGGTTATTTATAGCAAAATAAGTATTGTTTCTGAATTTTTAATTATACTTTCTCCGTCTTATAATGGTCGGGTTAGAAAATTCATGTCAATTAATACTATCCATTGCATACACAACTCCTCGTAATACATATACGCTTGTAATCGTATCTCGTAAGGTGTGTAACCGTCGCAAAGTATGTTGCTTGATAATTAGCAAATTAAGTTGGTTGATAAAATATATTGTTGGTTGCCTCCACCCTGACTGATGAAAGGTAGTATTTAAACTTCCGGCAGTCATTTTTATTTTTTCCTCTTTTCCCATCGAAACTTTCTCTGTTCAAATATAACGCAAATGAATGATAAACCAATATGTGAAATTCGAATTTAGCACCGGAACCAATAATCCTTGGACATATATGGAAGAGCTTACTATGGTTGAATAATGAGCGCATTGGCATCCGGTAGTGCCGTTTGCATGTAGGCGGTATTTGATGTTCTCGAGTAAATCTCACAGACCTCATTAAAGCACCAAAAACACATAATATACGAGATCAGAGCTTCATAGATCGTACTGGGTGAATATGTTATGGATGAAGGCAATGACACTGTCGGTAAATTTGGTACTTTTTTACGTGATTATAATCATTACAAACATAAGTGGTAGAAGAATTATTAAATGGAGAGGTATGGCTTCGTAAGACACCATCATTGTTTACTCTGGATGGAAATGGCAGTTTATAATGATAAAATATGATATTTTAATTCTTAATACGGAGGAGACAGAAGATATGGATGGGAGGAGTACTTAGCGGGAAGGGGGTGTTGAAAATAGCGTTAGAGTGTAGAATAATATGGAAACGAGGGAGGGGAGGGAAAAGAATAGGAGTTTTAGGCAGATGTAAAGCGAGTAGGCCTTACAGTGAAATGAAGAATGAAGTGCTGGAAGGAAGGGGAGGCTCCCAGATTATTCTTTAGCACTCCATGGAAACCTACCTTAATCGATAGAATACTATAATAATAATAATAATACGATTAGTAAATTAAAAATATGCTTAATTAAAGGTAGGTAATGAGATTAGTTCACCCGGGAATGGGCGCGCGGACTGTAAATGACACCCCACGGTATTTCTTTGACACAATGTATGTCCATCGTAGTATCTACAGTGTTGTTAGTTCTTTTCCTTCAAGCCTCATGCCTTTTGGCAAAATACTGCCAGTATCCCATTACACTTTCATTCCCCTTCGGGATCGGAATGAGTTAAAATGTCCTGGGGTGTCACCTACACCCCTCGCACCCTTACACGTTTCTCCTCCAAGCCATCGGACTTCCCCTGAGGTTTTTTCTTGCATAAGAGCTAATTATTTTTTTTCTGTTTTAGGATGAAAAACATAACATTTAGTATGTTTAATAAGATATTGCGTGCCTTGAAACTCAAAGTTGTAAAGTTAACATCAAATATGCTGTGCGAAAAATCCACAGGGAAAAAATCATTCGCCTTGACCGGGATAGGAACCCGGATCCCCCGATTTCCGGTCGAGTGCATTAGCCAGTTAAGCTACCTAGGCGTCATTCTCCCCTATGGAAATTTGAGGACTATACCGGACAAGTTGTTAAGGACTGCTGAGCATATGATGCCACGAACAGTACAAATCGTGAGTACAGCCCCACAGCCGGAGAGCAAAGCCCGAACTTTGACCACATAGAGGCGGTCGCTCTTGACTGATTTAAGTATACCCAAAAAAAATACTATAGATTTAGGTGACACCCGTAAAAGTTATCACCGTGGCTAGTCCCGGTATACTTAAATCATTAAATATGTTGCCGAATGTCAAATAACCTTCTTAGAAAACTTCAGTTGGATATTTTTCTACCATTATTAATTTTATGGTAATAGTGTAAAAGTAAATAGTTTGTATCAGTTTCATTCGGTGGACTTATTTAAAAAGGAACACAGCATAATCATATCATTCCAAGGAAAGAGGAAAAACTATAAATTTTCTTTCCGAAACTTTTGTCAATGAAATTCCGCGCACCTTCTAACATTATATTTCGCCGCGCATCCTCTCCCGGGTTAAATACCTACCTATAACTGCAGATGCCAATAGCTTCCTCAGAAATCTTAGCGCAGAGCTAAATTTTTTTATCATTGTAAGCGCAGGTTATATAGAAGGATTGCAATGAATGACTAGAGGTCGCCAAAGATGATTAAGTACGAATATAAATTCAATTAGAAAAAAGATCAAAGAGTGGCCAAAGATTCTCCAGTAATATCTCTTGAGAAAATGCTCGTCTTATCTGAACTCAAAAACGAAAAACAACTCTCTGATTTATTTTTTTGAAATCGAATTGCAAAGTGTTTAACCTCAGTTCACAAATGACAAATTCCAATTTTGGACTATCTAAATTTCGATAGTATTTTTGCAGAAAATTGGACCAACCGTTTTTGACCATTGCAGGAATAATAAGAAAACACCAGTTAAGTTTGCGAGAATGCTTCATCCAATGTTAAAGGAGCAGAAACATCAAGCATCACCGGTTCCGAAAGCAAACAATAGTCATTGGGAATGGGAAATAATAAATTTCTACGGTTAATACATCGAGTCCAAATACGAATCCAGCGGTTTAACTTGAAATGTGAGCAAACATTTTTATCTGCGCTGAAATGGGAACTGTGTGATGGAGTTCGATGAGTACCTATTACCAGTAATAAAAATAATGTTCATGGAAGAGAACTTTGCGATTGCGAGATGACTGATGGCCTTAACTTGGGGTAAATTGATTTTAGGTCAGTTGGAAGTCTAGTTATCAGCATTAAATGGAGCGTGACGTTATATGGTGGGGAATTGCGTTGGGAGTTGACATGGGATATATGGGACCTGCAGTTTGGAAGGGCCATTTATGTGTAGGAATGGAAGGAAGTGAAGTATTGGCATTCGTAGGAGAAAAAAGCATCGAGAAATCTTTAGGATGGTGGAGGTAGAAAGGTATATATTTCGATCTAATAGAAAAAGGAAAAGGATGTGGATGGAGATAAAGAGATGGAGGAAGTAGTATGTGCTGGCACACGAAGGGGAAATATCAGCTTGCGCAAACCAGAAGAGAGGTTTCAGAGTGTTTCCAATGGTCAGGGGCAAAGCATCATTTAGGATCATTGAAGGAAGAGAAAGGTGAGTAAAGATCTTACAGGCTGAATTTTTATTGAATGAATGTTTGTAAATGTTCTAGGATAACTTCTAAGAGCAAATAAAAGCAATTACGTGTCGTGCTCCCTTCAGAAACGATAATCATTTAACAAAATATTCAATATCAGTGATGCAAAAATATTTCTTTATTTTTAGAGAAATCTTAACGATCACTTACAAGTATCAAATGTTTTGACAACGCCGTAACAAAATACTCATTATCAGTAACACAAAAGATACATGGTTTTAGAGAAATCATAACTAACCTTTGTAAAGAATAGAGTTTTGACAAAAAAATAAAAATGGTAAAACACTTAAATGCGGGTCTTCAAATAAGTGTAGTCCTTCTTTAAGGAATATCTACATTCATTAATATTCATTACGATAAAATTAAAAGGATGTAGGTTGGTGAATAATGAAGGTAAAATATGTTAAAAGCTTTGCTAGGATTACAACTATTCTGCAAATTTCTAGATCACAAGTTTTTTTTCATAAATGTTGGTGTTCATTATGTGTTTTTGATTTCCTTTGTACGAAAAAATCTTAAAAATACTTACCACCCACAGTTTTTGCTCATGGCTCACACATAGGCAAAAATGGCAATTGAATACATTAATAATATAACACAATATACCCCGTAAACTGGGGTAGTTTTAGGGGCCCAGGGGTATAGGGGTACTTTTCACCCGCGCTTTTTTGAGCTTCATTTCCTGGACTGTTTGTGACGTCTACAGAAACTCTTGTAGCCAAATGAGCGTGTAGCGTAAATGGCTGTACTTGGAATTAGACTTAAATATTTCGATATATCAGGTCAGTACCACGTTGGAAATTATAACTCAAAGTTTTTGAATCATGCGTTGCGAGCAGAGGCATCTGTCAACGTTCACACAACGTTGTTTGTAACGTTAACACATTCGATCTGGAATCGGACATGGAGAGCTCCGTGCACTTGTGTAAACTATGAAGTCACTGACCCTGAACATCGCCCTTAAATGTCGAGAGAATACCGAGAGCAAAGGCTGGGTCAAGCAAATATTAATTACCGCCTCCCACGCAGCGTTGTCGACGGGTGTAATCCGACGGATGTGCGGAAATACGAAAAAGGAAGAAAGCCTTGAAGGAAAATACTCAGTGCTCCCTTCACGGAGCTCATCTCTCGTTATAATTCCAGGAACCAATTTCGTTCGTAAATGTAAACTCTCTTTCGCTCGCTCTCTGTCTCTACCAGTTCTTACAATTTTCGTAGAAACCTATGACGCAAGTGCTTTATCTCGCTCCCTTGTTATTGAGATAATTATTCACAAAATGCTGAAATTGTACAATTTAGACAAAGTTTATATTGCTCATATCGGTCTTAAAATTATTATTTCCACACATCACGTGGCCTATATTCGAAAAATTTACATTTTTGAAAAATTCTATTTATTGATTCACAAATTCCCTTAAAAAGTGGAAGCATTAAGTTAGCTGGTATAATTTTGATAGATTGAAAATTTAATTGACGAATTCCTCTCGGGTTTTCAACCAGGTTAACTCAGCCGTATAGACCGACGTTTTGAAAGACGACTTGTCTGCAATTTTCAAGGCGTGTTACTCAATGAAATTTTAATTTCACACAGAACCGGATCGATCATTTAGCGAGCTCAACAATAAGGCTCAGGTGTCGTCCGATTGGCTGAATGTTTTTTGAAATAGACCCCCTCTGAAATCGTTTGAAACCCTACGAAAAATTGAAGAAACACTAAATTTTCTAAACGATTTTAATTTCTCCTGATGATACGATATTGATAAATTATTCTTGGGTTCGCAACCAGGTTAACTCAGTCAAATAGGCCAACGTTTCGAAAGACGACTTGTCTGCCACTTTCAAGGCGTGTTACTCAATGAAAGTCTAATTTCACACTGAACCGGATGGAGCGTTTAGCGAGCTCAACAATAAGGCTCAGGATTCGTCTGACTCGTCGGAAGTGGCGGATACAAATGGGGGGCGCAGGAGGCGCGCGCCGCTTGTTTTGCCGAACATTGCAAAACCACAATTGTAACTTTTTTATATCATAAGATGGCATTGTCTTTTACATGTTTATAATCACTTTAAATAAAATTTTCATTTACTTTGGCTGTGAATTGATCATCTGTTATTACGATAAAAGTAAAGACAACTCAAGATATGTTGCGCCCCCCCCCCCCTTGAGTTTTTTCTGTATCCGCCACTGCTCGTCGGCCTATATGACTGAGCTGAAAACCCAAGAAGAACGTATCAATATCGTATAATGCACCAGGAAAAATTTAAAAAGTTTAGAAAATTTAGTATTCCGTCAATTTTTCTTAGGGTTTCAAATGATTTCGGAGGGGGTCTATTCAATGACTTTTAGTATATATCTAGTCTTGTCCACCCAAAACTTTTGCATGAGCGAATGAGTGAGCGGTGGTAAGTGTATTTTATGACATATAGACTCATCGAATTAACATAGAGATTTAAGCCCGAAGGTATGTATGCATATATGTTATGCATGCAAAAATTGAAGTTTGAATTTACGAGATAAATAGACTACGAAAACGATGGTAATTTAATGGAAGAGTAATTTGATCTGTTTATTCGTGGAACTTCCACGTTAGTAATGTAATGTAGACAAATATTGCATACTGCACAGAATAGGAAGCATCAAATCCTCAAAATTTGCTTTGAAAATATATAGCCATTATCGATACTTTCTAAAATCAGTGATGCTTGCAGATTATGTTATCACACATATTCAACAATCGTAAAGTATAATCTTTCACTCGCTGTATTCCTTTCGTCACCGAAATAGTTATTTTTTCCCGGTTAAAATAGTGAAAAATCCTTCCTGCTTACAAAAATATACTCACTACTCTAACCTTTCTGGTACGGGTTAACAAAACAGTCTTCAGTCTTGTGAGAAACGCCATAATACACTGCAAACATCATATGCTAGCTATGAAAATACAGCCTATGGAGGTTAATTGTTTTTGCTCGTTACACCGACCTCCGGAGGTGAACTCAAATATCATTTTTTTTTTTATATTTCTTGGTCAAAATATTTCAAAACCGTGGTGCTGTTATGAAGCATTTAATATTCTACATGCCGAACATTTTGTAAACCAATTTTAAGTAATTGTGCTATATTCAGTCTGATTCTCTTGATAGACTGTGATACGAAACATAAGGACTACTCACCACGAAGCAGTCTGGAGCTTGCATACACACGGCATCCTTGCTGGGAGTAGCACCAGAAAACTGAAAAAATAGATAAAAAATACAATTAAAATTCAGTTATTGCACGAAAAATTGCAATTTCAACCTAAATGAATGTTCTAAGTGCAGTGACTGAAGACTTTTTAAGAATGGAAAATAACTACATGGGTGAGGTGTTCCCTCCATTTCGTTTCTTGTTTTATCTAAGAGTGAATGATTTGAGTCAGCTCCAATAATGATGGCAAAAAAAGGGTTGTCGCTATTTATCCTAATTTATTAATCCCAGCAAATGATATCATAGGATACCTTTACAGCAATAATTAATCTCTCGAACCTTTCTGATACGGACCAAAGTCTTCAGTTTTATGAGACTAAGGTACCCCTTATTGTCGTGTGCTAGAAAGGACCCACGGACTAGGAACGTAGTTTAACTCAGATTTTGGGATCTTTCATGCCTCAGAGGTGGTCGCAATAAAGAAATACACACAAGTTGTTTAAAATTAGAAATCATTATAAAGTACAGATTGCTTACTCGTCGAAGAACAATTCGGCTGGTGATGAAATAGATGATGGCTCGGACGGCGCATTCGAAATTGGCTAAGATCGGAATTTTGGAAAGTGTGGAATTTGGAAGGTTAGGAATCATTAAGGTCGGGAACATAACAATATTTCCCCGAAATAATCATATCCTAGCGATAAAAACACATTTGGCCTAGGGTAGTTAATTATTTTTGCTAGTTTCGCCGCCCTTCGGAGATGAACTAAAATAGCTTTTTTTGTACATTTATTACTACCTCTTTCTACCATGGCCATTTATACCTTAGATGTTATTTGGCCTCACCTTTTTATATTCATTGGACAAAATAATCCAGAACCCTAGAGCGATTCTGCACCATCTACTCACCACGTTCGATTTCTCCCCTTTTATCGTTCACTTTAATAACTCGATAATCTTTTGACGTTTGAAACTTAATTTCAACAACAATTAATTACAAAATGTGTGATATTGCGCAATCGTATTGTTGATAATCGCTCAAAAATCTCGTCTAATTGAGATCAAAGGTTTCAGACACTTAAAATCGCATATTTTCGTCCAACTTCAATTATTTAATGTCCTTCAAAATACAGAGCGATAAATAAAACGCAAAAAAGGCTGGGTACCCAAGTAAAATCGTTTTCATGGTGGCTGAAAAATGCGCAAAAATTTCACGGAGAAAAAAAAGCCATCGCCTTGACCGGGATACGAACCCGGATCCTCCCATTCCCGGCCGAGTGCTTTAGCCAGTTAGTTTCAAATCATTTTATTTCCAGTTTTTTTTCAAAGGTAGTTCTCAGGTACATATTGTTACTTACAATGTTTCAGTAATTCCCCCTTTTGGCAGTGAATTGAAATGAGTAACCTTTAATAAATATTATTGTAAACAATCAAAAAATAAATAAAAATAAAGTAAAATTGAAGTGATAAACAATAAGGGGGAAGTTTGTAACATTTCTTTCTATAAATATATATTTTTTCCCTTGTTTTTCCTTTTCTTCTAAGCGGCCGTCTCTTCCAGCTTTCTGATTACCCTAAGCTATCTGTTGCTAAATAAGCTAGCTGAGGAAATTTTAGGATTATACTGGACAAGATGGTATGGACTGCTGAGCATATGATGCCACAAGCAGTCAAAATCGTGCGCACGGCGCCACAGCCGGAGAGCAAAGCCTGTACATTATAGACCACATGGAGGCGGTCGCTCTTTACTAATTTAAGTATTTTAATTTTAATGCAGAAGTTTGTATTGCGGGTGACTCCGTAAAGATATCGCCGTGGCTAATCCCGGTATACTTAAAATAAGTTTGACACGGTTTTAGATATTCCCTCTAGAATCATTTTCGTTCCATTCTAAACTATTTGTCTCCTCCGTATCTCATCCAGAAGTTTCCTCTCTTCTTTTACCATGTCTTGCACCGCTTCGCTCCCATTTCTCTTTGACCATCACGACCATTCCCATTTTTCTAACGCCTCCAGTCTTTTCTCATCCTCCTTCCTCAGCATTCTTGTTCAACGTTTTCCTCGGAAAGCTTTAACAACCGTTCTTCAGCCTTTTGTTCTCAATTTTACACAGCGATCTTCTCATCATTTCTTTTATTTTCACAAAAGAATCTTTTACTTAAGTAATTTTCTTCCTCATTTCCTTGATGCTGACTACGCTATATACAGTGTGCCACCAAAATTTTAACATTTCTAATGATATAAAATTACGCTATTTAAAGCTGGAAAGTAATTGATTGATTGGGTGATTGACACAAATTAGTAGCCAAAACTGTGATAGGTGTGGGTATATGGAATATTGAACGTAAAAGTAAAAAAAAATTCATCGGGAGGAAAAATCTGAAAAGTTGAAAAAGTCGATTAGTTTTCGAGATATATCGATTTCAATTAACATGGGAGCCTTATGGGACTACAACTTTTTCGCTTTAATTTTGTACTTTTAAACGTCCGAGGAACATTATATCAATGGACATGGACTAGATTTTTAGGTCGATTTTTTGATGTGGTTGCCATAGCGACGAATTGATATTTAGTATTTTTTATTACTGTTTGAACGCTCCCAATGCTTTTCTTATGGGAAAACTTTAGGAATTTTTTTGACCTACTTACAATAATCGTACGACAAATTCCTTTGCCAAAAAGGTAGAGAATTCATTGGTTAATTTTTTGGCTATCTTGGAATTTTCGTACGTCGAAACAATTCCGAGGAATAAACGATTTTCCATTGTAGAGGTGGTCGAATTTTCAAACTCGGATTTCAGCCTTGAAACAATTGCCACATGAAAATTTGGAATCTCCTGGAAAACCTTGTTTACGTTTAAGCTTACTTTAGCCGTAACACTCTTGGTTAATTCATAATTAAATTCCGAAAAATATCCTGCACGCGAAAAATCATTGTCGCCATTTTTTTGTGGGGCATACAATCTTGAATATCATAGCAACAGTTCCAGCTAGATGAATGAAATTTTTAGGGTAATAGTCTTATCAAAATGGTCAACTTTTGCAATGATGACCATTTCGCTCGATCGATTCATGTGCGAGTTATATCGATACCAATCTCCTTGGTTACGCTTAAATCGCTAATAACCTTTTTCTAAATCAAGTTACGAATATGAAAGTCATATATAATACAACTGTTAATGTCTTTTCTCCGAAAAAAGTTAAATCAAGCGGATCGATTAATTAGAGTCGAAGTTATGATCGATATTAGGTTGCATTCGATGGAGCCATTTTTCAGACCTATTTACATAGTTACGGGGACAAAAATTTTAACAATATGTAAGGGAAGAAATGAATTATGCGTACACATAAATTATTTAGATGAGTATTGTTACCTAACGAAGATATATCAATATGAATTTATATCTTTTTGTAATAGGCCCCCGTAAGAAATACACGCATCCCGTCTATCTACGTCACCAATATTAGAACATAGGCTAAATTTTGAAAGCGGGGATAGTAGAGAAGGCAGGGATAACGTAGTGACCATTGAATGGAAGGGATATCAATAGGAGTGCGGATTTTACAGTACAGATGTCAGTATAGTCTTAAGTACGAATCGATTAGTATAGCAAATACGCAAATTGGCATAACTTGATTAGTGTATACGTTGGACCAATGAAATTTAGTGGATGGGTACATCATGGTATTCCTCACAATGCGCAATGGAAATATGTTTTGTACATAGTCTCACCCTCGATATATATTGAATCTACTTTTTCTTAAAATATATCGAATTGCTATAACATATATAATTTTACATCTAAGGTCATAGTTGACCAGGAATTTTAAAGAAGTTACCCATAGACGGGATGTTAAACCAATAGCATTGCGGATTTTACAGTACAGATGTCAGTATGATCGAAAAATCGATACGATTCTTATAGCAAATACATAAATTGTAAATACTCGATTACTAAATACGTTGGACCAATGAAATTTGATGAATGGTTACATCTTGGTATTCTTCACAATGCCCAATGGAAACATGTTTTGTATTTGGTCTCACGTTCGATATATATCGAATTGCTATAACACGTAGAATTTTACAACCACGGGCATTGCTGACCAGGATTTATATAGAAGTACCCATAGACTGGAAGATGAACCAAAAGCATTGCGAATTTTACAGTACAGATGGCAGTATTATCGAAAGATCGATTCGATTAAAATAGCAAATACGCAATTTGGCCTAACTTAAATAGTATATCCGTTGGACCAATGAAATTTGGTGAATGGGTACATCTTGGTATTCCTCACAATACGAAAAGGGAATATGTTTTGTATGTAGTCTCACGTTCGATATATATCGAATATGATTTTTCTTCATGTATATCGAATTGCTGTAACATATTGGATTTCACATCCAAGGGCATAGTTGACCAGGAATTATGTAGTAGATAACCATAGACCGGAAATAAAATCAATATCGTTGCGGATATTACTATACAGATGTCAGTATAATCGAAAGATCCATTCGATAACTATAGCAAATACGCAAATTGGCATAACTTGATTACTATATAAATTGGACCAAAGAAATTTTGTGAATGGGTTCATCTTGGCATTCCTAACAATGCTCAATAGAAATATGTTTTGTATGAAGTCTCACATTCAATATATATCGAATCTTCGTTTTCACTAATTAATATCGAATTCCTATCACATTTAGAATTTTACATCGACGAGCTTTGTTGACCAGGAATTATATGGTATGACCAATGACTGGAATTAAAATCTGTAGCATTGCGGATTTTACAATACTGATGTCAGTATGATTGAAAGATTGAATCGATTATTGTAGCAAATACGCAAATTGGCATAACTTGATTACTATACCTGTTAGGCGAATAAAATTTTGTGAATTAGTGCATCTTTGTATTCCTCACAATGAACAATGGAAATATGTTTTGTATGTAGTCTCAGATTCGATACATATCGGACTGCGTTTTCACAAATTATATCGAATTGCTATTACATTTAGAATTGCACATCTACGGGTTTTGTCGGCCAGGAATTATAGAGAAGATGACCAATGACTGGAATTAAATCTATAGCATTGCGGGTATAGATTTGTTGGCAATTATTGGGGACAATAATTGAATGGAAAGAAATCAATAGTATATGTCTGTAGTAGATGTCTGCTTAGTTGAAATACCGTTACCATTATCAAGGCCATTTTGCAAATTGTAATATCTTGAAAACTATTTCTTTAACACTGAAGAAATTTGGGGAATGGTTACAATTTAGTATTTTACATATTGCATGTCGGACATATATTTTGTGAGTGGTATATCTTTATATATTTATCTAACGAAACTGCGCTTCATTTTCAAGATTCGCCTATCACAACGCTTATGGACTTTAAGAGTTGACAAATAACCACAAAATCGCCAATATCTTGAAATCTCAGTTCAATTATGTCTCAATGCTAAACTTAACCTATCCATAGAATGAATTATCCGTTAAATGAAATCCTATTGAACATTAAAAATCATTTATAAGTGAACAATTAAGATCCTTTCCCATTCAAAAAAACGGCGGGGATATTTTTCAATATATTTAAAACACTTATGGACATAATACTCGACAACACGTGACACAACAATGTTCCCACCCCCCTAATAACCCGCTTGAAGAATTCAAGCACCCATCCACTCGTTTTATTTATTGTCGCGAGCCCATAGCCCCTGAAAAGGTATCTGTACATTACGTTTGACAATGCAAAATCGATCCATGCCTGAAAATAAAATAAATTGATAGCAATGCAAAACAATGCACCCTGTGAGGGCCACCGATGCTATTGAGACAATTCGAGAGAACATTTTTTTTCAGCCAGTTCAACTTTGTTATCATTTAATCTTGGGTTTACTGCCATGTTTTACCTAGCGGGAGATCCACAATACTGTACATAAAGTTATGACATCAAGTTTTTTTGTATTTCTGTCGTTCACACCCAGGGGCGGTCTGGGTTGATTGGGGGCCCTCGGCTCGGGTCCCTCTTTCCGGAGGATTCGGGGCCCTTCTAAGGAAAATTTAAGGAAATTGCATACTCGAGAATGGATTTTGACGCTATTCTGACACACAAAAAACTAGATTAAATTTAATTAAAAATTATTTTTTTCGTAAAAACACTGCACTGAAAAGTAAGGACTCCAAAGCTTATAAAATTTAGTAATTTATTACGGTTCTATTATCTATTTGTTAATTTTTCCTTGAAATTGCACTGAAACGTAAAAATAATGAACTCTCAAAAAAGCATTAGGTTCTCCATTATCTTCTGACACCTTTACTTTAATTATTTTTTATATAAAACTTTTATCTGAGTATGCTGTAAAGAAAGCTGCGAATGAAAACTTTGAATTTTATAATTGCAGAAAAACTTTGGTTCAAGTGATCTACTTTTTTACAAACGCTTCACGATATACGCGAGCGTTGTGGGGGTCCCCTAAGCATGGGGCCTTCTGCGATTGTATGCGGATAAAATAGGGTAGGTTAAAATGAGGAAAATGGAAGTCGTCAAAAATGGAATTGAAAATTTAAATTGGTTATTTAATAAAGTAAATGGCTTAACTTGAGTAAAAAAATGGATAATTTTTATTTCTGAATTCTGAGGCTTAAAAATGAGCCGTTTTTTGTGTAGCCCCTGTTCATACCCTTGAGAAAACTCCAAAATTTAAAAGGTATTCAAAATTATGCTGGGAGACATGGCAGGGAAGTTAGTCTCAAGATCTCCTTGAGATCCGATTACGAGGAATTTTAAACACTTAAGACAACTGCAATAAGTATTGCCTATCTACACAACAGAGGTTTTCATGAACGCAAGTTTAATTTATCAATCCATTTGCGGGCATAACCTTTCTTTCACGACTAGGGTAAGACGAATTCGTGGTTTATAAAATCCCGTACATGCTCATTTGAGAGGATTGGATTGATAAAGTAAGGAGGAGGATGAATGTGCTGGCGGAAAAGTTATTGCATGCAACTGCGGGGTAAAATGGTTTCTTGAACAGAATAAATTCCAAGGGATACAATTCGGATCCCTTAAACGTACATATCCGGTTTTGTTGTACGCAATCAATTGCCGATAGCCGATTATTCCCCGATTTTACCATTGTTTGCATTACATCATCAAAGAATCAGCAGTAATCCGAGATCAAATTACCAGGCAGACGTTCCACAATTGACCATTAACGGTGAATCAATGGTTGCGGATATGAATTTAATGACCGGTTATCGATGGGACCAATCTACGATAAAGAACGACTCCCGAACCGATGATTTGGGTGCGATGGACGACCTTTCGTGGGATGGGAGACGCGAGATAGGAAGTTCATCATTTTTATTACCTCAGGCGCCCGAAGTGACTAACTCGGATGCATTTTTATGCATACACGCGCGCGTTACGTCTTCCTCCATATTTTTCTTGAAACCTAATTTCATGAATATCCACAAATTTGTTTTGTATTATAGAATCTAAACATCGAATTCCAAAATTGCCGGAGGGCGTGGCTGGATTGTGTACTTTTGGGTGATGGGAAACTGAAAGCTATGTTAGAGGGAAGGATGTTGAATAAGTGAGGGAGGGTTGGGAAGAGAACAAGACTCGTGGATAGAATGAAGAATAATAATAGGTTTTATGCAGCACTACTATGTATTCTATAGGTTAATACGTTGCGCCACACAGTGGGCTGAAATCGAAAAAAGCGAAATGGAAAAAAACTCAAAAACGAATTTTTTGAGTGCGGACTTGAGTGCTATTGAATTAAGTACTACAGAAGGTGTGGCTTTAGTTTTAACATAATGAATTTCGAAAAAAATTTAATGCCACCAATTTTTGCGAAATTCGTCCAACTTTGAGGCCAAGTAGTTTGTTTAAAAAAGTAACCAATGAAAAACGACTTGCGTCAAAAAATGCAGAAATGTATTGACAACAATTGTGCAAAGTTTCAAATTCCACACTAAAAAAAAACGTTTTTAAGGTTTTGTCCAGCTTCATACTATTTCAGCCCACTGTGCGCCATGGTGTTTTTATATGTAGAGGAACGACATAAGTGCCTAGGTTAAGGTGTTGAGATTGAAAGTACGAGGCGATTTGGGAGACTTTGTATTTTTGACATTTGCTCATACTTTTTGACACTTTGGCTCACTTCAAAGCCTTTGAATTTAGAAATTAAAATATTGCATTATTTTATTCACGTTAAGCCATTTGCTTTAGTAAATAACTAATTCAAATTTTCAAATCGATTTGTGACAACTTCCATTTTCTCCACCTACCTTTGGTTTAAACATGGTTAAAAGCTAATGTTTAACATATATATCTTAACCTAATCAAACATTACCATACGTCCATTCTTAATAATGAGTATTGAAGTTTTCTACCATTTAAGGTAGGTATTCATGGAGTACTTACGAAGTATTCTGACACATCAGAACTATTCTACACTCCCTTAATGGACTTCACTCTTATCTTCAATTCACAGTAAGGTCCAATCCCTTTCCTTCTATCTAAAAATCCGATTCTCCTCCTTCATCTCCCTTGCTTACCTAACGCTCTACCCCCTAGCACTGTTTATTTTTTACATCCCCTCTCCACTAATTACTCACCCCATCCATACCTTTTTTGTTCCTCCGCATCTCATCTAAAAACTGCCTCTCCTCACCCACGATTTCCAGTACTTCGTCATTCCTCCTCTCCTCCATCCACTTCACCTCCTCCATTCTTCTCCGTACCCACATCTCAAACGTCTCCAAGTACTATTTTCTCGTCCTCCTGCCTCATCGTCCATGTTTCCGCATCGTAAAGCGCTACACTCAAGATCAGATTCTAAACTAGTCGATTCATAATAATCAGCAAACAACAGCTGAAAACATACTTCAAAATACTTTTAGTGCACTTTAAAATTGTTTAATTTGACGCGCCTAAATAACGAGAATCTTTGTCACCGCTCGGAACGTGATAAGGTAGGTTTTTAAAGTAGATTTTATGCATTACCGGGCCTCCCATAGATCTTTAATCCAAAATGAAAGATATATAGGGCCTGCTCCCCTTTCAAGCATGAATAACCTTTCAAGTTCACAATAAGGCTTACTACTCCTCGTTCCATCTAAGAATCCTATTCTTTACTCCCGTCTTCTCTGTTTGTCTAACATTCTACCTTTCTGACGCGGTGTTTAGCATTTCCTCCACGCTCAGTTCCCGTTCCATCCAAACCCTCCGTCTCCGTGTCTCATCTAGAAGCTACTTCTGCACACCCACCGTATTCCGTATTTGTCCCCTTTCCTCTCCGTGCACTTCACCTTCTCCATTAGTTTTACAGAACCCAAATATAATGGGGTAAAAAAGTGGCGCCAGAGGGCGTGGTTAGAGCATGTACTTGGCATAGAGGGGATGCTGAAAACCATGTTAGAGGGAAGCATGGATATTGGGTAAACGAGGGAGAAAGAGGAAGAGAACAGGCCCCTTGGAAAGAAAGAAATAATAATTATGCCGCTCTGAAAAAGGCCGATCACGTTGAAATGGATATGATTATGCCTATAGCCGATTACATTATATTAGATATCCCCTTAGTAGGTGGATGAAATTAAAGCCGCAATTAAACAGGTATGAAAAATATGTTTGGTATAGAGCCGCACTGAAAAAGGAAAATCACGGTGGATTGGGGGTTGGAATGGACAGGCTGGATTTTTCCATAGTATGCTCCATACAAACCTACCTAATGCCAGCAAAATGCTTTGGTAACGATTACCGAGTTTAATTTTATTTTTGGTCTTTTCCGTTTGTTCTGTGACGGAGGGAATCTGAATGATATGGCACTAAGGAAGAATGTTCTGCGGAAAAAAATACTAAGGAAAGCTATGTTCTTCATCTAAACCAGCTACGAGCGTGCAGAAAGCGACATATGCTATACGAATTAGGCTGGGAGCCGCTAGATCCTCGGAATCTCTACGCTAGGCTAGGATTGTTTGTGCAATTGAGAATAGACGTCATTAAGAGTGACTCAGAGAACATCATAATAGAACCCCACTATATTTTTAGGCCCGGCAGGAATGATAAATTAAGAGATTTATTTTGCCGAACGGATAGGTGTGGGAATTCATTTTTTCTTCGAACAATAAAGCACTCAAATAAATGCTAGACGTAATTTCGTATTGCCTTTTTATTTGTAAACGGGTAGTCCCCTTACACCCCCTGCCACACGCCTATTGAAACGGCTTTCAGATCAATGAATGCTTTTGGATGTAGATGAATGTTGGCTCGGTGGATAACCTCGTGTTCTGATTCTTCTCACCATACGCTTGGTGAATTCTATGCTCTTTTATTCCTCGTTACGATTTTTGACAAATTGAGCCGATTCCATTAATATTTTTTTAGCTTGCGGATTAAATGTATCTGCGCCGGATCCAATGCGTTTTTCGTCTATTCTAGGTGAGAATTGATGCGTAAGGAGTAAAACCTATCATTTTATGATCCGGCAGAAGACCTTCCCACAACACGTACCCCAGCTCCTTCAAGACTGCCACAAACTTTTATTGTGTTCATTCCTCACTAAAATGAAAAATAATTTGTTTCTTACACCAGCCTCCTCATTGGGCCTTACTGCTTCATAGATGATTACATTTATTTTCATCGGCAGCTAATAGAGGTTGAGAGAGTACCCGGGTAGCTTCTGCGATGTTTAGCAAATATTTCTAGCCATCTGCTTATAAAAAGCTGAGTTTGTTAATGCCGCACTCCACACAATCTGGACACCAGTTAGCATCGTGGATGCAGAGAGGTATTTCAGCCAGCACAATCTTGTTGTGACTGACAGACGCAACCAGTTGAAGGAAGAAATTGTTAAAACTTGTTCAATGTTGATGTTCAACTAGTTCATATGATATTCAGGCTACTGATATCATTTTTAATTATTTACTTTATATTTTATTCCCTTATTAATTATTTTTTTACCCCATCATTACTTAAACTATTCTTTTTTTTTCAAATAACTGTGTTTCATCACACTTTGTCGTTAACTACTAGCGATATTTTATGAAAATAAAAAAGTAGATGCTAGATAATGTTAAAAAATGTAATTAAAGGGCTATAAAATTAAAATGAAATTGCTATGTCCACGTATCTCTAATGATATGTAGTGTACATATTGCGTAGGGCGTGTTCGTGGAAGTAAATTTTAATCCTCTGGTGCTTATGTAATATTTCGATACTGCCGCGTGAACGGAGGTGAATCGCACCTACAAAATTACCATGAGAAAAAATTCCCCCAGCAACGGGGATCGAACCACGGACCTCTTGCCTTTCCGGCGCACAGTGCAGACCACTAAGCTATCCAGTTTCCATCAAGTACCATGAGCCTAGGTGCCATGGCCATGGGAATTTTTCCTCGGGTGCATGTTGGTGATGATTCACGCCCTGTCAAACTCATCTGTAGGTGGTTTTCAGAGCAATATGTAGATGTAGGACAATGCAATCAAAAAGGTAGACTAAAATATTCCGCTTGAATAGTTCAGCAGCACTAACCCCTTAAACCGTCAGCTTTGAAAATCTCACTTGAATAAGGGAAACCTCTTATAAATGCATGCTCTGTCGGAGTGTGTACACAGAATCCTACGGACGTCATTATAATGAATATATGCGGTGGGCCTCGTACATTTTTTTTCTCCTCCTCCACGGAAAGTGACATGAGGAGTGATTAATAATTTGGAAGACACACAGCACTGGTCTGCACGTAGGAAAAGAGAAGGGGAGGGGGAGGATGTCCAATTTTCCTCTGTTTCGGAAGACGAGTGTCGGCGAGGGGGAGGGGAAGATAGGGGAAGGCATACGGGGGAGTGGGGTGGGAAACCTGTTTCCCTTGAACAAGCCCCCTTCCCCTCCAGCTTTTCGTTCGTGAACGATTCGTTAAAATTGAACGGTTCATTTCTATGAACTGAATGAGTCGAGTGAAGTTTTTGTTTCGTATGGTTATTAATGAATCGCACTGTTCATGAGGTTCATGCATTGGAAAGAATAAATAATATACTGTAATACCAGTTATTCACCTGCAGCTATATATGAAGCTCTGTCTTTGATGGATTTCTTGCTCGTCATATAATTTTGATCGTTGTTTGTTTTCTATTCTGTTTAGTCTGTTATGTCTGTTTTCGATTTTGATTCTTATGTAAACCAACTTACAAAGTTTTATCTAAGAAATTTCTGGAAAAAATTAAGTATAAATAATTGTCTTTTCGAATAAGGATAGCATGACGAGGTCAGAAGCAATTCTAAAACTCAAAAGTAATATATATGGCTCGAAAAGTTAATTGCAATTCGCAGAGTTCGTTCCGTGTTAGTTATCTAAGATAAGTTAGCTTCATATGGTTCAAGTCAATCACGTGGGCCATGAGGTTCATAACGACTCGAAGCTCAAATTGAAATGAAATAGCGGGGAAAAGAAGCTTGACCATGTAATTCATCCCTCCCTAAGGATTCTGGGACTCACACGGTTTTGATTAAGGTATAACTGTCAAAATAATGAAATTATAAGATAATCAAGAAAATGATAACGTAAAGTAAAAAAGATTTGTTCAGCCAAATTCTGGATTATTAATTCTGGAGAAACATTAGACATTAAAATCACATTTGTATGAATTTATAATTTTTGATTAATTTATTTATTTCATTAATTAAATTAACATAAAAATATCCCAGGTTGGGCAGAAGCTCAGGACACAAAAAGATTAAAAAAACACTCACAGAACTAAATTTTCGGCGGTATACATCCACCTTCCTCAGAGTTAGGTAGGATACACATACTTGAGTCCCCTGAGTTATTTACCTCGTCAAGGAAAATTTCGAATTATTTAATTGATTTAATATATTTATATTTTCTTAATAAAATTTAATTGATGTAATATATTTATATTTACTTAATAAAATTTAAAATTTTAAAATATATTTATATTTAATTAATTTTAAAGATTTAATTAATTCTTTCTCTTGCAAATGCACTTGTGAATATTCAGCTCAAACTCCTGTCTTATAACTGTAATACCAGGAATTCACTATCAGCATAACCTACAGCAATATAAGAAGCTCAGTCTTTGATAGATCTTTTGCTCGTATTGTCATTTTGATCGCTTTCATCATTTGACTCGAAATGTTTATTGTGATTCTTAAGGCCGTTTTGCACGAAGCTCGCCATTGCGCAATCTGACGTACATACGAAGGCGCAATCAAAATTGCGTCGTGTAAAGCGGTGAATTACTGGTACACATGCGAGAATGCGTGGATGCGAGACGGCAAAATAGCCCCTGCTCTAATTCAGAGCTCGCATTCTCGCAATTTCAGCAATTGTTTTACCGATAGATTTCGCAGTGGTAACCATGAATATAAATCAGAATATTCTCTTGAACTGAGAAAAATTCCCCAAATATCTATTTATAAATAAGTATTGAATAAGAAAATGACAGGTTATGTGAAAATAAATGTCTGAGTAGCTACGCGAAATATTTGGTTTGTTAACTTTGAGTGATTTGCCGATCATGGTGTCTTGAAAAATATCTTGCGATACTCCAAATGCAGATGAATAAACGCAAGGAAATATCATTAGAATATCGTTTTTTCGATTACATGTATAGGCGTTACATTAAGTATTGAATTATAGGAGGGTTTGCGACGCATAAACTTTCTTATTCTACCATACCGGTTTGTTTAATGAGTGAATGATCCATTGGTTCATCTCGAGTGTACGTTTTATGAATATAAATATGAATTTAAGTTCGCGGTAAGTTCCATTACATTTCCGATAGATATGAGATTCACCATGTAATACATATTACTATATTCTAGAGTATTCTATGAATTTGATAGACGTGAAAAATTTCTAATTTTTTATTATTATTCAACGAAATTAAATTAATCGAATCTCCGCTGCTCATAGTTAAGTTTCGATCCCAGAAGTTGTGTAGAGGGGGATAAGAGGGAATAGTTTCGACCTATTACGTTTGACATACGTGTAGAGAGGTTAAAACATTGAGCTAAAAAATGGAATTGCCAGTTTGCGTTCTCCGTTCCCTTGTTCCCTTGTAAGTGGTGAAAATATGAGTGCCCCATGCATCTGATGGCGTTCGGCCGAACCTCTCCTCAATCGACCATACTTCGTACTCGTTGAGTGGGTCGAAACTAAACTTTTCCAAGGTGATTCACGTGGTCCCTCCGATGCGAAACATTATATCTGCGTTCTCTATCGTCCCAGAATTTTAGTTAAGTTTCGACCCGAAGTAGTTTTGACTCCGATTTGGTTTCGACCCAGGGTTTAAAAAAATTTTCCGGCCGGCCTCGGTGGCGTCAGGGTAAAGTCCTCGCCTTCCAAACAAGAGGTCGCGGGTTCGAGTCCCGCCTGGGCAAGTTTCTTCTATCCAGGGCATGGTTGTTGTTACGCGCAATTGTTGGATTTGTTGAATTCCCCTAGATATAGAATGCCCTATGAGAGCTTCATTCGGTGGTTTGGGGATAAATGAAAAAATAAATAAACAAAATAAAATTTCGTTTCGTTTCTACATTTCGCTCCTGGGAACGAAACTATTTAAATTTTACTGGTTCTAGCTTTCGTTTCTTTTTCCATTGCCATCCTTGATTTTGATCTATTCGAAAGAACGATTCATTCTTAAGAACCGAATCGCACGACCCGAAACACCAAAATGAGTCGGAATTCCCGCCTCTTCCCTATGCCCCCACTCCTCTCCTTCTCATTCCCCTCCGACCGAATTCCCCCTCCCTCCCCCCACTCTCACTCCTTCTCTTTACTTCCTTGACTGCTTGTTTGTGCCCCTTCCTTCCCCTTAGCGTGCGCCTGTGTGTGTTTAAGCGAGCTGTGCACGGCTTCGGGCGGATTATATTTTCCGGAGAAGAAGGCACCTGTTGCCGGCTGAAGGTCCAAAGGTATAATCGATCAAAGGAATGAGCACCTCTCCCCCTCCCTCCCTTGTCTCCGTGACCACCCCTCCCTCTCCGTATAGATACTCATGCAACCTCCCCTCACTCCGCTTAGAGTTCCCACCCACCCAAAACATCATCCGCTTTACGAGAAAGCCGAAAACGTAACCGAATACTTTTAAAGGGTGTTCCGCCTTTAAATTTCCATTTAAAACATATTTATTTACCGTGTTTTACAGAACATAATTGTTTTTTATTCCCAGATGATCACGTCCATCCAGAGCACAAATTGTATTAAATAATTTTTGAGATAAAAAAATTAATTCCTTAAAAGAATTGACTGCATAAATGCAACAGGAAAACGTAATATTTATCCCCATTTTATTTGGCAAAGATTAACCCAGCGTGCGTCCTGAAGCAGTTGTAGTTTGATTATATTCTCTACATGTATATGTGAAAATGAATGGACTTTACCGAGCCTTTAGCCTGTTTTTAAATTAAATTTCCTCATTCATAAAGTACTCGTCTTCACAGATAGACATTTAGTTGAGAGCTCTCTTCGTACTGCTATATCGATGAATCGGATTTCGTTTTTCCTTAAAACACTTCATTTAAAATAATGTCTACTCCATTTTATTCTATCTTAAAATCTTAGATCGAAGGTTGAAGCTTGTACGTGGTGGAAGGGCTTATTATCAATAACAGGCACTTTGTTACACCGCAATATATTTGAAGAAGTTCTACTTTTTTACTTCATTTTTTTGACTTGTCTTCTGTACTTGATAATGGTGTAACAGCCGAAACCGGAAAAAAATAGAAATTTTTTAAATATATTGTGGAAGTAACAAAGTGCCTGTTGTTTATAATACCAAAAATCTCATTTTCTTCCTTCCTCTCCCTCGTTTACCTATCATTATATCCTCTAACGCTTTTTTCGACATGTCTTCCCCGCTAAGTACCTACTCGCTACGTCCATGCCTTCTATCTCCTCCATATCCCATCAGACTATCCTAAAAATATCAATGATTGAGTCCAGCATAGAGCAATTGTATGAAAAGGGTTATTACAGGGATAAAATATTTAAGAATATTTAACATCTTCAGGCAGCTTTTATTCCAGCGTAGTATTCTATGCTCAAGGCAGTGGTATCATCACAAACACTATTACTCAAAATAGAGGTCTGCTATTTTTTCTCGGATGGCTGAAACAATTAAGTTCAGCCAAATAATCAAAGAAATATATTACAACTAAGTATTTCCCTCTTTCAAATGCTTCATTTCCTGTTATATGTGTCTTATCGGAGGCCATCCTTTTCCGTTCTTGCCATTCACTTTTTCCTCGGCTGTTGTGTTCATCAGGCCATCGTGATTCAATGAACATAATGAATAGAAAGTGACAAATAAACTTATATGGTATTTTTATTCGTGGAGTTCAATGGGAAAATGATGCTGCAATGGCTCTCACTCTCAAAAAACTGCTTCTCCAAAATTTAACCTTTTCCTATCCACTTAAATTTACGGTGCCGCAGCGTCTTACAAAAGTAAAGCGGCAAAGTTCTGAACTACGCATTACGACTTTTCGGGCTTGTATAAGAACTACGATTTCTCCCAACGATTGCACTTGGATGATCTTGAGCAGGATAACAATAGAAACGGGGAAATTTATTTATTTATTGAATCATTCAAAAACAGCCAAAACGCCCTTTACATTGCATGTACACAACTTAAAATCTGCAGCTTCAACAATTATAAACTATAAAAAGGATATTTAAAAAAAGGTTCAGAAGATGGCTTTTCGAAGCTGCCTCTTGAATGATCTGATGGGCATTGAAAGATCCAGGGTAGAGTGAGTAGTCGAAATGGTATTGAAAGAGGTAGGAAGTCTGTAAAAAAGTGATCTCTGATGTGAGAGAGAGAAAGACGGAACTTCGGTTAGTGATTATTACGAAAGGCGCGGGTGGGAATGTGGAGTGGAAAGAATCAAGGCAGATTATATTAATTGAGTTTAATCTTTTTTTTTGTACAAATTTAATTTTTTAGGACTTTGTTTAGCCATAGGTACTTTCAAATTTTTGTATTCTTGATGTATTTTGCAGTTTTTTTGTTCATCTACTTTTTGTTCATTCTATTAATTATATAAGGGCACACGTTACTATGATGAATCATATATGAGCTGCATTTCTGTAAAAAAATGTAAAATGTACTGCAGAGCATTTTTTTTAATTGAAACCCCTGCAAAAGATTGTGTCTTCTGGGGTTCCTTATTTCACTGATTACCTATGTATCTAGGTGTAATTTTTGGGCAGTGAAATAATTATCTTTATTATTATTACTGTCCCGACTTGCGTCCACACCGCTATACAGTTCTGCCAACAATCGTTAGAACGATCGCTTGAACAACCGTAGTCTGAACGTGGCGGTACATTGCCATGGAATTGGGTCTCCTTGGCTGGAACAAACGTGGTCTGAACGATGGATAATAGGCAAAAGTTTCCGAAGCCACCATCCGACTCGGAGCCTGCAGAGCGATTCATCAAAGACGTGGAGGATCGTGGAGGGAAAAAAACATTGCTTCTGCGACAACCAGGGAAGAGCGAACGACGACGGTTCTTGCGCCCACCCTCGGGGTCTCTCCGGGCCAGGAAGAAGGAAAGGTCCCTTCCCAGATGGCTAATGGCCCAAGCGCCGACGGACGCCTCCCCCGGGTGAAATTCCACGGCTACGGCGACGTCTCTTCCTCCTCAGCGGGGCACATCACGCACCAAAGCCATCTAGCAGAGGTGCCGAGGGTTTTACGAGGTGCCATATTTTTTCCGACCTTACCTTCCTCACCCCAAATACCCCCTGAGGGCTCGCCGGGACGTGGTTTACCGCATTAGTACCTATCCTTTGTCCCTGTTGTATCCAACTGAGGGGAAAAAAAGGCAGTGAACGGCGGCATATGGCCCCATCTACACACATAGTTTCTGTTTTCTTTCACCGAGGAAGGAGCCACTCACCAGAAAATTACACCTTGTCCGCCTGCCCGACCACATGTGCGATATCGGAACCTCTTATGTTGTGCCTATCGGCACGGGAAATGTGGGTTAAAAATTATTCCGGATGCAATCATAACCTTCGAAGGCCATGACCATCATTCGGTTTCTTCAAGCGGCCGGAAGTAATCAGACCTCATTATGTGGGGGACGAGTGGTTTTCAATGCACATCAAGTGGCAAGGTAGTTTCTGGCCACATGGTGAGGGATCGAATTCGCTTGCCGGGCTTGCTCCAATCTCAAGAAAAAAGTAGAACTTTGGAGTTCTATACTGTCCGCAGTTTCAGAAAACAGAATGAACAACATATGTTTCAATAGAAACGGCCCAAGCTCTAAGAAATGTGAAAGATACAGTACATTTTGACAGTTTTTTTTATTTTCTCAATGATTTTCCTTGTTCATCAACTTTACTTTTGTGAAAATAAAGATAACGGCTTAAAAAAACAGCATGTAAACAAACTCTTTTTATAGAATCATCCATTCGTGCCCATCGAGTGATCTCAAATTTTGCCATTTCAATCTTGGCCACAAGCGCAGAAACCGTAAACGCTCTTGTTTACATTTACCCTGAGTGCATACAATGTTTAAAAAATTACACCATTTTAATTACAAATTAAATGTCGCCACGTACTGAGAACCTAATCAAAAATCTTTCAATATTGAAGTGTCATTATCAGAGCTGCGGCCAAAATTTTTCATGCACGTGTGGTTTTACCTGTTCTATAGCAACGATAAAACTACATAATTAGACTTTCCTTATAGGGGTAACAAAGTGATTACCACTCTATGCTTTGATAAAGATGTGTCTAGCCTTGGCTTAGTGTTAACTTAACTCAGCCTTGACTCCCTTTGCTAATCCAATAGAAACTCCTCTCATGACCGCTTCAAAAATATAATAAATGGGTTAAATATGGCCGTATAGCCTCAGATGCCAGGAATACAATCCCTATTTTGATAAAGGGTTACAGTTCCATATAATAGATGTGGAATTATTACAATTTTCATATGTGCTAACGACTCCGTTTTAATACGTAGCGTCACTGGTTAGCACGTGGGTAATTTCTAAAAAAAATCAGTGCATTGTTACGTATTAACTTATAATGATGAATAATTTAGAAGCATGATGTCGAACGTGAGTGAATTACATGGAATTTAAACATTCGTTATCAATGCTTTCGTGAAACAGAGTGGAAAAAATATATAGTCTATAGTTTCATCGAAAATTTAATTATTGAAAACTCCGTGTAATTAAGAGTTTAAACATCATTGATGAATAGTACCTACGTGAGTGTTTCCATACGAATAGTTTTGTATGAATCTGTTTTGTATGAATCTGTAATCATCACCATCGCTACGAAGCACTCGGATGATGTTGAAGATCTTGATATGTCAGCGAGCCACTTAGGGTACTCGCATAGTAAGAAGGGAGAGGTTGAGATAGAGGTAGAGATGGAGATTGAGGAGGAGGTAGAGGTTGCATCGCATAGTAAAGAGGTTTACGCACGCAGCTTTCCCATAGCCTCGACCACGAGCCTGACTTTCACTGTGTGGCATCAAGTATAATGGTTATTTGGCTATTTGTAACATTTTTACAATGTTAAGCGATAGTGGTGGTGATGGTGACGACATGTCATCAGCATGTAAGTGGTGGCTGACTGGTCGTTAAGTAATCGCGAATTCAGTGCTCATCCCATAAATCAAGCGCGACAAAATCTGGAAGAATATCACCATCTGTATTTGCAACTTAAGTATTACCGAGGCAAATTTCTGGAATACATTAGGATGTCACATGAAACGGACCTTGAACGCGCTGATCACGGAAAAGCCTCCTGGGGGTCTATGCTCGAAATTTTAGTCGTGCGCGAATTCGTTGCCGAGCGCTCGGATAAGTCGAGCAATTTTGATCATAGACCCCCCGGTATACCTCGCGACACACCGCTCGAAAGAAAACTCCCTTTTCTTTGAAAGCGGTGCCGCGCGACCTCCTGGTGAACTGGCAAGGTACACCTCGCGGTTCACCTCCACCTCCACCTTCTCACTGTGCGAGTACCTTCTAGCTAATAGCGAGGAGCGGTAATCGCAACTTGCAAACGCATGGCCAGTTATACCAGAAAGGAGCGATAATTCCGGTTGTGCGAATAATAAGTGCTTATTATCGTCTCAAGTGTATAGGTTTAAGAATGATATGAAAAATTGTTTGCCAGCGTTTCGAGGTTTTTTGTAACTTCTTCTATGAATGAGTATGATTATAACAAATGGATAGGTACATGAAGGCATGAAAGATTATTACAATCACTTTTACAATAATGAAACAAAAAAATAAAAAGAATTCAACTGGGGGATCGGGTTGGTGTGTTGGCTTCCTATCTCATGGGCTCGGAATCAAATCCCGGCGGTGGCAGAGAATTTTCAGATAGTGCCCGATCCCTACTTGAATGTTGTGTTGAGGACATTTCAAGGACAACGCTCTGTTCGTCGGATGGAACGTTAAACCGTGGTCCCCTTGGCTCCTTTCGATAAGAGCAGGCTAATGCCGACGCCGGGTTTCTCTCCATCCTTCCTTACTTACCCTTCCCTCATGGCGCAAATGACCTGAGCTGTCGGTCGCCTCCTTCAAATACCTTACCACACCAGAATTCAACTGTACATAAACTAACATTCCAACCAACTATTGTTAAATATTTATTATTATATAAATTTTATTATGCACTATTTCAACCTACTTCAGAAGAAATTAATCATGTTGACAATATTTCCTTCGTTAGGTATATACATTCCATGCATTCTTCTATACATTCTTCTATACGCTCATCAATGCTAGTTACTACCCTCTGTGAGTGGTAGAGTCAGGTTAAATTTTTGTCATCTATGCACACGGCGAAATGAATTTGATCGTCCCAAAATGCACGATGTTCAAGTCTCCTCGATTATGCCCACCTTCGCCACCGAGATACTTTCGTTTCCGATTTCAAAGTTTTCAATAACCATCTCTATTCCTTAAGCTTCCAGACCTCCTCCAGAAAAAAGGCAGCAGAGCTTTCTAAGCATCAGTTTTCTCCGTCAAATATAGATCTCCTCAACTGATGGAATTTTCCACCTGCCATTCATTTAACGGGGTCAATTTTCTTTCACAAGGCTTTATCTAAACTGTTCAATTTCCAATTTTTGCCCTTATTTTATTTTTAATTTGAAAATCAACCATCAATCAATTCTCGACGGAAACCTATTGCGATCTCACGGTAAAGGTCCTGCGGAGAACCCGCGTCTTGTTAGACAGATGGGTAGCCCTGTCATGTTTCCAACCCCTACTAGCCCACCAGGCTATGGGCACCTTCGGCAACACTCCGTTCCACCTGGTCCCACTACACACCACGTATCCTTACGGATCCTCCCCTTATGCAGGGTACAACTTCCTTCCATCCATTTTTTTTCTGACTCTACCCATCGCTTACCGGGCAACACCTAAGGGTGGTTTCTCAATATTGGCAGGTACGCCCGAGATATGCATCAGCTGACCTCTCCTCTCTAAATTTAAACGGCGGCATGTGATCGCATAATTGGATGGTTTTGGGTGACAGAATTATGATACCGATATAAAATAATCACTTATCGGTGCCCATAGGCTGACGTGCGCGTACCGGAGAAACGGCATCGATGAAGTCATGTCATTGAATTCTTTTTGTAACACTAAAGCAATGAAGTTTACAGCCCAGACAGACGCATAGTTCTCTCGATTCTAAAACGAGCGAAAGATCTATGTAGCGTCTCAGTTAGTATTCAAGGGCATTAACCTCTACATCTATATCTATATAATACCCTGCGAGCCACCTCTAGGGTGTTTGACAGGGGGTAACCAATCATCAACATGAAATGATGGCATGCAAGAGGACCGCTACATGCAAACAGTATGGTCATAGAAATCTTACGCATACTAGTAAAATATACATGCACAGTCATTAAAAAACTTTCCAATGGTTAGTAATGCCTAGAGCAAATACATGCAAGGTTATAAGTATGGAAAAAAACATGCAATGAGCCATCCTAGCGAGTGACGCCAGTAATCCGATTTAATCGAGACAACGTTGCTATCCTTAATAGTACGAGGGGAGAATGATATTATAAATCTCTCTGTTTTGCAGTCTATTTCTTTTATTTTCTTCTCATGATCACGTCTACCATAGTACGACGGTAAACGAAGGATATGATTCACGTCATCTACTCAGTACTTAATCTAGTCTCGAGAAGAATTGGCTAAACCTAAACCTTGGATTATTTACCAGACAGTGAAATAGCAAAACTCTCTTACCTACAAGAAATTCAACACGTGTGAATGATATGAGTAGTTGTAACTTCATACTATTTTTTTAAATACGCAATTTATCTATTATTAAACTGAGAAGCTTGAAAGGGAATAGGGTTATGAAGTGAAACACTTTTCACTTTCCACATAAAAATTTTATAAATAATAAATATGCTTCTAGAGTCTCTCTTTACTTTCGAAGTTTCAGTATATACTCCAGCGAAATACTGTATATGCAAATAAATAGAAATAATCAATTCAGAAAATTTAATTTTTTATCTTCCAAAATACATTCGAGTTATTTTATCGTTTGCAAGACTCCAAAACGAGTTCTCCCTTGAGCGATCCAGAGATTAAATCAAGAAAAAAGTTTTTTTCACTTCCACCATTTATCCTCTAACTTAAGGATAAACAATGCATACAAATATAAAATATCAGCGCAGCCAATGATGCCTCTTCATACTTTCCTGTAGACTTAAATAGATTCGTTTTCGCTTGGTCCTATCTCGTGGGAATGTACTCTTTCACTATCTAAAAGGTCACAATTTGGATAGTTTCCAAAATAACAGCAAGAAAGTGCCTGAAGTATCCAATAAGAAGACTGAATGATATCATCAATGTATTTTTATGGAAGAAGACATGATTCCGACGTGGTTTTTAAGTATCCTTGTTTACTGTTGGCTCAAGCATTAAGGTAATTGGAGAAAGGACATGCATAATTCAACTCGATTTTGGCTGGCAAGCAGTAATTTCCCATGCTTTAGTAGGTACGGGAGTTGTGATGTGAAGCAAATTTAAAAGGAAAGAAGGAGAAGAGTCAGTGGAAATTCATGGTATTTTCAGCATAGATCATTTTTTTATCGAGTAAAGCTGTGCTGCAAAAGGAAGATATTACTGAGAGCAATATCTAATTTTGCGTTGTGGTACCTAAACGGTATTGGTATCCAGTTTAGCTATAGCTAAAAAATCATAAATTAACTGTACCGGCATCTAATTGTCATCCAAAATATTTAAGTCGAATGTATCTATTTATGTGAAAAAGAGAGACTTATAGAAACTTCATTTACAAAACAATTTTGTATTCATAGAAAAAATCTTCAGCATCCTCTCGACGTAAATCGTTGAAACGATCGAATTCCAAAAATTTCATCGAATAACTGTATTTGCGTCGCTGAAACGGTTGAATTAAAAAAATTCCGTTGAATAACTGTATTTGTGTCGTTGAACCAGAAAATCTAGAATTAATATATTTTTGAAAGGGAAAAAAATCATTCATTTCGCATATTGAAAAAAATGGTAGTTAAAAAGAAACACCCATAGGAGAACTAAATGGTCATCCGTATCGCTTCTTTAAGGTCACGGAGAATAGAAATAAAAATCTTTATGGAACCATTTTTCATCCGCGCAAGATGGATTCCCTTCTCAGTTTATAAGTCCACCTAATTATGCATTCCTCTTTAAGAGATCATCTCCCCCTCTGTCATCGAAACCCCGGCCAGGCAATAAAATTTAAGTGCGGAAGATTACAAAGCCATGCTGTTGTCTTATTCTGGCGAGAGAAGGAACGATGTCCTAAGCCGAAACCAAACCATTCACCATAGCCACGGTCTCGCATACATATTCATCTCCTCCTCCTTCGTTCTCTAGGCTGCTGTTCCGGAGAACCTATGCCCATCCTTATCCAAACGGCCAAGATACTAATCGATGAAATTTCCAACCCCCCCAGGATATGCGTGCTTGCGTATCAATAGGGACTCTCCCCCCCCCCTCCCCTTCTTTAACCACAGCCCCTCCACCCTCTCGTCACCCGCGCGCCCAGTCAAAACTATGTATACAAACCCAACCTACCTCGTTTGAACCGAGGAGGAATAAAAAAAAGAACGATAGACCCCGTCGGTTCCTTCTTACCTTCACGAAATCTTTCTCCCACCGGTTGGGTCTCGTCCACGGTATCGTCGAATGTTCGGTCCGGTTGGAACTGAATGAAAGGGCTCAACGTAAGAGTTTGTGTTTCCTCGTGGTCATGTTCACCAATCCGACAGTGAAATCATTGCTTTCGATGATTTGGAATGCAGAGCGCATTGTCAGGTTATCCATTTTTCGCGTGATTATAGTGATTCGATAACTGCGTTATGTAGATCTTATTTATTTATTTTATTCAATGTCACACCACCGAAAACAGCGCTTATTGGCCTTTTATATCGGGGTTTTATCACATTTAGCAATTAAACGTGCAAGAATAACCATACCCTAAATTTGGGCAAGGCTCGAACTCGCGACCTTCGGTTTTATAGGCGAAGACTTCATTCCGCGGCCGCCGAGGCCGGCCAAGATAACTGACAGAGTAAACCAAATAATAATAAAAATAGTAGGCTCAAATACTTGGGTGGCCAAAGAGTTCCCAACGAAAATCTTGAATTTTCTTCTTGGTTTTGACAGCAGTGTAAAGCTTAGTCCAATTGGTTCAACTCTCAGGCGGAGCTTCAATGAAAGAATTCAAGATTTTCGTTGAGAACTCTTTGACCACCCACCGTACAGTCCTTACCTTGCACCTAGCGACTACTTCCTCTTCTTGCACTAAGCAAGGGAATGAGCTATTTAGCGAGCGAGCCGTGTGCAAAATGTTGAGCAAAAGGTATTTAACCAGAAGCATTTGCTTCGGAGTATAAGGTAGAGCTTATTCATACCAAATGGAGCAAATGCTTATGCTCTTACCTTTTGCTCGACGCAAATGCACATGCTCCAAGCTTGTGCTCATGAGCATTTGCTCAACTTTCATTCATCCGGCCCAATGGCTCGGTGGACAACATTTCGAAACGGAAGAGGAAAACAACGGCGATGTCAATTGGTTCGACTCTCAGGCGGCGAGCTTCTATGCAGAGGGGTTAAAGAAGCTGGTGGAGAGGTACAAAAAATGCATAGAAGTGAACTGCGATTATGTTGAGCAGTGAAGTAGGTTTCTAGCTGACTAAAAGTGCCAAAAAAATGTGTCTCAAATGAGTATATTTTTTCCTGTGACCAAACGGCCCTTGCTTTATGAATATGCATCGTATATCCCTTTGCGCAATTTTTCTCTTCTTGTCCAAGGTACATAAAAGCTCTCTTTAACCCAATGAAATTCCGTAGACAAACACAAAAGAGATTTAACATAAAATTGCAACGTTAATCTTAACGGGAAAATGGGTACACAGTGAAAAATCAATTAATTCTTGCGATTTATAGGCATTTACCATTTTATCATTTTATCCATTTCGACCATAATGCATTCTTAACTACTAATATTGCTCTAATATACTGCACTAAAGCCCCAAAATCAAAATGACGATTCTCGCAAATCATATACCAGTGGTCTAACCGCCAACCCCGCACACCAACCTCTGGGGTAGTCAGTTTTTGTATTTATAAAATACTTCAATTTTAATGACTCCGGTCAATGTAGATGCCCATTTTTTATTTCAAGGTTGCCAATTGAATCCCCACTTACCAACCTTTTCGATTAAAGTCAGCCACTAGTCCTCGCTCGGCCATTATATTTTGACAGATTTTGATAAATTATCTTGAAGTACGCCATCAATTTCACGGAATAATGGCTTTTCCCTTCATTTCATTTTGGCTTCATCTCCACCGTATCGTTTGCGCTAATGAGTGAATCTCCGAATACAGGAAAGCAGAAACGTTGGGTTTCAGCACCGTCTTAACTGCACGCAAACAGGGGACCGCGTCGAAATTCAAGAACATTATCTTTCCTTCTTTTCCAGACTATGAAAAAGAAAGCTTTATTTTATAGCAGTGGGATCAGAAGGAACACGACTTGAACTCAGTTGAAGGAAGGGGACACATATGCCAAACGAAAAAGGGAAAAATAGTGTATTATTGCACGGAGTATGACTTAGGGGACATGCATTAATTATATGATTTAATGCTTTCCCGGCGAATGGTATGGGATAACTCCCCCCAGGATTCCCACCGGGTTGATTTTTCCATAATGACAACGTTTCAAGCTCATTGTCAGACTCGGGGCTCATCCTCAGTGCTTAATGTTGTTTTTGGCATGATGATTTTTAGTTTTTATGCATATTTTAATTTACCAAATTAATTGTAACTATGAGACTTAGCAACCACGAACAAATTTCCTTATGTCACCTTTAAAAAATGAAAAAAAAGGTCACACAAGGAAATAGATTGCTTCGTAAGTTACCTATAGGCGCGATAAAAGAACTGGCACCAAACGTTTTAGGTTTTTTTATAAATATATTTTAATTAACAAAATTTATTGTAACTATGAAACTTAGCAACCACAAACAAACAAAACAACATTCAGCCCTGAGGAAGAGCCCCGAGTCGGAGCTTGAAACGTTGGCCATTATGGAAAAAGTAAGCCGGTGGGAATCCTCAGAAGATTTTACCCACATCCATTAATTACTTGACGTGACGCGTTTAGGGGGGAGGGAGTCTCTCTCTCAATCTCACGTTGTGGGTCCTGGCAAATATCACTTATATTTTTTCCGCAAGAAACACTATAAGATTGCGAAATAATTGGGTTGAATTTAGCGAAACGTGCGCTCAATTTTTTCACTGTGATTCTAGACTATGATCTTAGTATTAGTAACAGAAGTAGTCAAGAAATACTGGGATGACATCCTGTAAGTATTGAAAGAACAGAGAGACGGCACTTTTCCACATGCTTATTATTGAAAATGCGATGCGTTTCGACCGTCAGGACATTATCAAGAATAATTGCACTTGATAATATTGCACTTGATAATTATTGTACTTGATAATGATCTTACGGTCGAAACGCGTCGTACTTTCAATAATAAACCTGTGGAAAAAGCCACCACTCTGTTATTTCCATAGTTACGATCTTAGTAATCTTAAATAATTGCTCCGATTAATCTTAAATACAAAAATAATTACAAAAATTGTTCTTTTATAAACGAATCTAATGTAATGAAGAGAAAATAACCTATTTACCTTGAAAATACGCATTTTGAACAATCTCACGTGAGATAAGAGGGAAAGGTTCAAGCGAAATCTCACGATATCTCACTAAAAGGGAAAGAGGGGGGTGTCCAAATATCGCCAAAATCACCTCGCGTAATTAATGGACGCCTCCTTATATGTTCACTTCCGGCGGTCATTTTCAGGAATTTTAAGGCACATGACATGCGTTGAGGGTACAATGTTAGGTAAACGAGGGGGAGAAAGGAAAAGAATGGCATTTTTAGACAAAATAAAGGGAGTAAGCCTCATTGTGAATTGAAGGAAGATGTAAAATTGAAAATTGTGAAAGGCTCCCAGAATGCTTCTTATCCTTCCGTCGGGCGCAATGGATCTGAAAGGCACAGCACGAGTTTTTTTTCCATTTCTCCGCTCCATTAGTCGGCATGGACCCCTCACGCTTATAGCAGTTTTTTGTTTTAACGCACTCGATGCAGCCATTTACTTTTCGTATTCATGTCGACAGATCAGTGGCAGATTATACAGCATAATAAAGCAATATAGAGGCATTATTAGATAAATAAGATTGCAAAATGAAAAACACTGATCTTATAGAATTCACATGCTAAAATACATTAAATATAATAATAGTTAATAGACTAAAGACCGCGTTTAATTGAACCTTGCTGAATCGGTCCGAGGCCGTATGACGGCTTGTAAAGGCCCTATGCATAGCACGAAAGACATCATGTAAGTGTTCTACTACACAAATAGTGGTGCTTAAAACTTTAAAGGTGGGCCAAGCTAAGAGCTAACAATAATTTTTCACGTTGTGCCTGTCAGGCACATTGCGCCTCAACTCAGCAATTCCAAAATTGCGCCTGACGAAACGTTAAGTATTCCATGGAAACCTAAATTAAACTGTAGAATACTGTGATAATAATGTCATGTGCCGTTTCTTTTCATTTTATTTTGAAGTAATAATAGTCAGTAATCTCCACGAATGCAATAACTGGGCACAACCGTGTAAGATGGGAAATATATTTCTGAGATATTAGATACGAAAACTATCATTTTCTTCTTTATGACTAACTCCTTCCAAGCAGCAAAGACAACATATTATGGGTCGCAATCTTTTATAATTGCGTTTGATTCTTGAGGGAAATTTTCCTATGCAAGAGGAATATTTACCAGCTTATGTATCGTGCATATGAAGCTGGAAAGTTTCTCTCTCATGGGACGCTAAGAATCTGCGGAAATCACATTGTCGGTGCATTTGGGTTATATGCACATTTAGAAATGATGTTTTTCCCCACCCTTTAGATTGCTAAATCCAGAAAATTGCCTTTTTGCTAATTCAATGGTGAAGTTTATGTTACTGTTCAAGGATTTTGGAAAGATAGAAAAGGTATCCAGTTGTATTTCTGTCCCTCTTACGTAACATAAGATGTGATCTACATGTATATACCTGTGTTAAATGTTGCTTGTCATGGCTAGGTTTGAAATGAAAATTTTAGTGAATAGAAAATATAAATGTTAACCCATAGTAAGTTCTTCCGGAAGTTTAAAATTTTTGCTTTAAACCTGTAATTACTTTGTTCCATGCTAAGGTTCATGAGCTCATAAATGTGTTGAATTTACTCATTTGGTGTAATAGTGTTCAGAAAAACTTCTTTCAACGTTTGTGTTTTTTTGAGTGCAGATGTCGAAATGAAAAGGTTTGTGACATGAAATGACTATTTTCGCAATAGTAAATATTACTTGATTTTTCAGTTTATTAGCTAGTTTGATCGAGTTATCTTTTAAGTATTTAGCTTTAAAATTTAAAATCATTTCGTGTCGTACTATGCCTTTTGTTCCCGACCTACTACTTCTTTGAAATTTGTTACGTAATTATCCTGAAACTTTCAGGGATAATTAAGTGCACCCTTTCCAACATTTTCCTGAATCAAATATCTAGAAGCAGCACCTCTAAGAAAATACTGAACTACATTTTTTAGTACTTGAGGTTTGGAAAACGTCGGCAAGGGTATTCTTAAAATTCCTGAAAATTTCATGGCTAAAGCCCAATTTAAAAAAAAAGTTATGCTTATGAGCTTCAGGTCGTAGTTTTCGGGAGATATGTTTTTATGATAAAAATATTCAATAACTTACTTTGTTTTTTTTAGAGAAACTGTCAATACAATTTTAAGCCATCTTCAGCGGAATACCATAGTGGCCAAAAAATGAATTTACACCTTAAAATATTTAGTATATTTTTCTTGGGTAAAAATAAATTTTATTTTCTTTTTGCCGTACGGCTGGAGCCAGTATCGCGGTGAAAAAACTAAAGGTAAAAACTCAGTGAAATATTTGAAAAATCGACGAATGGTATGCAATGGTATGGCATTCACTTCAAACTTGATGACAGCCTGATCAATCTCTCTTCCTTCCTTTCAACGGAGAACCCTTTCCCTCTCATTTTCCAAACTAGGTAATCCTCCCCTCCCCGTCCCCGCACTAATTTGAATTCCTCCCTCATAAAGGGCCCTTTCCTGGCGTAACCTATTCACGCTGCATGTGCGCGCCACGTCGTTTTATAAATATACATACGCAGGTTTAAAAGAATTTCGGAGGGGCCAGTTAGAGAGGGGAAGTTTAGTCCATTCCATCACGCTGCGCTGTCTTGGAGGTAGAGATAGGAGGGGAGGTAATAGCCCACTTCCCCTTACGACTCCTCCCACACGGTCCCCCTTCACCAACCTCCATTCCTCTCTATATAAATGCCCGCCCATCGAAATTTAAAACAAACAACGGCAGCTTTTTCAATGGTGTGGGGTGGGCAAAGAAGGATGTGGTGTCAAAGTTAAGAAAACCCACACCACCACCGCTTAGCCCGCCCTCTACGATCCCTCAACAACAAAATGGAGGGGAGGGGGGGGAAAATATCGGAGGGGGGGACCCCCCCTCACACCATTCTCCTACTCGAATTTCCTCAATCCCCCCCACCACCACTTCAGCTGCCAAAAACCCCTTTACCTCTCCCTTTCCCCCCACTACTCCAACGACCTCACAATATTATTACTATCATTATTCCCCCGCCATTTTCCCTATCCCCCGTCCAGCACCGCGAGCCATATATTAAAAACCCAGACCGACCGGTCCTCCTTGAAGGCAAGAGGGAGACCCAAACCTTCTCACTCCCTCCGTTTCGTTTCTTTTTTTTTAATCTTCTTTTTTTGTTTCAATTTTTTTTTTTGGTCCTTCCCCATATTATAGCAGCACGCACACTCATGCTAGGTGATTGGGTGTAGTGGGTGGGCGGTAAGGAAGGGAAGGGTGAGTGTCTCTACCCCGCCCCGTTTCCGAATCAGTATTCATTGAAAAGTGGAGTGGATGAGAGTGGGACGTCTCGGCCTTCCCATATTCCTTTATAACCCTGGAGGGAAAGGAGAGATTGCCCGGTGGATGGGAAGGAAGGAAGAAGGGGGCGGCCGTGTCTTGTCTTGGCTGCCTTGCGCATTCGGTCAGGGGAACTCAAGCAATGGATACGCGAATGCCATGAGAGTCGCGGTATAGTCATAGTGAAATATGTAAATCGGGCGAAAATGATATGGCAGTAAACTCTATGAATTAAAAACATATGCATCTACCTATTTTATGCAATATTCTAAGAAGCCTTCCGCGTGAACGACGGCGATATACACTTAAACTGCCATTAGAAGAAAATCCCCATGACCGGGAATCAAACTAAGGACCATTGGCTTTCCGGATCATTTTACAATTCTATGTTGTACAATTTTGTACCAGTTTGTACAACCTGTTGTACAAGGTTCTACAATTTTGTATGGTACTTTGTAAATGTTAGTAACCCTCAGCCGTTATGTGCTGTTTACGGAGAAGTTGATAATGTATAAAATAAAATTCCGTTAACTGTACATGGTACAATTGTAATAGAAGTTCAGCAATATGTATACTGTAGTGATCTACGCAGTGTCCTGGAAAGTCTAAAGCCCGTGTTTTGATTCCCGGACTAGGTGATTTTTTTCTCATGGTTATTCATGTAAACCTATCTCATTATTTGATGAAGAAAACTAATTTTAACGTCAGAGGACGTCACGTGTCACAGAAGTTATAGATTAACAAATAATATTTGCAAAGCATTAGTACTTGGCATTGGCTTTGAGTCGCAGGTTGATAGAAATTGACAATTTAATACATATTTGTTTTTGCTCAGGCTTGTATTTGGCCTTCATTTTCGAGATAATATCGACAGAAATTACTGGTAACGCTTAGGTTAGATGAATTCAACTTATCGACGCTTCCCTTGTTGGACATATATGCAATCGACCTGATATTTATTTTTTGGTTTGTGGAACTGACCTCACTTCTGATCGCACTTCTTATTCCGTGGTTTTTGCTGTGTCATTTTCATTTTACGGCAGTATTCAGTTATTGTATTGATTTCAGCTGCATTCTTAATGTTTTAATTTAGATTTCAAAGAAGTAAAGGTGAAAATGTTCGAGTTATGATTCTTATTCGCTTTTTACCCTGCCTTGAGTGCACGTGAATATTTTTAACTCCGCAATATTTTTTCTTTCAAAAAAATATTTAGCTTCATGTTAAGAGGATCCATATGTTTTCATGACGTGGGAAATAAATTTTGTTCTCGGAAAATTGAAGGCATAAACAAGGAATTAGGCTTGTGTTTATCATTCAAGGAGGAAAAAAAGTAAACGGAGTGAAAACAAGTCGGGCTGTCATCCGTTTTGACGACCATAGGTGAACACAAACACATCCATCTTTATAAAACGAATAATTTCTTTCTGTTGACGCGAAGACGCGAAGCATAGCAAAACGCACGAAAGAGACGGTTTGGATTTGGTCCCATTTAAAATGCGTGTGCTCAGCTATGGTTCATATTCATGCTGCAGTAGGCAATGAGGAAAAATACATGAATTTTCATTTGCACGAATTCGAGTGGCTATTCATAATAGAAAGCTCGTTAAGGCTTAAACGGTCGATTGTTTATTAGTTGAAAATTTGAGTGGTTAAAATTAAATTTTGCTACGTAACGAGAGGGCATTGGCTTCACAAAATATAAAATGGACGGGATTAAATCTCTTTTCATGAGTCTATGCTCAATTTTGAATTCATGATATTGATTTACTCTTCAATGTATATTTAATGATCCAAGTAATTTCACTGAACGAGGTTATACGAGAATATGTTTTTCAATTTTATTCCAATAAAGCCCTCGTTAAGGTCCAAGAAGAGGGATAAATTTGATGAGAGCAGAGATTACCTAGGGACGGTTCGCTTGTGGAGGGACAATATGCTCAATTGATTGGTTATATTTTTATGATACAATTTGGAGTTGATCAAAAATGCGTGCATTGGAAAAGGAAACCAGTATGGGCTTAGTTAATTTTGCACCGATAATTCACATAAATACGAAAATAACAGCAAAACAAAAGCAATCCATTTCGATAAATGTTTCATCAGTTTCACGTTAAGCAACTTTTTAGTCCGGTATAAATGGATTGAAATCGCCGGTTTTCTATGTCTCTACGGAACCAGCCTCTTTATCTCAAAATTCATACGTTTTCGAATGAAAAATTTGGGATCATTAAGCGCTCTAAGATGAGCATGATTTTACATTCAAACGAGGGTATTATTTTGGAGTGTTAAAAAAACGAATACTGAGAAGTAGAGGATTATTTCAAGTATATTATCAAATCCAAAAATTAGTTTAAAAAATATTCTCTCTTTCATTGTTGCTTTCTTCAAATTGATTGTTCAGCTAGGAAGATAGAGCTCCTTTACTTCCGATGTCTTGCTTTATTTTACAAATGGAACTAGCTTATAAAAATGGGTTGTAGTGTATGCAACTGATAGAATGTAAGCAACTATGAAATAAATCTTCATTAGCAAATATAAGCTTGTGGAAGTGTATGGAGCCCGAATTCAAACTTTTAGTTCACCCTAAGTCACCTAAAAAGAATTTATACGAGCGAAAAAAGCGAAATGCGCTTGTATTCTTCATTTATTACTTTTTCTCAATAGCTCACATATAGTAATTTGACATCCTAAATATTTCAACACCATTAGTAGGTTCAGCAATGTGTTGAGACAGCCCACTTTTGCTGCACATCCAAAAATTGATCACCTTGATTTTTTCTATCTTGACCAAAATTATTTAAACCGTTCCAGATTTCAATTATAAATGAATTGCAGAAAATTTGGTAAAAATTTGATGCTATAAGCTGATAATTCTTCAAAGTGATATTCAACTAAGCCCTCTCGTGTAATTGAGTACTTTCTGGCTGTAGGTTGGTGAAAATAATTTTTTTTCAATAATAATAACATTCTGAGCATAAATTAATTCCAGTAGAGAAATAAATTACAATTTGCGTAATTGACGTGCCGAATAATTTTTGTTTTACAAATATATGCCTTTCAATCTACTTAAGTTACGAGTTAACACTTCATCATGATGAATTGGTCTGCAATGAACGTATCTTTTCATGACATTAAAAGGTCAGACGACGTACTCACTAATGAGTTCCGGGTTTTTGGCTTTGAGAGGTTTCTCCCTTTTTGGATGATAACGTTTTTACTGGTTGATACAAGTTGAAAGTAAAACGTAACATCCGTGAGAGATAATATTTGTTGAACGAAAATCATTTCTTACTGAGGCTCATCCGAAATCTCTGTCTGTGGGTCGTTTTAGAATACATATTCCCATTCTCATTTAGTCTGTTTTCATACATTTGCAGGGATATTTTTTTCCTCGGTATAAAATGTTATACCCAGGGAAAAAATAATTTTTGGACAAAAAGCGTTGAATTATGAGATTCATTCATAATAATGAGCAGGTGTTTATAATGTCGTAGCCATTTATTATTCAATTATTTATTATAGTAATCTATCGATTAAGGTATGCCATGGAGTACTAAAGAAGTGATTGGGAGCCTCCCTTTCCTTCCAGCTCTGCCTTCTTCATTTCACTGTAAGGCCTACTCCCTTTCAATCTATCTAATAATCCTATTCTCTTCCTTACCCTCCCTCGTTTCCCTAACATTCTACCCTATAACACCGTTTTCAACATCCCCTCCCCTCTAAGTACTCATTCCATCCATACCTTCTGTCTCCTCCGTATCTCATCTAAAAGCTGCCTCTCCTCACCAACCATATCCAGCACTTCTTCGTACCTTTTCCTCCTTTCGAAAATTTTTGTGGCAAAGAAATCATTGAACTTATGAAATAAATTAATATGAACGAACAGATGATTAGGTACTTTAGTAGCCCTAAAGATTAAAGAAAAAGCTAATCCCAAATATGTGTCTAGTGAACTTGGTTCGTTTTAAAATTAATATTTTCATTCCTTACTCGGTTCGTTTTCATATATTTTCCGTGTATATGTTTCGCGGCGGTATTTAGAGGGCATAAGAGGCCAATTAGTTAAAACGGTTCTTTGGCAAAAATCATCGTAAGTTGAAAAGCGACCGAGCACATAAATTATGAGTCGCGGTAACGAGAGGAAAATTAGTGTGTTTTAGACTCTCGCGAAGGCCATGGGAAGATGGTCCATCCAGTCACGAATGGAGGTGAATGCGGTGCTATTACTCGTGATCCACTCACGTAATGCCAGCCGATTGGACCACCCAAGTGGTTTTTTAAGCCGAGCAGTCTTCGGAGACGAAGCAAATACACTCCACCTCAACAGATTGTGTTTACAAGGCAATCATTTCGAACGGAAAATCAGCCAGAATCGTAATCAAGGAGCTACGCTCTTGTCTCGTGATTATTTTCCAAACGGGACATATTTGTCTATATGCTCAATGATCAAAGGTAGAGAGAGAAATATATATCATCCCGCTTCGGCTGTTACCTCCGTTCCACCCAATGTGGATACAGATGTTTCAGTCATCGCATCCGGCCGCGCATAATTTTACATCAAGTTTTTTTTTCATATTCCCCGCTCCCTCCAACTCTTCTGTTTGTTCAACCTCCTCCTCGGTAGGAAGACACGCAAATGACTGGCGGGCAGCGAAGCATGCCTCAGGCGGAACTGTCAAATTTCCAGCATCACGCTAAGGATGGAAAAATTCCGCCAAAATTTTTCGAGGGAGACATCACACTATATCATGCATAAACGTGGTGTTGACTGCGGAAGAGAGATGGTTGGTTGGATCGCTGAAAAGCGTGACGTCCCGTGATCATGACCAGGGGAGTGGGAAAAATGCCCGAAGCGGCCACTTCGGAAAACGGAGAGTATTCGTTATTTAAGAGTGATGTCTAACGGAGGCTAGTCAGCCGAAGAAGCGGACTATGTTGTCAGTCAGGCAACAGGGAAGAAGTGGGATGTTTGAGACTTAAGAAGGCGCATCGCTCCCGCTCAAAGGGTCATATTTTAGCTTTTTAATGAAAAATTACTTAAAAACTCCCGTTATCATCTTGATATTTTTAGGGTTTATCGATACCTCCACTGCAAAAACGCTCAATAATCGCCCACCGAACCAAATCCGCTCATCTAGTAGCCCAACAATGTGAATGTGCTCAGCTGGTGGTACCCGGAGCATAAACGTCCATCTCCGATGCTTGGAGAATTGGAGGTGAGTGACCAAATCCGCTCATCTAGTAGCCCAACAATGCGAATACGCTCAGCTGGTGGTAGCCGGAGCATAACCGCTCACCTCAAATTCTCCAAGCATCGGAGATGAGCGTTTATGCTCCGGCTACCACCAGCTGGTTGTATTGGGCTGTATTGCCCACCATTGTTGGGCTACTATATGAGTGGATTTCATTCGCTGGGCAATTTTTGAGCATGTACGCATTGGAGATATCGACATAAAGTATTTAACCACTCCCCTGTTTCTGAAATATAGAAATACTGCATAGGAGAAAACAGTGAAGTGAAATCTTCGTATTGAAAATACGAGAAAGACTGGGATCAACGCCTTGTACCCTGGAAATTTCGAAATGAATATGTAAAATTTTAATAGCTTTTTGTGGCGGAAGAAACACTTTTTGAGCGGGAGTGAAGCGCCTTCTTAAGAGTGCTTCGAACTTATCCATGATTTCATAAAAAACTTTTTTAGAGAAATAGAAAATTTTGTTTACATAGTTTTTAAAAGCATATGGTGCTAATTTGGGGGATCCAGTGTCGAACTCTGGTCTAGGTGAATGGCCATTCCCCAGCAAAATTGTACTGTATGTGGGTATTCGGGATGGAAGCTTGAACTTTGTTGGATGAAAGGAGGCTTGATGGATTTTAGATGGAATAAAGGAGGAGAATGACGAAGGTAAAAGAGAAGGTGTTAAAAAGATACGAGGAAGTGCTTGACATGGTGGCTGATTAGGGGAACCGAAAGATAAATGGGAGTACTGAAATCATTACGAACTTATGAACGATGTCCTTTTTATGAATGCTCAATGATAGCATTGCTCATGTTAGACGCATAAGCATCTTTAAAGGCTAATTATTGTGAGTATACTATAGGTACATTTGTGCCTTTACAATTAATAAAATATTGCTTTGATAAATTCGCGCTTTTAAGCAATAAAAGACCTGAATTCCGAAACAGCAAAAGTCCGTTTTTTTAGTTTCCACTTCTATGCTATAATTCTCAAAACCTATCAAAAACATCTCTTCACTTTTAATCATGAATGTCAATGTAATATTTCACAAGTCCTATCACGCATAAAAATTGAAGAAATACGAGTAGTTCTAGTACTTAGTATCGAAAACAGGCATAAAAACTCTTCACCTTATACTCTTGTCATGTTGACTCGGATGTTTTTGATATCATGGCTTATATTGCTGGCGTATAATCAAATCTAATGCCTGTTTATGGCGGCGCGTCATCCTCAATAGAGTATGATAACCGATTATTTCCTATACTTATCTCATCCAGTCTAATCTTGGGTGACTTCGACACGGAGTAAGGAAATTCGGAGAGGAAGGAAGCCGTTGAAAGCTATAATCATATCTAAAACAGCGGATCATGGCTGCTCAATGGTTGCTACTGAGGAAACAGATATCAGCCAACATGTCAACTTAGGTAAGTGCCTGGATTTTTGTTTTTCTTTTTGGGGGTTATTTTCATAGTTTTTGTGAGGGGTCATATTTGAAGCTTATAATGAAATTGTTCGAAGTTGACGCAAGAAAAAGAATGGCTACTAAGTAGCAGCCATTGAGCAGCCATGATCCGCTTATTTATATAGGAAGAAAATAGCTATTGTATTTTAAATTTAAAAAAAAATTAAAATAGAACACTGTTTTCCCACACTTAGTTGAGCGACCATCGCTTTGGTACTTCGTCAAAGTATCTAGAATGTAAGCGTGGGATTATAATTTTAAAATGGTTACAACCAATTTCTTTGATGTTAAGCCAGATAAGCTTATCGTGTGCTTATGTGTGTCTAGTTATATCACCGTTTACATTCAATACGTGCTTTCCTACTGTTTTTAATGAGTGGACATATAATCTGCCGGTTATTGATTGATTACAAAGTTGAGAATGTTTGTGATTCTTTGATACCTGATACACACTTGCGACAGGAAATTCAAAATTCTTACTCAAGTTGGCAGAGTAAAAGCGAATTTCACATGTTTACTTAAATATTAGGTAGTGGCTCATGCAGTTGATTTTTAATCTTTCCGCCTTCTTTAAATGACGAAAGTAGGTAGTCAAATTCTCACTTCGACAAGCTAATACGCCGTTTCTCCAAGCCAAGAAAGGTGCAAAAAGCAGTGGGCATTTTTATCCTCTTTAGACTCAAGGAACACACACTTGCACCTCCTCGTTTTTATTATTAGAATCCTTCAAGTGTTAATTATTGTCGCTTAAATCCGCCACTGAACTTCTTTGTACTTTGTAGTACACGATTCTTCCACTACATGCCACATGAGTTCTGTTTTGCATTTGTAAAACATGATGAATGACACAACGGCAAGGAAGATGAGTGCGCGTCGAATCAAAATTTCTGGTAAGCTTAATATTTCTATGATTTTCCCATCAACTTTCACGTGTTTTGTATCAAACGAAAGGTAATGAACCACAGAATTCAATGACTTTCGTTCCTTATCGTAGTGCATGAAAATATTTTCGTAAAATCCCGAAGTGCACACACGTGTACCACACTGTAAAATATTTGTTTTCCCGCTACCGCCACTTGCCTTTTCGTAACTTCTCCCTCAATAAGATTAGATCCTCTCTTGGCATTGCAACTTTAGCTGATCGCCGTATCCCTAATGACCGGAGACTCTTCTTAAACATCATTAATGGCAAATACAGAACATCTTTCTTTTTTTCCGCTTCGTGTTCCTTCGCGCACGACGAGGTCGAGTGACCTATTTCATTGTTTCACCCCCGCCTTTCTGTCTCCAAACGTTCTTTTCTATTCAGACTTCCTTCTTCCATCAACTCCTATGCCAAATAAGTTCCATATTTAGATCCTTTTTTCATCCCTCATCCACCTTGCTCCATCACAATAGTAATGCTTATAACGTAACCCCTATTCCTTGCACCACCTGATGAAATTTACTATTCATAGTTATTTATTTGTAAATACTGTTGAATATTTATTGTTCGTTATTGGTTACATTGCTTAATACTATTAAACTGTTTCTCCTGTTATTGGAGTCCTCGGTAATTGGCCTCGTGCTGTTTTCGGACTGGATTAAATAAATAAATAATATTTATTTCAAATTTCACTGTTATACTATTTTTTACACCCACCCTAATTATGAGAGGAGACTGAAATAAAAATGTAACAGCTCAGAGAATCTTGGGTCTGAAGAGGCTATACATATCCGTCGCTCTGTAAATAAGTAAAGTATTTGATGAAAAGCCTTTTACATTGTTGAGTCTTAGTTTCGTAATAGAAAGGGAAACTCTTGAAGTAAAAAATTGCTGCAGACGTAGAAAGAAAGAAAACTAAGAAAGGTAGAAGAACATATATCACGATCTTTAGAAGGGAAGTTTTACAAAATACATGCGACGAGTCGGCTCAAAAGAGCATGGAAGTATTTAACTAATTGTGCAGACAGTTTTTTTTTCGACGGGAAAACTTTATGTTTCGTAGGTATTACTCCTTGGAGGTAGCCAACACTTTCAAAGAATATTTTCTTTCGACGCAGCTCAGAGAATCATGGGCCTGAAGAGGTTACACATATCCGTCGTTCTGTAAAGAAGTAAAATATTTGCGGAAAAGACTTTTACACTGTTTATTCGTAGTACCGTAATAGAAAGGGAAGCTCTTGGAGTAAAAAATTGCTACAGACGTAGAAAGAAAGAAAATTAAGAAAGGAGAAGAAGTAATAATCCGACGAGCTTTAGAATCGAAGTTTTGCAAAATACGTGTGATGAGTCGACTCAAAAAAGCCAGGAAGAAAGAAAGAAAACTAAGAAAGGTAGAAGAACATATATCACGATCTTTAGAAGGGAAGTTTTACAAAATACATGCGACGAGTCGACTCAAAAGAGCATGGAAGTATTTAACTAATTGTGCAGACAGTCTTTTTTCCGACGGGAAAACTTTTTGTTTCGTAGGTAGTACTCCTTGGAGGTAGCCAACACTTTCGAAGAATATTTTCTTTCGACGCATATTCAAACTTTTTCGAGCATTTCCTTTCCCTTCACTTTTTTCTTCCAAAGAATCCTCGAACGGCTCCAGGATTTCCGAGTTTCGGAATGCGGCCGATGAGATTACAGCCCACGATCTCCTCCGAAGCCGAATTTTTCCCGATGACTCCCTTCCCCGAAGCTCTTTCACTGTATAATTACTTCGTTAGTCATTCGACACGCCCATTTGATAGTCATCAATCTCCGTAAGCACACCACATTTCCATTGCCCGATTCCATCTCCATCTTCATACCCAAAGTATCATCGCTTCCTCCGGTATCCATTACTCGCACCTGTGTGAAAATAATACTCCGTACGCGGCTCTTAATTAAGGAGATTTTAAATTATTTCTCCCCCGTAGACATTAGGTTTTATGAATATTAAACCCATTCTGGCAACGTGATGACGGGATCGTTGTGTGCAGTTGGGAAGAAAATAACGGCCAAGAGTTGTGTAGTTTCATGGTGCGGAAACGTGGATTTTGAGGAGAAAGTACGAGAAACGACCGGAGGCATTCGAGGTGTGGGGTGTAGAGAGGAATGGAGAAGAGTAAATGTACGAAGAGAGATATGAAGTCGATTTTTACACATTTTTACGCTCTCATTTCCATTGACCAATTTTATACAACAAAATCATACCGTAGAATCGATTTTAATAAAGTATTTTTACAGGCATTCAACGTTAATTTTGCAACAATCCACCGTGTACCAGTTATACGACGCTTAAACCACATAAAAATGAAGCAAATCAAATAAAAATAGCAGATTTTTAAAATGGCTGCCTTTTTAATGCTATAATTTTAAGTTTACGCAAGTGAGAATAACCTAGTACTCCACGCACGACTTTTAACTAAGGTTATTGTAAATTATTTATCCTAACAGGAATTAGATTTCATTGAAAAAAAAGATTTTTCTACAATAATTTGAATGCGCACGACACATTTCGGCTCAATGAGCCATCATTTGGTTCCAATGGCGAAGCGAGGGGTGATTTTGAGGGATTTTTATTAAAACATTTTAATGTGACAAATTTAGTAACTAATATTAGGGGGACGGATGTCTCACAAACAAAACATCATGCTATTCACACGCCCGTAAAACTCCACATTTTGAACCATTTATCTTGGAAGCTTTCTTTGTGGAGGAATACCGCATCTCCCATTTACTCATATACCATATTCCATACCCCCCAGACCGTCAAGTAGTAGTAGTAAACCCCAAATAGCCCTAATTTCTAGCTGCGCCTCTGTCTGCTACAGGACCCGTCGTACGCATTTAAACTATTGTGGAAAAGTGGAACTACCTTTTATTTCAATTTGTCGAACTTCCAGTGCATCACGTCGGTGTCGGTTGAATTTATTAGATTTTATGTATATTAACTCCATTTTAGCAACACGTATGTTACAAACTGTATTTACGGTGTATATATTACTTTTTCGAAGTAATACAGAGGATACAAATCGAGACAGGGTGGGCGAGGGAGGAAACTTTTAGAAGAGTTACGGAGGAGACAGAGGGCTTAAACACGAGTACAGATCGGGGAGGGGGTGTTATTAACTGGGTTCGAAGGATGAATGTCGGGTAAGCGGAGGAAAGGGAGGAGGACCACTGGGTTCATTCATGGAATGAAGAGTAATAGGCTGCATGCTGAACTGAGAATGTAGAATGGACGGTGACTTAAAGGAGTGAGGAGTCAGATTTAAAGCGACACTAATTGTAATTGGAGACATTGCGTCCATATGTTTTACGATTCGACTCGCGCTTCGAGATAACCATTTATTGAAGTCACAAAGACTTTCGCCTCGCTGTATGGCTGATGAAATGGAAGCTTTCACTAGAGCCATCCTAAATGAGATGATTTTAATTAGGGATAAATGTGTTATGCACCTAACTGTGTGCCTAAGAAAGCAAATGCATGCGATATGTAATAGAACTATCTAGCGCTGATGAAGAACGTGTTGACACATGTGAAAGAGCTTACGGGAGAAATTTTATGTTTAAGTGAAGAAGGGAAAGGATAAAATTCTAATACGGCTCCATTTTCACAGCCTAAGTATCGCTTCCTATGTTGTCCATTAATTTCACCTTTTACCTTTCACCAAAGTAATGCATGTAATTTCATTAAGCATATTTAATTTTTTTTTTCCAAAAAGAATTAGGTTTTATCAATATGAAGCACATGTTGGCCGTAAGTTTGTTACAAAGTACTTGAGTCTTTTACGAAGTGTCATTTAATACTGGGTATCTACCCGAGATTACTTCGTGGCTCCGTGGCAGTTGATTTGAGATCTTCCAGGAAAATAATTTTAATAGTGATTATTACTATTGGGCATCCAATTGATTATATAAGGAAATGTATTCCCTTAAATGATCTAATGCATATAGTCGAGGCCCTTGATTCGACGAGTAATATTTCTATTGTTTAAGAGTAGATGAGCGAACGTTGTTCACACACATCGCAGTTAACACAGAAAATCTGGTGAAGAGTCGGGTGTGGAATATTGCGCTTTGCGATTCGGAAACGAGCATATTGAGGGATGAGGACGAGAAAAAAAAACTGTAAGCTTTGGATATGTGGGTGTGGAGGATGATGGAGAAGGTGAGATGGACGCAAAGTGAATGTAACTAGCATTGTGGGCGTTTTGAAACGAGGGACTAGTTTTGATTGGATATATGTTATCCATTTCTCTTTGTAATATAATGATCCAACTGGCAGTTCTTAAAGTTTTTTCCTATTGTTTTTATATTCAAAACTATTCGAGCGTTAGGTAAAAGTTCTACAAGTTGACGTACCACAGGAAGAGAGTTAGAAGTTTTTCGCAGCTATAATTTAAAACCAATTCCCATATTTATTTGGGCATTATTCATGTAATTTATGAATATTTTCTCGCAAATATTTTTCACTGCCGTCCAAGGTCGGGGATTTTACTGCAATACCATCTTATGATTCTGAATTTTAGAGGGAAAATATATCACTTTTTCAATCCCAGTTAAGGTAATGAGCGTTTTCAAGTTCAATAGGCTTTAGTAACAGAGCTTACGATGCATCCTCGTAATTATTAAGGATCTTTATCATTGAGAAAACATACATTATTCTCCTTTCAACTTGTAAAGTTTCCAACCTTTGGTGTAGGAAAAACATTAGTCGTGAACAGGAGTCTCACTAACAAATTCAAAGTTGTCAGCCAGCCGGAACTTCGGAAATCACTGCTAATCTATGCTGATTTTCGCCATTAGACCCACAGTTAACCATGCACCACGAGAATTGTCAGCTTGATGTCAGTGCTCTTATCATTATTCATTGTTTCTTGCTTACGTGCAGCTTATAATGGGTAGATGTTCACCCATATCCGCTCAGAAAACATTGTCCTTTCTATAATGAAGAATGTCTTCAGAATGATCCGTAGCCAAATAACTAACTACACTGGCAGTGACATCATGGCAAAATTAGCAGGGCCGGAACGCACTTTCCATTAGATTTTTCAGAAGTGAAATATTACTCTGTGCATTTTGTTTATTTCGAGTAATTATTTACATTTTATAGCAAAATCTTTTGTCTCCGTTACAAATGTATATATTAAAAATTTTTATCCAGCAAATTTGATAAAATCGTTATTTGACCATTATGTTTTTTGTTAACCAGTGCCGGAACGGCGTTCCGTAACCATGACACCACTGAACACTGGTTTATGACGAGGTCAGAATCTACCGTCAGTGGCCTTGAAAGAAAGGATGAATCCTTAGATAAGCATATTTTTGGATCAAGGAAAGTTTAAAAAATCTTCAAAGTATCATTTACAGTTTACTTTAATGATACTTGCATGCGATTTACGGACAGTAGGCGTCCTCATCTAATTTCCGTTTCGCATCCGTCTCTTTCCGTTGTTAGACTTATTTCTACCGGCTTCAAATATGAAATAATAAGTGAACTTACTAGCTTCAGTAATATATTTTTGGCAATTTAATATCAATAAGGATTGCGGGTTTTCTTCAAGAGTATCATTTCCTTAGAATGGTAGGGGGTAGCCGTATGGCTAGGATGGGCGGAAATGGGTTTAGGCATTTTCTATTTTATTTCAGTAATTTAGCAGAATGATTATTGTTGATTATCGTCAGCATTATTGGCATTTAGCAGGCTACTCCGCGTTGCTCGGAGAGATAGTAACCAGAGAAATAAGAAACTTGAAAGTCGTGGTCACATTTTTGGCACATTTCACACGGTAGGATTTTTATATTCTCTCTTGGATCGTGTCGAGATGTGTGCCAACCAGGAGGGATGCTGAACCGCAGAAGTTGTATAACGTGACGTAAGAAAACTGTAATTAGAAAACGATGCAAAGGACGCGTTGGACGCAACCGATAGTAGCACTACGGGGTTTGAGAGCATGAGATGCACTTATTAACTAACTTTGGTCGCAATCACTACAGCCATATGGAAACGCATAGCGGACATACAAACAGATGACATCTTTTGTGTGTACATCGAACAATGAATATGCTCGGTCAAAGTACGAGGTTATTTCCGTGAATTTGTATAAAATATTCTATTGAATATATTGAGAATAAATAGATCACTCTGCGAACATTGTGAAAACCGATTATGAACCCCGCGGAGAGCAGCAAACGTCTAATTCTTCAAGAGACGGACTAGGGTCTCTTAAATGCAAAATCTTTTGCTATGACGGTTATATTTACTCTGACTTCCATATTGCAGATGGGTGCAGGAGATTAGTGAAAAAAATGCTTTGAGAGGATGAAGAACGTAAGTCTACGCGCTGGTTGGCGGTGGAAGATGATGAAGGCCGAAAGGAGATATCCGTCTGTCGCGCGTTACGAAGGAAGGAGGCGGACTGATCGGCAGTGGCCAAGGTTGTGCTTTCCCAACATCCCCCTCCACCTCCACCACCTTTCCCCATCACGAAATTTGAAGGCTGAAGCGGGACAAACGATGTCCGCGTATGTTTTAAATGGGATCGAGATATAAATTGAGGTATCCACGGGAGCAAGGCTCAAAAGCGGCCCGCAGCGCTCTCTATAAAGGGCACACAAAATAAACGATGCGCTTGTGTTCGCCTGAAGATCAAAGTGATATTACAGCGGATGTCAAATATGCGATCATGCATCTACGTATAGATGAGCCACTTAAAACATAATAGCTTCTTGTACTCTCCACAGTCCCGGTCCAGAAGAGGAAAGCGGCGTAATATAGATAGGTTTATCCATCTATGTCAGCAGTGAGCTGTTTTTTGTTTGCTCAATTTTGTTCAACCTATATAGTTTTGAAAATCAGTTTTTACTTCTTAAAATATTCTCCAGCCATATTATATTTCATTTCATATTTATATATTCATTTCTTAAAATATTCACCTATATCAGCGGTGTGCTGATTTTTTTCCTTGAATTTGAACAGCATTTTTACTTTTGAAAGTGGGTTTTTACTTCTTAAAATATGCTCCAGCCACGCTCTATCCAAATCTTAAAATATGCTAGCGGCGACCTGTTTTTTTTGCTCAATTTTGTTCAACGTTGTTTTGAAAATCGGTTTTTACTTTTTGAAATATGTTCCCGATTATTTTTGAAGAGATTAATGAAATCATCTAAAAGACGAAGCGGAGAAAGACTGAGAAAGAGAAACTCTAAGTTGTCAGGAAGCAATTTTTCTTGAATATATTCCCAATATCAATCATATAAAATCCAGAGGATTCTTGCGGGATAGAGTGGAATTCATCCATATCGGAATAAATTTTGGTGCAATTATTTCTACCACTCTCCTATTACCTTATAATGAATTACTGAAACTCCATCATTCTTTCATGATATGTATATTTAGTGCCCAGTATATAAGTCAATATAAGTTACTTTCGACAAATGCTCTCTGGCATAAGAATATCAGGTAAAGCAGCGCTTAAAATAAAATTGTTTCTTGTACCCTCCACAGTCCGTGTCCAGAGGAGGCAAGGGACGTAATATAGAGGAATTCATCCATCTCTGCAGGGAGTGATCTGTTTTTTTGCTCAATTTGGTTCAACCTAGTTTTGATTATCGGTTCCTACTTCTTAAATTATGGCCACGGTTACGTTTGAGGAGATAATTGAATCATCTGAAAGACAAAACGGAGAAAGTAGGCATTTCTTACTTGCCAAGGAGCAATTTTTCTTGAATATTTTTCCAATATTAATAACATGAAAACCAGCGGTTTCTAGTGGGATAGAGCGGAGTTTATCCATATCTGAATATGGTGAGGTGCAATTTTCTCCACCACTCCCCCACTTATCTTCCTATGCATGATTGAAACTGCTCCATTCTTTTATGATAACCATGTAAGTATATGAGTCAATATGAGTTGCTTTCGCCAAAAACTGTTTGGCATGAGGAAAGCAGCTAAAACATCAATTTAACCATAATTTCTTCCTGTACTCTCCACAGCCCCGGTCCAGAGTAGGAAAGGGGCGTATTATATAGAGGAGTTTATCCATCTATGCCAACGGTGAACTGTTTTTTATTGCTCAATTTTTTTCGCCATAGTTTTGAAAATCTGTTTTTACTTTTTAAAATATGCTCCCTGTCATTCTTGAGGAGATAAATGAAATCATCTGAAAGGTGAAACGGAGAAAGCCAGCATTTCTTCCTTGTCAAGGACCAATTTTTTATTAAATATTTGCCTATTGTTTATCATAATATAAAACCTAGACGATTCTATCGGGATGGAGTGGATTTTACCTATATTGGAATGCAGTGAGGTTCAACTTTCCATGAATACGACCGGGTTTCCGGGTTCCGCGGTTACTACAACCTCAAGTTATCATATGTCCCTAAATTGTGTTTACAATCATCATCTGCACTAACTCCCCTCCTTTCCCCCGCCAAATAAGTATAAACCGGCAACACTCTACAGTATTGGTGCCATGACGATGACATTATATTTCAGCTTTGCCCACTTCACTTACGATGGTGTCACATGAGAGAAGAAGAGGTGGGGAGAAGAGAAAAGCCTTATGAAAACCTTGAAAAGAAGAAGGAAGAACCTTATAGGTCATATCTTGAGATGTGATGGCATGATGAAGACAATTGTCGAGGGACAAGTTGATGGAAAGACCTGAAAGGAAAGACCTCAAAATAAACACACGGATCAGGTAAAGAAGGATGCGAAAGAGAAGAAATACGTAGGCGAGTAAAGATTAGCTGATAGGAGAATTGAGTGGAGCGCTGCGTTAAACAAATCTTGGTATTGTTGGCGAGTGATGATGAATGTTACAACGCTACATGGTACCTCATATCCGAGTATCTAAACAGGATATTGTGACGGCACCCCGTACATAACAGCCAAAAGACTTATTTCGTTGTGTAGTTATTTTTGTTGTCCTACTTATTATTGTGTGCATTGTTTTCTTCTTGTATCTTTTTGAATGAAGGTATAACTGAACAAATGAACAGGAATGCGATGGAAATTAGTTTGCCTAGTTCCCACTATGTCGTTGCTGTTTATGCCCAGTGCAAACGACGTTAGGGCGGGGAATGTTGGGTAGTAAGTGATGAATAAAAAGGGAGACGTACAATAGACACACGAAGATACTCTGACAAACAGACGGCCGATTGCATCTGCTGGACGTTTTCAGCACACAAAATTTGCATCATGAATGCTGGTACCTTACTTTCTAGGAGTATTTCTCATCAACTTCATCCAAAATGTTAGTTGGAAAAGCTTAAGTCTATAGTACAAATTTCATTGCTTTCTGGGTCGATACTATCTATTTCCACCAGTTTACAATGGAGTGATTAAGCCACTGCGCTAGGAATTTTAAATTATAGGTAAAAATATTTTTGTGTTATTTTTCTCTTATATATATGAATTGAGCTCATTATACAAGGCTATTATAAAAGAAAGCACCACCTGTTAATGGTGCCCAGTGGATTATCAGTGGAAGTTAGAAAAAAAGGCAATACTCAGTTAGTAAAAATCTCGTCAAATAATAAAATTTAAATCATTCAACTTTTATCCCTGCACTCATATGTCAAACAAGTGTTTTTTCTTCCAGCCAACATCTGTGCGGGATAATTAAGTTACCCCACCAATAAAAATTGAAGTTTTAAAAAACAATTTAAATGTAAAAAAATCATTCGTTGCCTAAATAACGACGAATATGAAGAAGTAGCGACTTAGTCAAATTTTCTCAAATAATGGAATAAATTTATGTCGAATTAGTATTACCAGTTAGCGAAAGATAATGCAGCTTAGGTCCCATAACTTTACAGCTGGTGAGAGAAAAAATCTTTGGGAGACTAGGATCAAGTATTTGAAATTGATTCATGATTTTTACGTAGCATTAAGCTATATTGCAGCATACGTATGGGTCCCATTACTATACAGCCGGTTGAAAAAAAAATATCTTCGGGATAAGTTCCCCCGCCTGGCATGTTACTGGAACACTCTTTCCAAATACATATTGTTTTTTTCAATTCACATCGCCGCCAAGAGATGACGGCTTCCAGCACCTGCTTCTCGCAGCGTTGTCCCTTGACGGTTCTCCATGTTTCTATCAACCTGTGGTCTATTCCATTAAAAGTTTTCACTCCAGTACTAACCCACAGAATGTGTCCAATTTGTAATCTCCTTCACGTCACGTTCTCCTCCGTGGATTCCCTCTCTTCGCCCAATCTCCCACGGGCCAACTTCATTAGTCACTGTCTATCAATTTTAATTTCAGCATTCTTCGGTAGCGCCGCACGTCAGTCACTTCTTGCCTTCATTCCGCTGCCTCTATCATCTTCTTCTCACGGTCATAATAGTGTGTACGCTGTATTTCATAGTTATTGCTTTTCCATGTTGGCAATTATTTCCTCGTGGGGGAAAGCAAAGTGTTATCCTGCTCGTTGGCATTCTCTCACTGATTCAATCACTTGGATTGCCGGAGTAATTTAAAGCTTGGAATTTTGTTTTTCATTTTCTTTATGACGCATGATAAGCTAAGGTAATTTTCACAGCTTCAGTAATAAGAGACAGAAAACCCAAGACCTTTATGATTTAACAATCTAATCCTCCATTGAAGGGAATTGACTTCGCAGAGAAACCTCGTTCAATGTGACTTTCGGTCGTTTTCATAATCGATAAGTGGTAAGCATCAATTTTCGCTTCATTTGAAATGTGCAACGGATACTGTTCATTGTTTTCTCGGTGAGTTTAATTGACTTCCCTCAGTATTCATTCGTAATGAGTGCCGCGATGGAGGCACCAATTCTACTAACGTCTCTTTCACCAGGCGATTTCTAATATTGATGCTGTTCATGAATGCTATGAGGTGTGAAGACACTGTGTCCGATCTAGTGAAAATAACCTTTTGACCTTTCTTAATGTTTCGCCATAAAAAAGAATTAGATGCTACTGGCAATGCTAGTTTCAATTTTATCCGTAATTAGGATCACATTAACGTAAAACAGGTTTTTGGAAAAAGGAAAAATAGTTTTCAACTCTCTAATTAAGTCTCCATATTTGTGCATCCTGAATGCTGTTACCCTACTTTCTGGGAGTATTTCTCATCAATTTCATCCTAAAGGTTAGTTGGCAGATGAGGAACCATTGTTTTTTTATGGTAAGATTACGTCTATAGTACCAATTTCATTGCTTCCTGGGTCGATCCTATCAATTCACCAGTTTATCACCAGAGTTATTAAGCAACTCAGGCGGGAATTTTTAAATTAAGGGTAAAAATATTTTTTTTGTTATTTTTTCTCTTCTCATCAGAAAGGCATAAAGGTAGTTGGCTCCCCGCACATATTCGCGTGTTTGCAATGGGCTACGGAAAAATGCAGTCGATCGAAAAAGATGCTTAACTATATTTAAGATTCAAAACCATTGGATTGCAAATAGTAAATGCGGTTTTAAAATATATAAATTTGGGTAGTAAAATACACTTAAATGAAGCAAATATTAATTGAGCAATTGGGAGCAGCATATTCAAACCATTCAACGCTTTCGTAAGTACGTTGCCTTCATTCATGTAACGGAAGAAAGAAAATGCATGAGGATGTAAGTTTTTCTGAACTCGGTAACACTTAAATCAGCTTATACGGGGCCTATCGATGAAAACTGATGATGAATAATACTGCATTGAAGAACTTTTTAACTTTCAGGGGTGAAGTATGGCGACTCAAAAAATGAAATTGGTAAACATATATTTTAAACCCGATATCTAATTAGGTAAAGAAATGATAATAAAATAGGCATACAAGAACTGGGAAAATGCAAATTACAGGAGAGTGGATGAAATAGGTAGATCCCGGTCAAAATACAGCAGATTTTAGCATTACTCGTAAGTTAGATGAATTCTAATGTAGTTAGGTAAATATCTTGGGAAAGGTTTGGCATAAAATTTGGCTAAAGTACTCAACACACTTAGACTCCCACGTGGTTGGCAAATTTCAATTCTTTCTTTATTACATTCTTTTTTCTAACTTCTGGAGTAATTAATGTCACTCATGTTTTGCTGTAGGAATCTTTATGGCGAAATCACTTTCAGCCTTTTACCTTCGATTTAAAAGCTATCGCTTAGTCGCTACAGTTTCGCTGCCATTTTTAAGAGCAGAATTATTTCATAATACTTTTATTTTCATGGGATGGAGTAAGGAAAAGTTTTGGACTTTACACCATCAACATAACCTATGTTGGAATGATGGAGGAGTGCGACAAAAGAGAGTTTTCAAATTTTTAATTGATTATTTGCTGCGTAATCTTTCAAAAAGGACCTTCATTTCAACGGTTTCTTCATGGTCACTTAAAAAATGCCTGGATGCAGCTGGTTCAAAGGAAAATGTTTGCAGACCATGATACTTCCCGCTCACAATTACCTACTCCTCAATTAGATTACCAGATTAAAATTAGAGTCCACTTTTCCCTTCATTCGAACTTTAATGCTTGCCGCTGGTTCAAAGAAAAATATTTTCAGATCATGATACTTCCCGCTCACAATTACCTAAGCTTCAAATAGATTGGCAGGTTAAAATTAGATTCCAATTTTCCCTTCATTTGAACTTTAATGCTTGTGGTAATACTGCGGCACTGCAAGCGACACACAAACGTGGGGACAAATGGATTTTTTTTTCTTTTCTGCTCTTCCAGCGAGAAAAAATAAACGTGAAAGGGGAAAGATCAAGAGACTTTAGATTAGGAGGAAATGAAGAGACGTCTCTTATGAAGGCCACAGGGGAAATCAGTGATCGCTGTTTTCTGTCGCTCGAGAAAACAAGAGTGGACTCAGTCGATGTAAACAATGCTCGTCTCCATGGTGACGGGTCTTTCCTCATTAGCGCCATCTTGCGCTTCATCGGAACTGCTGAATTTCTCTCTCTAGTGCTGTTGACGGATAGATTTAAAGCTCTCAGGAACTTGGATAATCGCTTTACGCATTAACGTGCAGCCCTAACGAGTCAGAAGTATAGTGGTAAGTAGACCAACGATGCTTAACTACTCATGACGTAGCCCACTTTGATACGGCATTCATCAACAAACTTTAACTTCATTTTTATCGCCTTTTGTAGTAAGTGATGAATAAAAAGGGAGACGTACAATTGACACACGAAGATACTCTGACAAACAGACGGCGGATTGCATCTGCTGGACGTTTTCAGCACACTAATTCAGGCTCAAAATTTGCATCCTGAATGCTGGTACCTTACTTTCTAGGAGTATTTCTCATCAACTTCATCCAAAAGGTTAGTTGGAAAATTCTCACTACCTTCTAAACCATGCCTGGTTTTTATGGCAAGCTTAAGTCTATAGTACAAATTTCATTGCTTTCTGGGTCGATACTATCCATTTCCACCAGTTTACAATGGAGTGATTAAGCCACTGCGCTAGGAATTTTAAATTATAGGTAAAAATATTTTTGTGTTATTTTTCTCTTATATATATGAATTGAGCTCATTTTACAAGGCTATTATAAAAGAAAGCACCACCTGTTAATGGTGCCCAGTGGATTATCAGTGGAAGTTAGAAAAAAAGGCAATACTCAGTTAGTAAAAATCTCGTCAAATAATAAAATTTAAATCATTCATCTTTTATCCCTGCACTCATATGTCAAACAAGCATTAGCTATCATAACTCCATCCAATGGCACCCGACTCATTTTTCAGTAAGGTTGCAATTTTTCCTACTAACGGTCACAACCGTATCGGTTGCTATGCGATGACAACAGATTCGACGAAGACTCTGACAGAAGTACCAGCGCAGCGTAACTGTTGTCGTCACATAGCAACAAACGCTATTGTACCGGTAGATTGAGAAATAGAAACCTCAACACTGCGGAAACTTTCGTAGCCATTTCAAAGTAAGGTAGTAACTTTCATAAAACAATAAAATTCTGATTACTACCTATTATTGCAGTCCTTTCCTTCTCCTCATACATGTATGTCCATTATAGATTTATGCTGAAATTCTGTGAATCTAAGGCGATGACGTTACATTGCTAAGTTTTTCATGTACATCCAAGCCAAGGCGATTTAATGCCGCTCTTCATTTTTCTATGTTGCAAACAAATAACAGTTTTTCAATCATTTAATTATTTTGCCTCTTTCAGGTGCTTATCATTAGTAACTCTATATTTCCTCATTTCAAATGACATGAACTATACTTTTATTGGCAAATAAACTATTTTAAATTTAAGGCTTGATTTTTATTCTAAGTGCAAAATATAATCCTACCACCTCCTATAGATCTTTTACTCTCTTCCCTCAATTACACGCTTAGGAATTTGCTGGCGATGATATGCTTTCCCTGTATTTTAGATAAGATAAAAGTAGGAGGGAAGAAGCTCGAGCAGGTAAAGCAATTCAACTATTTAGGCAGCACATTAGAGGAAAACGGATACAGTAGTAACGACATCAGGAAGCGAATTGCACTAGCAAAGGAGGCGTTCATGAACAGGAAGGAGCTTCTGAGAGGATTGTTATGTAAGAGTTTAAAGAAAAGGTTAGTGAAGAGCTTGATCTGTAGTGTAGCTCTCTACGGTGCGGAAACGTGGACCTTGAGGAAAGAAGACGAGAGACATTGGAGGCATTCGAGATAAGGGCATGGAGAAGAACGGAGAGGGTGAAATGGACGGAGAGAAAAAGGAACGACGAAGTGATGGATATGGTTGGCGAGGAAAGGCAGCTTTTAGATGAGATACGGAGGAGACAGAGGGTTTGGATGGAGCGAGTGCTTAGCGGGGAGGGGATGTTGGAGACGGTGTTGGAGTGTAGAATGTTGGGTAAACGGGGGAGGGTAAGGAAGAGGATAGTATTTTTAGATAAATTGAATGGGTCTAGGCCTTGCAGTGTATTGAAAAAGGCAGTACTTGGAAGGAAAGGGAGGCTCCCAGATTACTTCTTTGGTATGCCATGGAAACCTACCTTAATCGGTAGTATACTATAATAATAATTTTACTTATAAATGCAAGTAATTAGAATGAATGATGGCTAGAATCCTTTCCCTTAGTACATTTAGTTCCTTAAGTCAAGTAGATTACAAAGCCGTGGGCTCAATGTCGTATTTCGCAGCAAGGTCTACGTTTGAAGCCTCTTTCCTTTCCTTAACTCCTAACCCAACCCCCAATCCTCCTCTACATTTCCTCGGTATCCGAAGCACCGAATCGTGTGGAAGATACTTGATTAGGTTAATGGAGATCGACGAATTCATGATGCTACTAGGCCACTACCATTGGAACTCTAACTGCCGGAGAAGGTCTGAATGGCTCTTTGATACCCATCTATTGCCCTTTCTACAGTCGCAATATTTCTCAAGACGGTCTCCCCTCCTTCGCGCAACCCCTCTGCACGTCCTATATACGCTCAATCGCGTCCAAAATGTCTAATCCTTTTTGCCTGCTTCTCTTAACCACTATTTCTACGTACGAAACACTGTTCAGAGTGTTTAATTCCCCCATACTTTTCGTAATACTGTCTGCTGTTATTCCTCCACTTGGATTCCGGAATGAACTTTCTTCCCCATTCCCGCAAGGTAATAATATTATTTCACTTTCCCGCCACTGCTAACCCGCTTCCACTTCTCTAAATGTTCACAAAATGAAGTAAAGAATCCGTTTTAGAACTCGCAGGAATAAGGCCAACGGACAAATGCAAGAGGTAATAAATGAAAGAAAGACAAAGAGGAAATTAGCGAATGGGAAGCTTAGGGATAGGCTTGGAGCTAGGAAAAACGGACGGGATGGCTACACGAAATATATTCTTGGACTGAAAAATAAACTGGCGATTATACAGGGTTTGTCCGGAAAGTAATAGGACTGATTTTCTTCCACCGCGACTGTACTTCGGAGCGTGTTTGCACCGACTGAATTTGGTAGAGGGTGTTTCTAGCTAACGAACGAGCGGCTGGTCAGTTGTCTGCGAGCACCTGGAGAGTCAGGACAGACTTTTTTGCGCGACGTGTTTCTGTGAGTGGTGCAAACCAAAAATGCAGCGTTCGTTACAGCAGAGGTACGCGATTGAATTCTGAGTGAAACTCGGTAAATATGCGACAGAGACGTTTGTTATGATCAAGTAGTCTTACCCAGATGTTGCTTTAGCAAGAAGTGGTGCGTTTCGGTGGCACTAGGCCTTTTTGGAGGGCCGGGAAGAGGTCGCTGATGAAGACGGTGCTGGAAGACCTGTGACTTCGGCAAACACCGACATTTTGACTCGTGTGCACAAAGTTTTGAACTCAGACCGTCGACTTAGCATTCGTTTAATTGCCCAGATGTTACATTTATCAAAATCTGTGGTTCATGACATTGTGACGAAGCATTTGAACATGCGCAAGATGTGTGCGCGAAGATGGTCCCAAAAGTGCTCACTGACGACTAGAAATTGCGGCTCACATCGCCTTTCATGTGAACAGCTAATTAACCAATGCCGGCATCCCAACGCTTCCGCAGCCGCCCTACAGCCCAGATGTGGCCCCCCAGACTTTTTTTTTGTTTCCTTGTGTAAAATGGCCGATGAAAGGCAAGCATTTTGAGACGACATAGGGGATCCAAGCAGCATGCACCTCGGCTCTCGAGGCAATTTCGGAGAATGTCTTCTGTGACGCCTTCAATGCTTGGAAATCGCGATGGCAGCTCTGTATCGACGCAGAAGGAGCCTATTTTGAAAATGTTTAAAGAATTGTAACGATTGGCTCAATAATTTTTTTTAAATCGACTCAGTCCTATTACTTTCCGGACAAACCCTGTATATCTATTTCTCGAAAGCTTCCTACTAACCTATTTTATTTTTGATCGTAAAACTAGGTATTAAAATTTAAATTTTAGCAAATTTGGTCGCACTTTTTGCCAAAAAAATTAAATGAATTCCACCTCGATCTGAACATTTTTGAGAGCTACGATTTATTGATATTTCATCACCAGAATAGCTTCCCAGTGAAAAATATGATTAGACTTGATGATAGCCTTAATGAGACAATCAATAATTTATTGGATTCATGATAAAAACGGAAATATAGCTCCGGTGCTAGGAAAGACTGATCTGAAACATAACTTCTGAAGTTATTTAGATAAGAGTGGTAAAATATCCCAAAGAATTCTGTGAAACAATTGCTTTTTCGGTGAAATTGTGTAGTGAATACATTTAAAACAAATTCTCTTTGCACTGAATTTTCACCGCCGTAACATGTCCGGCACATGGTGTTTTCATCAGGATAACCATTAACTTCATGTCATAATTTTATATTTTAAGGGATATTAATACTTTGTATGTGTCGCATAATTTTACTACAGAGTGAATTTTTAAACCCTTTTTTTGGGGGAAACATATTTTTTTGAACCAATCGATTTTTTTTTCTCTTTATATCGTCCCGTTCAAAATATTTGAGTTGTATTAGTAAATATTAGATTATCAGAACGGGTGTATAAGGCAGTATATTACAAAAAAAACACGAAAGCATCAAATCCGAACAAAAAGTAGCAATTACAGACTTTTTGTTGCCATTTACATTTGCATGTGATGTTGCGATTTACGCCAATGTATTCCATACAAGTTTATTCTTATCGGGCTTAGTCATAATGAAATTTGGATGTAAAGTACAGGATGATGAATTTTAAAAATTATTTAAATTCAAAATTAGTTTCCTAAGTATCAAAAAATTTTTGAAACTATAAGAGTAGTTAAGTATTTACCGAGCAGTAATATCTGTCGAAATATTGATGTCGTGAAAGATAATTTTGGAAACTGTCAGCTTTACAGCAGCTGCATGACTAATAGAGACCCTCATTGCAATCAACACTGTGTCTTCACTGTTTTAATGACATCATGAATAATCCGATCACGGAACTTTGGTCAATTCCAGCCCTATTAACCAATAATGTAAATCCACACAGGACATCATCACGGCTGGCACATGGTTTAGTCTGCCTGCGGTCCTAAAGTGTCGAAACCGATAATTTTCTCGACCCTAAGCAATCTCAATTGCGGTCCTGATTCGTTTTCATTCTGAATTATTTATGATCATAGAAATTTATGGCTTTTGGCAAGTGGGTCCCAAATCAGTATATTTAAGAGGATCACGTTACCAGCCATGAATGTCTTTTGACTTTGACAGCGTTCGAGGGCGCTCATACACGGTACTCTTGTAACAGCGTTTGATCACCGCAATGAATGATCGGCTGGCTGGCAATATTACGTTACCCTGATGGTTATTGAAGAAGTATGTCTAAGTGTTAGTGCAATAAGAAAGTAACTTCGTTTGGTATGAACCCGCTGTTTGATGTCGTTGTAGTGGCATGCGTTATTCCATGAGGGCAACGTTGTATTGATCAATGGTTTCGCCATGAATCGCTTTCGGCTGGCTACACGTCACAGCAAGTACATCAAAAAGCGGGTACATACTATAAGGAAGCAGTTTTCTCACTGCAATAACACTTTTGCGTTCTACATTCACAAGAGAGTTAAATAATTGCTGTAACGTGTCAATTTAGGGTTTGTGATGCCTTCCACGTTTAAAAAAATTAGTTACGGATAATTTTTTATTGAAAAATAGGTAATTGAAAGCCAACGCAGGCCAAATGTAATACCCAACTAAATTTTTATATTTGCATCAAATAGTAGGTGAGCTGATGGCAGTATCGTAACATCGTCAAAGCCATGCGACTTGCATTTCTTGTCTTGCGTGATTTTCGGTGCTCAATCACTTTCGCGAAGCTAACTGCATTTCACTTTTATTCGTCGATATTGTTTTCTAACATATCAGCAAGACCTACTTACTTTTATCATTCTTTTTATCGTGCGAGTAAATTTTTTTTAATTTTTCAAAAAGAATGACATACATATCCCCGATTGAAGTAGTGAAATTTCATGCAGGACAAGGCAAGTAAATAAGTAAATACAAAGTACTTCTATAAGAGCCTGTATGAAAGGTTGGTTTTCCAAATGCATTTTGGATAACATGTTTCGGAGGAAGCCTATTTTTGTGACTGTCAGTCGCTGAAGTAAAAATAAAATAGTCATTTTTAGTTTTCATGAAGGTACTTACTACATACTTTGTGTCTCACGTCAATCTCTTCAATAAGTGGATAGCAATTTATTGCCTTTCATTTCCTGCTTCAGGAGCTCTTTCGGCACATCCAATTTTCTCACACGTCATATGTGATATACACATTTTCATTAAGTTTCACCCAATTCTTGAATAACATCGTTCTTATTTTTTTAATTGCATCTTGAAAATTAAATTTTTCACCGAACTGTTACATGAGCTACGAGAAATAGCCCCGAGTAGGTATTCACTGCCGCCCGTAGCTAGAAGGCTTAGCCCTATTTTACTCCCTGTCCCTGATGTAAGCAATAAAGCCCAACACATTCCATCCCATTCAATACACTTTCGAGAGGTGGAAACGGACAGATCCCATTTCATTAAATTCCAAGGGAGCGGATATAGGTGGAAGGCACACGGCCCAAATTCCTGAGAGCTTCAAGGCCTCCCAAGCGGATTAACTAACCCGCTTGATATCACACCCAACCCCTTCGAGTCTAACCATTTTCCTTCGTCTATCCCTCGCTTTACGGACGCAGGGTACGTCCGACACACGGGGCGGGCAACGTGTCAGTCACAATCGACCGGTCGATGTCGTCTCAGAGATTTCTATCAATCGCAGCAGTTTCATCACAGTAATCCCAAGTATTAAATGGTTTCAAAGGCCCTCCTTGCTATTGAAATTTCTATATACACATAGACATGTCTACAGTCTGTGTTTAGTTCAGTATTTACCGAATGGTGATATCTATCGCAAAATCGACTTTGGGCACTGGGCAATTGGGCACTTTTCCACTTATAATGCGCTACGTTGAATTAAGTCGCAATATGACGAAGCTAAATGTTTTAACCTCTCTATACTTTTAATTTCGGGCGGGAACGAAACTTAACCAAGGCCTCGTATTTTCGTTTCCCTGCGGGTCGAAACGAAACCTTTCGTATCGTTTCACTTGCCATCCCCGTCTGTCTTTACTCTTTTAATGACACCTTCTAATCACGGACCTCTGGTCAACTCTAGCTCTACCTTGTAATATAAATCCGTACAGGATCCCATCACAATTGGCACATTGTTTACTCTGCCCATGGCAAAATTTAAAAATCATTTGGGTATGCACTCAGTATGGATGGGAGGAGTACTTAGCGGGTAAGGGATGTTGAAAACGGTGTTAGAATGTTAGGGAAACGAGGGAGGGGAAGGAAAAGAATAGGATTTTTAGATAGATTGAAAGCGATTAAGCCTTACTGTGAATTGAAGAAGGCAGTGCTGGAAGGAAAGGGAGGCTTCCAGATAATTTCTTTAGTACCTACTCCATGGAAACCTACCTTAATCGGTAGAATACCATAATAATAAAGAATAAGCAATAGGACTAACCATTTTCCTTCACTTATCCCTGGATTTACGGGCATGGGGAACGTCCGCCACACGGAGGACAGCAATACGTCGGTCACAATCGACCGGTCGAAGTCGTCTCAGATGTTTCGATCAATCTCTGCCGTGTCATCACCGTTAATCCCAAGTATAAAATGTTTTTAAATTCTCTCCGAGCATGTGAAATATCTACAGACTATGGCCGTTTTCCAATCCACGTAGTATGCACTCATTCCCTCGTTCCCTTTCTCCCTTGCACCCTGCTCCAATACTACTAATTCTCTACTGGCGCCATAAAGTGTGAACGGAAATAATGCGAACTATTGACAGTAACGAAATGTGAAGCGCAGGGTAGTGTTAGGACATCTGGTAGTTGATTTAAGAATCAATTTCACCCTGCTTCTTGGTTTGTTTACGTTTGTAATGTAGACTGCTTAGTACTTTGACTTTTCCGTCACCGATTGGACATTCTCTTTGCACATAATAAACAGAAAATTGCTTAGAACTCCAGTTCAAGATATCTGAGTTTTCCATTGCCGCCATTTTCACGTCCACTTCCTACGAGGACACGTTAACGAGGGAGCATCCGCGTTCCCTTGTTCACCTACCCTTCGTTCCCTTGCGCCCTCGCCGATTGGATCCACCCTTGCTGTCGTCACATCCGTAAGTTGACGAATGAAAAGTGCACGAAGGGTGAATAATTGCGAATTGGAAAACGGCCTACATCTGCCGAAATGTCGATGGGCTGAAAGCTAACTTTGGACAATGACAGCTTCAAAGCAGCTGACAACAGCAGCTAAGAAACTAAATCCGTGCAATAAAAATGCTTTTAAAAAAGGTTATTTATAATGAACATGTGCATTAAATTGGTTCCTTATTTTAATGAGTAAAATAAGGGTAATCATTAGCGGTTTATTTCTGCGCCATCGTTACCTTATGATTTATATCCATAATCACCAATTCTCATTCTGTTCACGTTGAACTGGTTTCTACTTCGCTTAAATGTTGACTTTTATATAACCAACTATTGGTATGAGGTGGATGCCTTATGATTATACTTTGACGTGCAGACCAGGCTTAGCGCGTCAGTCGCAATCGACCGGTCGATCTCGTCTCAGAGGTTTCGATTAATCGCTTCGGCTACATTACATTGACCTTATGAATCAAGCGTGTGGACTCATGACGGGTGATTTTTGAGGCAATATTCTGATGACGCGATATAAGGAGGATTGAAATTTCGGTTATGGAATACGAAAAAATCACAAACGCTATTTTATTTTTCCTTCGATCGCTGGCAATATTCTGATTGATGCTTGGTATCCATCTGATTGAGAATTTTGTGTGGGAAATGGGCTTATCTGAATCAATCAAACATTCATAATTCCATTCCCTTCTTTTGATTGCGGCGAGATTTTTTTTACCAGCCATTCTTGTATTGCGACGTGGTCATTTTGCTTTCATCAGCGCAGAAATATTTAGTTTAGAAATTCTGCACAGAGGTCTTCGGAAAGTATTCGTATCTCACAATAAATTCTTCGGAAATATATAACTCTTTATTTTCTTGTATTTTCAGGTACTACCTCTCACATTACTTATGGGTATTGTATTTTATTAGTATTGTAGTATTGTTTCACTTTACAATTGTTGACACTAGTCTCCTTAATTATAGTGCTTCAGGTAAAGATGCATTTTAATTCTGACAAACCCTCTGAATATATGTTATTTATGAACTTAATGAGTAAGGAAGAATATATTTAGAGCAATGGAATTGTACTTTTTTGGCAGGGAGACTGGAGGAATTTTATCCACGAATGAAGTCCATATAAAAATAATTTTAGTTATCTTTTATGTGATAAAGAAATACTACGAGTCCCTTAATTTTTCCAATGAAATCTGAAATTTTCTTTTAATTATGACAATTTTCTTCTAAATAGCTTTACCTTGCTATAAGTTATGCTATACATTCCCTTATTCTCGCAAAAGTCATTAGGAATGTATAAAGAGAAAACTATCTCTGGTACAGTTTCATATTATTTTGCATTCCTTAAGTTCCAATGTGAACACTTGTCGATACCTTTTGTACGGTTTATAGAGTAAAATACCCCTAGAATATTTATTACAAAATACCAAAAAATATTCTTCATCTTCAAAAAATTCTTGATTTCTATGTTAACACTGGAGATCCTCATTTAATGTAAATTTAGTGACGTTTATTTTCCAGGGCATTAATTAACCTTCACCTAAGCCCCCAGTATTCACGCTCCGGATTACTTCGGAAAGGGGTTTTAATGTCTTAACCAATCAATTAACTATTCAAATCACAGTACTGTGATGTCAAAAGTTGACGTAAAATTGATTGGCATTAATTGAATGGGATGATACGGATGGTGAAATTGAAAAAACAGAAGGTAGACTGCTTGACACCCGTCACCGCTTTATTTTCGTGTTCCCGTTCGGCAAGATGATATCCATAAACTAGTGGCATTGTAAAGTTAAAGCGAGCAAAAAAAGGCATTGATGGAATGTAATGTGAGGCCCGCTGCCTACATTCATATGCATACTAAATATAGTTTAAATTGTTACTGCCCTCGAAGACAGGATGAAAGAGTGAAGAGAAATATGCTTGATTCTAAGAGGCACAAGTTTTTTGAAACTCAATACGGGATGAAATAAAAACCATGACCTTTTCGACTTTTCAGATGTTTTTAAACCAATCCCAGGTTTAAAATTGAATACATTAAGCTGTATATTTCAGCATTAATTCATCTGTAGACATCCCCAGTTGTCCACATTAGTGCCATTGCATCATTCCAACAAATTTCTAAAATATAGCAAAATATGTCCCCCCTCATGCATTCAAAATCGGCATGATAATTTCAATCTCTACTCATAAAAATCTTAATTGTCGACCGATTTTTATCAGATACAATTTAAATGATTAATTAATTAAAAAAGTATTCCTCATAAGTGTCACTGCATCATTACAACAATGCTCTAAAATATCACTATCTACATCAATCTCTATCACTCTGTATATGTATATCTATCGATTCATGGAGCAGAGATCACCAAGATTCACCTAATTACTTTTCAATAGAACATGTTTTTTTAACGTGGTTGTGAACAAAATTATAATGACACAAAATATATGAAACTTAGTTTTTCGAAGTTTACAGTCCGTCAAGGGCCTGCCGGTTGTACGCATTTCCAATTCTTGGAAATTGTGAGATAAAGCGGATTTAGACAGAATAGTTCCCCTCAGCAAGTATGCCCTGAAATATTTCGTATGTGAACGGAACATTTTCACTCTCTCCCTGCTCCAAGTCGCCCCAATGACCTCGAGAGTCGACTGGGCGAGACAAATAGTAATTGTCCCCCATCGCTGAATTTATCAATAAATCAATCAACACCAATTGTTCGATTGCAGCGGGCCAGATGGGAGAGAGGACTGATTCATTCGCCCGTTGGAACAGAGGTTGCTAAAGCAGTCACGTCCGGAAAAGCGGCTGCATCGACGGCATTTGAACCCATGGGGTGAGCGTTAGAGTGACGCTGTGATGCTCTAAATGCTCTTTTTACGGTGGAAAATTGCTGAGAAAGGCCATTTCCACTCCATGAGGTATGTGTATAAAACGGAATGTATATTTTTATGAAAAAAATATTTATTTATTCACCTACATTAACCCTTTGAGTGTCGGATAGCGCTATCGCGCTCCTATTTCTCGCGAGAAGTGCGATGTCACTCTTAGATGCTGATAGTTCCCTAATTATTCAATATTCAACATTCATTTTATTTTAAAATTAACTAATTACCTAAAATTATAAAAATTAACTCATGTTACCCAAAATTCGTCAAATAATACATCAAAAAGGTGACACCACATATTATAATTATTTCCTTGAATTATAAAGTTTTTGAATGCATACATTTAGCCAACTCGACTCTTAATTTTTCATGGGAATTTCTAACCTAAATACATTTTATATTTTTCCTAGGGTTTTCATATACATATTATTTTATAGAATATGAAATTTTATGACAAGATGCAAAGGATTTTTATGGGATAATTTTAGTTGTTTCTTTGGCGCATGATATTTAGTTTAAAGGTAATATTAATTAATTAAACAATTTTCAAATCCTACAACAACAATAAAGCTACCGGCAGTTCACCGGCTCTTTACCTTAAGGAAAAGCGTATCAAACCGGCAAATAGCCGTCTATTTACCCGAATGGGTTAGTTGTTTTTGAGACCGAATTTTTTTCCTAACCTCCCGCTAAATGATCATAAATGCCTCGGCACTTTTAGCATACTACCTAGAAAATCAGTTGGCACTCATAGGGTTAATGTTGTCGCCTTCAAGATAGTCCCCATTACGTGTTCATTGAATTATATGCTCGAGAATTTTAGTTTTTGAAAAAATTATTTACTTAATCGTCAACATTATCGTTTTCGCCTTCAAAATACACCCCGTGGTCTCTCCAGTGCGAAGCTGCCTTTCGTTTCGTCCCAGAGGTTTAGTTTAGTTTCCACCCGAAGTAGTTTTGACTCTGATTTCGTTTCGACCCTGAGTTAAGTTCCCCGGGTTTTAGTCCATTTCGATTCGTTTCTACATTTCGTTCCCGGGAATGAAACTGTTGTATTTTACAGGTTTTGACTTTCGTTTGGTTTCGATTGCCATCCCTGGATACAAGCTAACATCTCTCGAAAAGTTTTGTTTTGCTCATAGCAGACGCACCATAAGCCTTCGTCACTCTCAAACCTTTCTCAACTTTGTTAGCTGAACATTTGTTGCTTTGCAATCATTCTTTGATCCATTTATTTTAGCAAACGAAAATCCCCGAGTTGATAAAAACACGTCTAACCTTAGCGGCTGCCTCATCCAAGTTAACATTGAATACAGCTGAAATTTTTTATCACCCTTTTGGGTCATATATTCCAATATAATTTTAAAAATTGACAGTCGGCCTCTCCAAATCCATTAAAGTTAAAAATCCCCGTTATTTTCTGAACACAACTCTACAACAAATTCTACCGCACTTGCTGGGAAAAAATCGTTTCTCCATTCCGGGCCATAAAATACTTTTTAGGGGTACATCCGTTAATATGCATTCAAGTTTTGGTTTCTCATTAATAACTTCATTTTTCTTGGTCGGGATTATGGACATATTAGCCAAATTTATTAATTAAAAATGTCGATCATTATGTAAATATCACTCGTAAAAGATTATTGGTGGACTTTGCTCAGTCATGATTAATAACTTCCTTGCAAACCTTCAGCATTCATGTGATAAAAAAATTTACTCGAATAACAAATATTTTCTCACCGTAGCTGGCAAAGAAAAGAAGGTATAATTTAGCGTAAGACTCCGGAAAGAGATTTATTTATTTATTTATTTATTTCCATTACCCCATAAACAGCACATTTACGGCCTTTACAATGGGGAATTAACAATTAACAATGAAGGACATTCACACACGCCCATGCCCTGGATAAGGGTAACTTACCCAGGCGGGACTCGAACCCGCGGCCTTCAATTTGGCAGTCGAGGACTTTACCCCGCCGCCACCGAGGCCGGCAAGAACATAGTTAAAACTTTTAAATATTATAAAAATCTTACGAGAAAATTAATTGATAAATCTCTAGCAATGTTCGATAGGAGTAGAATTAAATGGCCTCAGCAATGCTATGACTGCAACGTAAATTCTTGTAGCGGATGAGTGCTGTTTTCCGGGGAGTAAAAGGAAATAATCAGTAAAATAAATTGCTTTATCAAAAGCATTTCAGGAATTATTAATACGTAGGCTGAATTGTCCTCATGAAGCTCTTTTCTCGGCTTCCTTGCAAGAATGTAATTTATTGATGTGGATGCTACTAATTTTAAATATGAGAATGCTCTCAATCAGTGAATACACTTCTATTTATACAAATTGCTGTTTCATTGCAATTGCAATTCATATACAAATATTATGATAATTAATTATTAACATTAAAAACCTTATTGTATATGGTATGAGAAGAATTTAAGTATACCGGGACTAGCCACGGTGATAGCATTACGGGAGTCACCGGCAATGCGCAAATTGTGCGAAAAATCCGCAGAGAAAAAAATCATTTGCTTTGACCGGGATTCGAACCAGGAACCCGGATAACTGGCTAAAGCACTCGGCCAGAAATTGAGGGATCCGGGTTCGATTTCCCTGCCAAGGCGAATGATTTTTCTCCCTGCGGATTTTTCGCACAATTATGAGAAGAAGTTGAAAAAAATACATGAGAGTGAGACAGCTTGGTTGTCAATGTTAGCCGTGTTCTCTTTGGGCTTCGTGAGATAAAAGTTTTCAAATCAAGGAAAAATATGCGATTGATAGGAAAAAAAATGCGCTTTCCGACACTACGAGAGTAAAGCTTTATTGTTGATTAGGTTAATTGGAGATGAATGTAGAAGACCCTGAAGGGTAATGATTGGCTTACATTATTAATATACGAGCCTATTCAGCACCCATTCTTTATTCTTCGAGGGATTCAAAGCCTATTTTTTACTTATTAGTGCATTTTACTCTATTTTTGGATCAAGAGAATTATTTAAAAATCGTTTTATTTAAATTTTTATTACTATCTTTACGCCAGCAATGAAACATGTAATCGAATTAAATTAAATAAATATTATAACAAAATAAAATTAAAAATGAGGTTTTAAAGAAATTTCAACTAAAAATTATAACCAACGCCATCTATTGAAAAAAATATAAATTTTGTTCCATATGAAGATTTAGTTATTAAATTAGAGCACAAGGGAACAAAATTTCAAACGTCTGACTATTGAATATTGTGTTGCCATCATAAGCAAGCAGGTGTGAAAATTTTCAAGACTATCCGACAGTGGTAAGTGGGTTAATACCAATTACACGATTCCACCGGTGAAACAGAAAAACGAATGAAGCAAGTTAGGAAAAAGCAAGTAAAAAAGGAATACAAAAAAAATGATGAGTCTGAATCTTAGGCTTATCAATTTGTATTCTTAGACTAGGACTAGAGTGGATAAGTCTGAACAAAATATATGGAACACATAAAGAAATACAGATAGATTTCTGCGTCAAACCAATCTTACTGTCCGTAAAAAAAGGAAGACACCCGAATTTGAGGAGTTCATCGTCTAAACTAAGCAATCAAATTCAATGCAATAAAAAGCAAACAGCAGAGAAATTATTTCTGCGCTGGATCATTTACTTCAAAAAATTTCGGCCACATATTGAAAATCCTGCATTGAATTTTTTTAATGAAAAAAGTAGGTACCCTTTTTTTGCACGGAGAATCAAATTTTCCAAATTTGATTCTACGTGCAAAAATGGTGTTCCCGTAGTTTTCGTTTCAATAGATTGGAATATTGATATAAGAAAGTCATATTTTTATTAGCAGTTTGCAAAAAACAAATTGTTCATAGCATTTGAGGGATTTTTTGTAAGCAACGCAAATCTCTGCTAACGTCGAAACCAATAGATCAATCGATAAACAGAATTTTTTTAAAGTAATTGATCCAACTGAGAAATTAATTCTCTATCGTTTGCTTTTTGTTGCATTGAATTTATTGCTTCGTTTGGACAATAGAGCTCCTCAAACCTGAGTGTCTTGCTTTTTTGTACAGACAGTAGGATTGTTGACCAGTTACGATGAAGTCTGAATCATAAAGAGTACATGGAATTTATATACAGTGTGTCCCAAAAAGAATGACCCGATTTAAAATAAGATTATTTATTAGGAAGAAGGGCTTAACATCAACATAGTGTATACCAAATTACTCACATAAGACAAAATTTTATAAAAAAATCATCATAAATGTTCAATAAGTCCTCCATTGGCTGCGCGGACGACATCTAGCTGATAGCTGAATTCAACCCAAACTGAGTGTAAGGTGTCTTCTGTCACTGAGGCTACAGCAGCTGATATTCATGTTTTTTGGTCATCAATTTCACGAGGTAAGGGAGGAACGTAAACACGCTGTTAAACATTTCAGAAAAGGAAAAAATCGCATGGTGTTATGTCAGGGGACCTAGGATGCCAAGAGTGTAAAGCCTGTTCTCGCGGTCCTGTACGTCATCTTCAGCGAGACTGGCTGCACCTTACTGTTAGACCTAATTGTTAGACTAATGGTCTAAAGGGTGCACGCTCCACATCAGCGTTCGTAGTGACATTCAGCGGATTTTTCTAAAACTATAAACAATGCCGATCTCATCTAGCGCTGTTTCGCTTGCCTAGTGGCATTTGTTTCAATATTATTACCAGTTAAAATCGGGTCATTCTTTTTGGGACGCACTATATTTATGAATTTGAGAGTCTAACAGTACTGGTTGGGTCATGCATTATTTGCGACATTGCAGATTTTCTACGCCTCAAAATTTAGAACATGCTGAAATGATGCATTATCTTAGCATTTCATGCATCATTTCCGGCATTGTTTTCGCAGGAGATGGCTTGGAAGGAAAAAGTTTCGTGCTCCATTTTCAGCCTTGCTTTGCTCTCTTCCTCTCTAGCTTTATTATTCATAACTCTAATGCGTGTAGCGGAGACGGCAGTGTGGAGTCTTTTCGAGGAAATATTTAGTTTGATGACTGACTCAACCTGCAGTCGTAACCGCTTCATACGCGTGGAGCAGAGCAATTGAACTTCACCCAGGTACGGACATGGAAATAACTCCGTTTCTGGAGAAAGGGTATCACTGTGCCGCATTGTTGTGAAACAATACCAGCACTTTTCGCTTCGAATGGATCAATGTGAGCTCGAGGTACGTGGATACCCTTAGGGCTCGGCCCATATCTTCTGTTATGCTTTCTTTGTTCACGTCAACGGTTACGTGCTTTTTCCCTTTTTTCTTTCCCAATTTATTTCCCTATCAAATAGAGTAGGTACGCCATATTCTTCTTTTTATCATGCGTTGCTCGGTGAACTTGCTGGGATGAATTTTTAAACTCTTGGTACGTGGCATTATATCCCTGAAATACTGGGCTCCGTAGTTATGCATAAAAAAAGGATACAATATTAGAAAAAGCTCTTGCATTATTGTCAATCTATTTTCTGTAATACTGGAGTTACTCAAGAAAATATTTTGATTCATCAGTTGAAATTTTCAGCGTCAACCACGTATTTTTTTCTATGACGGGATATCAGAGGTACCTTCAATTGTTTACCACATTCAGGCATGCAACTTGCGGGTGAAGATTTCTTCTTCATTCTTCTTCACTCGTTTAAAAAAATGTAAGTCAACATTGGACATCAACATTAAAATCTTTCTGAAGTACAGTTTTATGGGATATCTCATGCTTTCTACGGTATGTTTCGCAGATACTAATTTTTAAATGCATAAATGTCGTTAAATTAGGAAGGCTGTCAAAATTTGTATTATTAATTGAAAATTAATTTTTAATTATTTCATTCCATCCATTTGCTAAGAAATATTACGTGCTGAATGTGGAACATGCGGGTTTATTACAACGTTACTGAAGTCATAATCTCAATAATTTGGTAACTGTCGAAAAATTAGCTGTCAAAATATTTCAGCGTTTAACTAGGGATTACCGTTATGTTGCCATGATTATTTCCGGTAAATGTATCTTTGAATATTACCAACTATACCTGAGTTATGAAATTAAATTTGATAAGTATATTGATTATTAAATTGGTAAATAATTCATAGCAATCACAATATGTATTTACTTATCAATAGCATGTTCATATCTGAATGACTATGACTAAAGTAACATTGTGATAAACCCGCAGATTCCACCTTCAACTCATAATATTGCTTAGCAATTGGATGGTACAAAATAATTAAAAATTATTTTTCAATTAATACAAATTATAAAAACCTTCCTAATTTAATGACATTTATGTATTTAAAGATTAGTAACTGCAAAACATATCTCAGAAAGCATAACAGTTATTAATTTGATAACTATATTTTTTCGTAACATAGTACCAAATACCTTTCGGATTAATGAAGCACAAATCATGAATTATGATACGTATTTTATTTTTAAAAACAATAAATTTTACTGAGAACAGGCTTCAAAATTTTCAATTTTAGTCGGAAGTCGATATCATGGATACTAGATTGAAACTAATCTAATGAAAAAATTTTAATAATTGAACTTAAATGGCAACATTTTACTTGGTCATGTGCGTTCTTTAAGCTATACCTATGCAGTTTCCCCGCCTAATATTGAAGATTTTAATCCCGGATAACTTTTATTTAGTTTATTTAATATAAATGAGGGCTTTCCAGCACAAAGTGGTCAGCTTGAAATGGCATATAGATACGAGGCCTATTTTGGTTTTTAAAAAATAAATTGGGACTATTGTTTTTCTTACATTATGAAATAGGAGCTCTTATTAAGACTGATTTCGTGGTTTCTTTTTTACATGAATAAAAAACTGCATATTTTCCTCGGTTATTTTTAGTTGATTTATCACAACCGATTTTGACGTCCTTACATCATGTTCAAGTAAAGTGAATACGTCGAGTTAAACATGAAATTATAATCAAACGCTTACAATTCTCTTGATTTCCTGAGTTCATCACGTGTAGTTGTTGGCACTCATTGAGGCACTAGAACACATGATAAAATATTTAATAATTGCCGGTTGAGTCACAAGTCTCTCATACGTGGAGATCCTTCTAATTAAAGCATCTCATATAAGTGCGGCGTTTCCGCAGGTATGGAGTTTCATCAGTCCTTCGCCCACGCCACGAAACCATCTGTCATAACACATGCCTTCATAATGCATTCACTTTCCTCATCTCCCGTTTCTCTCCTTAACGTTGATACACCAACCCTTCTCTCTCTCTCTCTCCACGCTTGCTTTTCTTTCCCTCGGCTCGCGTTTAATTTCATTTCTCTCTCCCTACCAACATAATTCCCTCGGGGTAGTAATGCGCGGCCAGGAGAATCGCGCTCCGTCGGCTGCAGCCACCGCAGTAATCCAGCTTAAAATCCCTTAAGGCCCCTTCTCATATTCCGACCAAACCTTTCCGGGGAGGAGAAAGCTTTAAATAAACAACAAGGCACCACGTGGATTTTACCCGGCATCCCCCATTACAACAATTGAGAAGTGTTTAAGCGAAACAGTGGGAGAACTTTGGCATTCTCTCTCCCTTCCCGTCCGTGTAATTTTCATTTTTTTATCGGTGTCCTCAAAAAACAACGCATGTGCTACGACACGGTGTGTATCGCGTATGCCACTCATTAATAACAACTCCGAGAGCCGCTGCGAGCGAGTCTAACGACGAGTTTTAGACCTTGGCCATTGCACGGGAGGAGGAAATGAGAACATTGTCTCTAATCTCCATGAATACACGCCTTCATGCCGCGTAGCTACGAGGAGGGCATTGTATTATCCCTTGAAATGATGGAAAAATCAAAAAAAGTTCGTGAAAATGACTGAAGTGACTAATACGCAAGACTTAATCAGATTTTGTTTTCAAAACTTGCATTTACCTGTCGTACGTTTGAGATTTTTGCGAACTGTAATCCGTGTATTGTATGATGAAAAAGAAACTGCACTCAGGTAGAATGAGGTCATAGCTATACTGCTCTAGATGAGGCATTCTAGTGCACCTATTAATGCCTACCTAACTGCTGCAGCTTATATCTTCCCTATGAACACGCCATTATGCAGCTTCGCTATGAGAAGGGCATTGTATTATCTCTTGAAATGATGGAAAATTTTAAAAAAATCGTGAGAATGACTAAAGTGATTAATACGCAAGAATTAATCAAATTTTTTTTTCACAAAAAATGCATTTACCTGTTACATGTTTGAGATTTTTGTGGACTCTAATTCGTTTATGGCAGAAATTTAAAAAAAAAACTGCACTCAGGTGGAATGAGGTCATAGCTAGACCGCTATAGATATGGCATTCTAGTGCACATATTAATAGCTACCAAACTACTGCAACTTATATTTTCTCTCTTCTCTATTAATATACAATTAATATTTTTGCAATATGGCTATTTTTGGGCTTGGAGATTTGTATAAAATGTACAAAAAAGTATTTAAGTTTCTCGAGAGTGATTCGAATTGGTAAAAGGTTCTTAATTGTTAATAAATTCTTTTAAACATTACTAAATTAGAACTAACGTGCGCATCGAAGTAATTGTAAAAAGCCATACTGATGTGAGTGATACGATTGAATTTTTATTGTAAAAACTTGTATTTACCTCTCCTCAATGCGAGATATTTGAGCTCTAATTTGTGTAGGGCAAAAAGGGAAAAAATATGCTGGTAGAATGGGGACACAGTGAGGTGCTTTGCTTTAAAAGACCGCTTTCGACGAGATACCACGTACCTGTGTACAGAAAATGAGTTCATCGTACGGAATGAATAAGCTTTGATGCAGTATAGGCATTTTTGAGCAAAGACTTTCGCATCAAATGATGGAAAAAAACAAGCTTTCCATAATGATTCAAATGGCTCATAGAAAATAATTTGTCAGATTTTTTGAATACTCGCGCTCTCTTCTTTACAAGGATTTTACTACAATAGCGTGTGGATAGAAGTGATGGTGAACTGCCGTGCAGAAGTGGATAATTCTGGTGGCAAATACAAAAAGGTTAATCAGATTTTGCAAGCGCTTGCAAAGGAAGCGTACCTTTCCTGTGCTAAAGTTGTTTTTCGACTCTGATGCGAGTATGATAGGAATGGAAATAAACTATGCTTGGCTGAAAAGAGTTCATAATGAGGCGGATTTCGCAGCTATAAACCACTTTATAAGAAGAATTTCAGTGTTCCTATGAGCAGTAAATGAAAACATCGTCCCTACGACAAATTAATTATCCATACGCCTCAAGCATATTGGCTATTTTTATACAATAGTTGTTGTTCATGAAATTATAAAAAAAAATCTAAAATTCTCTGGTGAATGATTCTCAAATGGATAATTCACTATAAAAATCAATTTAAATCTCACACTAATATTTTATCAATGCAAGTCTTTAAAAATCTGTAATAGGGTTTAAATTTTAAGAGGCAATGGTGAAATACAGATGTAATAAATGTACCGTCAATACCTTCATGGCAAAGATTTTTGATTCTGAAGGGCGTAATAGTTTGGCATTTGATTGTTCATTTAGCCGGTATGCCACCCTGCTGTGAAAAGTGCATTGTCTAAAGAGAGAAATTGTGACAGAGGAGGCATGAGTGTTAGCTGACAAATTAGCTCGTATCCTGGTATTTCCTAGACGTTATCGGCTATGCAAATGGCTGCATCCATTACAGATTATACTGAATAGCCTTGTATAACTTAATTAACTGTTTTATACGGTGCTTATTTTATAGATACTCCATTAATCAATATTGAATGGGTTCGACTTTGTGCAGTGTGATAATAAGATAGTGTGATTTTGAATAAAAACTTATGGGCTACGTTGCCGCGTCAATTTTTGGGTAGTCCCAACGTTTCCCGAACGATGCTGGTCGCTTTCTCAAGCGAATTGGATAAGTTTTTATTTAAGAAGACCTGTACCCGCGAAACTTTTAACGAAGAATTAAGATTGTGTGATGTACATCAGTGATGATCAAAAGCGCTGGTAACCTTCCGAAGAACGATATAACTGATTTTTGTAAAGATGAATATATGTTTAACCCCACCATTAATCCTTTTCTACAGAAATGCATTTTATACTCGAGACCTCTACTTACCGTATTTTAGACTCGAGAAATACTATGATGAGGTACAGCGGTATTGTCGAAATTTATTTCAAAAATTGTTTTATTATTTACTACATTATTATCAGGTTAACCAATTCAGGATTGTGTAAAAAAAAGTATGAGTGCTCAAATTTTACTTTTTTAACTTTTAAGGCACGATCAAAAGAGGAAATACAAGTTCTGAATATCAGGAACAGAATACCATCCATTCACTTGGCCTAAAGAATATTTTTCCAGACGAAAATAGGTAATTTAGCGATTCCATCTTATGTAAAATATTTGAATGAATAAGGGTGTCGCATAGAATTATGATACAAAACATGATTTTCCTTCTAATATTCCCTATTAATGTGGTATTCATAAATTCTTATTCAAGAGCCCACCTGTTTCCGATGCATGATCTAATGACAAATTTGGCGGTCGCTTCTCAATTTATGCCACAAATTTATGTAAATTACTGATGTAAAAGCCATAATTGCCGGAACTAAGACGGGTGTCTTGCTGGAGAGATAAGCGTAAGTGTGAATTTCAGAATATAAGTATTCGTTCTCCCCGGTGTTATTTATCAAGGTATCTCGTTACGAATTCACCACACGGGGATGTGAATCTCGCGCATTTATTCGTATAAGTGATAATGAATATTTTGCGCACACTGAAAATCATACTTTAGCCAAACCCCTTATTAAGTGATTTTCATTTCATTTCATGTTTCATGTTGTACTTGCTGTTAGTAGTATTATGTCTGGAAACGAATTTCAGTCATTGCTACAAATTGAAAGTTAATTTCTCACGGCTACTGTGCATAATTAAAGAACATACATGATTGATCTTTGTCAAAAGATGACTTTTCATGCACTTTTTTATATTTTTATGGGAAAATTTAATACTTAAAGCTATTTCTAATCTACTTATTTTTGATTTGAACATTGTTTGCAAATTTTTATAATTCCTATAATATTTTTAAACTTTATTATACATGTTAACGTTAGGTAGTTCTCCATGTAACGGGGTTTATATTTCCAAATTCGGACAGCGCGTGCAATCACCTTTAGTTGGAGGAGGGTTATACCTCAGGATGCTTGGGCAAATACTCAGGTTAGTCACTCAAGGTTTGAGATTAATTAGTTTACCGATGATACTAACTCAGTCTCGAATATAAACAACAAATTTTTATTTACGCAGTTTTATATATAACACCTCTACCTTACTTTCAAGAAATGTTTTTGGAAGTTGCAATAAAAGTCCAAACTATGGTCGGTAGTGTAATTATATATTAAAGAGTGTACATAACTATTTTTTATATTTATCATGGATATATCGCATTTTCACCTAGTTAATCCTGGAACGATCTCATACGTTCAGTCTCGAGGTTTAGAATTCTCCTTTTTGAAGTTAAACTCGTGTTTAACTAGTAATATCAAGGGTGACCTTTATCGCTAACATCAAATAGCGTGAGCAGTTTTCCATTTATGTTGTTATAATGGCGAATGGCGCCATTTTGCCTCGGTGAGAAGCCGTTTATGGACCCATCTTCCGAAGATTGTTTAGCTGCTCAAGGTGAAAAGTAAAATTTAGCAACTACCATATTCCTAACGATAATTCATTCTCAACTTTTAATGACTCCCTGCATTATATATAGTCAGTTAATTTTTTAAGTTGAGGAAAGGCTTCATTTGCAGTTCCAAACATACTCGTGAATATCTAATAAAATAACAATAACTAATAAAATCAAAAGTTCAATGCGTCATTTGGTGAAATAGTTTCAAATTATTTAAAAAACTTGGAAACTTTCACGTAAATTTAGCTATAATTTGGACAACCAGTTTTGCCGCTGTCACCAGATTATGTAACACCGCGGCGAAACCGGCTTTCCAAAATTATATCTTTCCGTGAAAAGTTTTTTATTTTAAATCATGACTAACTTATTCATTGCCTAACTCAATTCTAAATGGGGAAATTAAAATTCATGAGGTGATATTATAACTTTTAAGCGAATTATCATCCCAAATAAATGTCAGCAATTCGTCTCACAGTGTGTTAGTAATTTTCAGAACAGCCCTAAATAAATCCCGTGAGGGAATTAGATAAAACCATGTGGCATTCTTTTAACTAAATTTTTTACATTTGTTTTCACTAACATCAAATGATGGTAACAATCATGCACAAATATACCTTTCTGATGGAGGCTAAAATTAGGATAATTTTACGAAGCCCTGGTGTCTCTTTTTGGATGAATTTATGGAAATGTATTTATCGCATTCTAAAAAAAGAAGAATGAAGGCTTTCAGAATCGGGTCCTCAGCTTTTGGAAGTCTACTCTCAGTTTGCAAGTGAAATTCTGTAACGCATTTGTTTATTGTTACATGGTATTTTCAGCTAGAAACAAATATATTCTCCCAATGTCATAATGTTTTCGTTCCGCCCTACTATCATCTCTCAAATTTAGAGGGTAGGTATCACAAATTCTTGGGAGGGATTTCACTTTAGTTTCCGTTGAGTTTGCAAATAAGGGATGACACTATTTTGACATGAATGCATTCATAAACCGATTTCACAACAGATCCGACCGGTAAGATATACATTCTCAAATATAGTGTAAATGTTTACATACGTTAATGATTATATTTGTGGCGCGCTGATATTCATAGCTTACATTCGTTGTTATCCGACACCATTTCTTCATATCTTTTAAGGGTTTTATTACGATATGAAAAAGGATTTCAATAGAATACTCTTCTTGCTGATTAAAATCTAGCAGTTTTTATTCGGCATCTTTCATCAGGGTTAAAAATTGAAATTAAGGTACAAATTACTTAAATAATTCTATCTTAACATGCTTGAATTAACAGTTTTTATAGCAGTATTAATAGTTTTTTTAAGGTGACCGAGGAGCCATTTTAATCTAAATGAATTTCACTTCAATTGCTGCATTATTTAGCTAAATAATTCAAATATTAGTCCGATGACAAGCCTAAGTTTCATTTTTCAATCATTCTTTGTATAAAATTGAGAATATATCAATTTTTCCAAAATTATATGTATATTCTAGCATTAATCAACATTTTTCGTGTGCGTAAACGCGCCGCCGCGCCGTTAGAACCTGCATGAAAATGCTGGTATTCATATTTCTTATATTATTTCTGGAATATATATCATGTTGAGATTTATTTTGTGGGCATGAGACGATTAATTACAAGTCACTCAGTCATTAAACCCAATAGTTTTTTGACAGGTTAGGGTAGAACCCACCCCAGACTTACAGGAATCCCATTTCACACTTTCAGGTAGGGATAATAATGATTTCATATTTTTCTGGTATTATCGAACGTATTTCAAAGAACAATGCTCAATGCTCCTCCTCATTTAGTTCCCCCCCCCTCCTTCTTCCCTCACACTATTGTTGAATAAATAAGGCTGGATGTTGTATGCTTTTCTCAGTTAGTCTTGATAATGACGTTGTAACGTTGAAACTAGTAGACTGCAAAAATATAAGATTGTGGAATAGTACTGTGTTTTTATTTAACCATAAATATCTCATCTTTCCACCAAGTAACGCCTATATCTGTTGATTTTATCCAATTAATTTCTTCGGGCCACCATAGGAAGGACGATGATGTTTTCAAGACATTGGAACACCAGTTGTAAATTTTTTTCTTGTTTTTGAACAAGGCAGTGCGGAGTTATAATCCGCCGTAACTATTTTACGGAACGCAGTTACTTTCCCTAGATCGTCCCTTACTTCAATGATTCTGGTTTCGAAGTCCGAAGGCTTCAAGCCATTACGTCAGCCCCTCGATCGACAGCCAAGCGCTCAACCCAATTAGAAGAGCACGTAGGAGTTTCATTTAAAGGCAGCATATTCAGCATATTTTAAATTAAAAAACGCTTCTATCGGTGGAACTTCCTTTGCCCACACATATCATCACAACCACTCAACTTCTACTGAGGCTGAACATTATGCTTAGGAAGCTCGATACTGCATTAAATCTTGCTTGAATATCACGATCCCCATCGGGAGACAGAGCAAAAAAACCAACCTAAATCCTGTCAGGCATTTTCCCAATGATCGCTACTTTATCGCTTAACTTTTACAAACTTTCTCTGTTTCTCAACCTTTAACTCAAGCTTCAGCTCTCGGTTACAACGGTTACCATGTTCGTTCTTCCGATTGTTTTGTTATTTTTTTCCTTCATCTTTTTTAAATTTGTTCATTATTATTTTTAACCTCTCGCTTGAACTCTGCAATCATGTCACAGAGGAAAGATTTGATCATTCCAACGAACCCTACAGCAGCAATGGCTGGAGTAATTCTCAATTACTTTTGGTAGGGGGAAGCATGCCTAATAGGCCGACGGTTAGGAGCGAAACGGAGGTAGCGCATGAGACCGTGTCAGGTAGAAAACACTGACGAAATGGACGAGGAATACATTCAAAAAAATTTCCCTGAAAACATGGAGTAATTGAGATAGAAAAAAGAGGAGTGAAGAATTCTCTTCCAAATTGAAGAAGGGTTTACGAGAGGGAAGAAAAATAGGCCGATGTGATCGGCAAAATGCTCCGCGAAAAACATACCTGTACTGGATGAATACTTTAATAGCAATAATTGCACATGAATTGCTATGAGAAAAAATTTCCTGGACCGAGTATCGAACACCCGACCTTTGACTTTCCGGGCCAATGCGGAGATCACTACATTATTCAGTTTCCGAAATTTCCTTGGAAAATGAACGGAAGATTAATGTACTAGATGGATAACGTAAAGGTCCAAAAAGTCTAAGGTCCGTGGATCAATTCCCGATACAGGGGTATTTTTTTTAGGAAATTGATGCATATATAAACCGTTGACGCGGCTTCGAAATATAACACTTAATAAATGTTATTAACCCGTTAAGTAACAGTTTCCGGCGATACTTGGTGGAAATGTTTTATCTCCATGAGAATAAAGTACGAATGATAATCGTCTACACTATTTATAAATATATTCTCAAAGTACTGAGTAAATATACTAGTGCGGAAGTTTACCATTCGTTATTTATTCTCATGGAACCCATTAACCCATTATAACCGTTATTAGAGGCCTTCGTGCTGTATTAGGCGTTGAATAAATAAACCATGGCACAACGACTCCTTATCTTTGAAGGGCCAGGAAGAAGGTCCAGGAGCGTAGGCGACAGTTGTTAACCATGCATGTGCAGCCTCGTTTGCCACCAAATGATTCACCACCGGTTTGACCCTTCTGAGCCTCCTTGCCCTAACCGTGGGGATCCCGAACGTCAAGCGAACCAAGTGATTGATGCGAAGGGAGCATGGCAGAGGGGTGAATCAGTCGCTGAAACAGTGAGTTGGGTGGTCCATTGGGCGGACTGAGGAATGACCCCTGGGCGACAGACGTGTCGCCTCCCGATGTGTCTCCAGTAAGAATGCCTAACACGTGGGACGAGCCAACCGTCGTGGAACGGATGGGGCAGTCATATATTTTCATAAGTGTCAATAGGATAGAAATAATTTGGCCCTCGCTAAATCACTACGGAATGGAATGGAGGGGACGAGATGTATATCAACTGTGCCCAAAACCGCCAAGTTTTCTCTCCAGGAAAAAAGCCCACCCAAAACGACATCTCGCAAAGCCATTTGCGACGTAAACGATGTGAAATAAAATAGGTTGAAATGAAAAATTAAACATTAATACGATTATTATTATCGGAGTTGAAAAGCAAAATAAGAATACAAAATATTGCTAATATTTCTATTCTAATAGAGTTTTGATAACCCTTTAGCGGCCATTTTAATCTAAATAACGTTATTTCACTTCAATCGTCGAATTATTTAATGAAAATTAATGGATTTATGCATGGATTATTCCTAATTTTTTTCATATTATGTTATTGAAGATTGGATTGGATTTTTCTCTTCTCTTATTATCGGAGTTTCCTCTCTTATTTTCGATGTGCAGCTTCGGAACGGCGAAAATAATATTTCATGGACCACGGTTTTTTTATTACTAAAAGACTGTTACATTTACGATATCGTACACCAAAATAATCTTTTTCATTTGAGAAATGTTGATGAATTTTCTCCCAAGTGATAGGGCTGCATTCGCTTGCGGCATTGTTAAATCTCTTGTAATGCGGGGAAGATTTGTTGAGGTCGAATAATCATTATCAAATACTGGTGAGGTCATCATTTTTATGCACTTAGTTGATTTGCAAAGGCTTGGTCGATGACATGAATTCTCGCTAAGCAAGAATGTTGGCGGGAGTAATCTCCAATTTAAAATTGGCGTCTTCGTACATAGTAACGAAAAATTGCGAATATTGTAAAATAAATTATAGACCTAACGGAATGGGAGTTAGCTAATGCCTTCATTCCCAGTATTTAGAAAATTCACGCATGATTGTGAAGCCTTGAACGATCTATTACTGGGGAAACGTAACACCTATGGTGATAGATGCAACAGTTGTTCGCAAAGATACCGGCTTCTCGGTAATACGCGAACTGAGATTGATTTGGGAACGAAGTGTAGCTTCGCTTATTGAACTCGATGGCTTTATTGCATTCTATTAAGTCGAGGCCATTTACCCCGCATGCGGCAATCCAGAAGGAATGATATTTATTTCAAAAGTAAAATTGGAGAGCCTTTCAATTTTATGCTATCGCTCGATAATGGCAGCATAAGGAAAAATATTTGTAACTAGTATCATAGAATAAAATTAAATTACTTTGTTCTATTCCACACTTTATTTTAAATAGCACGTCACGGATTTCAGCAGCTAATGCTATCATCAGGTTTAGCATTTAAAATAAAATTTGGAATAGAACAAAGTCATTTTATTTTATTCTATGATGAAGCAATTCCACTGAGTAACGATGTGTCTTATATTTGTAGCTAGTCATGATAATTTAACGAGCGTTACTTGGCATCAAAGTTTATCGTGTAAATAGTTCTGCAAACAGCCACGATGGAAAACCGTTAGTAAAGTAAAAAAAACTGTTTTTAGGATTAAAAATTATTAAGAATTTATATTATTTAGGAGGATTTCACGTTGAAAGTTTAGGATATTGTTATGAAACTAGAGTATACTCGACTCGAAATACAAATAGAAAGAGCGTATCATAATTCCACTCTTGAAACACCTTACTTTTAAAACCTATCCATCTCGGCTAATATGGTATTTTATTTGTGTACTACTACGATCTATTTATCGTGTAAGTGATGAGGAAAAAATAAAAATTTGGAAACATGTGATACCTAACGAAAATGCTTCATGGATGAAGGCTTTTTTCATTAATAAATGGCAGTTTCATTTACGATATGCTTCACTAAAAATATTTTTTTTTCATTTGAGAAATGTAGAATTTTCTCGCAATTTCCAGTATATAGAACTCTAAGGAAATGAGTTTACTTATTCATGAATATTTAATGATCGAGGTTGACGATTCAATCGAGAATAAAACACGCACAGACTCGTTCAAGAACGAGGAAAAAGGTTATGATTTGTGCTCCAATATTTGGAAAACATCAGACTTCTTATAGCAGCCCGAATAATTTATTATAGTTTAGAAATAAATGATACTATAAATGCGAAAGCTTTCTAATCCCATTCTCATCCCAAATATTATTTGTAATAATAATTTACACCCTTAAAGATGCTCTTCCTGTTATAAAGTGTTTCAATTTCAATTTATGGTAGATACTTCCAAGTAGTGCTAAAGACAAAGACCGAACAGAATGAATTAAAAAAGAGAAAATATTTGGTTTCATGCTAGGAATGCTTGTTTTTCTTCGTGTTTTTCCCGTCGTTTACCGTGCTCGCCAAAACTGAATTTTTTAATACTTTTTGTGAAACAGTCCCCTTTTACAGCAAGTTTTATTTTCATTTTCATTGTCAGTTCATTTTCATTTTGCCCTTTTATATGAATGAGAATGATGCTACATCAGTTAAAATTTCTGCCAAGTTAACCCTTGGTTATACGCGCCCGCGATGATAACACCATCCAGGGCGCGCTTGTGGCTTTTTTTTCGGACTTAAATATTTTTGGTTTTCCTAAGCATACATTACATTTTTAGGGTATTTTAACGCATTTGGATAACTTCTGATGCTTAAAAGCATTTTAAACATTTTTCTATTTCATTTATTAACAAAAATAAAGCATATTAATATGCTAATTTCTTGATAAATACTTTGAATAATTTTTCTTTAGGAATTGCGGACGATAATGTTCTTGGTAGAGGAAAAAGTACAGAAGTAAAATACATAAGTACGCCACCAGTGATCTCGCAGTAAACGTGCTATTACGAATTTTCGAAAAATGCTGCAAAATTCCCGCTTAGCGCGTAAGAATTAAAGCCAGTTAATGTTAAGTTCCTTCTCACTAGATGCCACAGGCTTGGCCAGACTGAGAATAAACGCCTGGTGAACAGTGTCCAATAGCATTTAGTATCTTCTCCTTTCGTCAGCCAAAATTTTCCAAGAAACATCTGTTATTCAGGATTAATTACACAGCTGTGGTGTTGCTGTGATGTAATACGGAAAGTTAACCGAGAAACTTTCTTTTTACTGGTGTAATTTCTCCTGATTATAAAGCCTCTGCGAGAAATTATACCAAAGAGGAAGTAGGTGGCTGCGCTTTGAGCGAGAGCTTAGACCAACAATGAAACCCATACTTGAACTTACACAGTGGTTACCAATTTAATTTTTTATGAACACGATTCGTTCATTTTATGGATAGGAGTCATTCTGGTACTTATTATTTGTGAACGTTTAGCTTCAAGTGAGTAAAATTTACAATTGGAATAAACAACATGGGAAAATATTTTTTCGCAATCAGCCAATTAGGTCCGCGTCGTAATTATGGATATTTTCGTTTCCAACTCAGGGGCATGCGCAGAAGCTAAATGCCGTTCTTTTTTTGTATTTACTCAACCCATTCACAATACGTTATTCAATTTTACGCATAAAGTTTTCTTCGAATTAATGGAGATGCCAACATTTACTCATCTAGCGTCTTGTGAGTAAACATATGTCTCCTACCGTTAGCATGGATTTCTTTTATCTCAAACTCGTAATAATTTTTACATCAGTTTGTTGGAGCCAGCAAATACTATGTATCAGTGATTCACACCCTGACCGTCGTAACAGCTTGGAAAAAATTCTCTTCTAACGTCCCCTTTCCATCGTCAACCCTTAATATTCTCAACCAGTGACGTTTTTATGACCTCAGGCGGCCCCTAAGGAATATTGAATGTGGTCCTCCTTGCCATAGTCTATTGTCCTGTACCCTGAAGGGGAAAAATATTTCGAAAAGGTTTGTGCTGCCACCAACTGTAGGTATAGAGAGTCAATGCGGATTTTGATTTTCCATTGTCGTAAATTAAACATAAGAATAATTTGCTATTAGAGAGAAAACTGATTGCCTCGTAAGCGGAAAGTAGGACTAATTTAGGGCAAGTAGGATTAATTTCAGGACATTATTTAAAAAAAAGAGCGTCATAATTTTGCGCAAAGAATTTACAGCTTCTGAAAATAATGCCTAAAGCATTCAAAAAAACTTTTCATTGTTGTAGATGCCAGGTTACTGGCTTAAGTATTGTATTTTTTGTGTAATATTTTTCCAATTCGTCCTCATTATTGAAATTTACCTCATCGATAGGGATCAACGAATAGTTAACTGAAATATTATTAAAAGCATAAAACATTTTGGTTCAAATTTTATTTCGCCCCATGTATCTTCTATTCCACCTTGAGGATCCCAGCGCACGCATAGCGATTTATGTGAATTTCAAGTTCATTTTTCAAGTCGCTCTTAAGAACTCGGTTTTCAATTAAAAGACTAGATTTTATATTTATTTTGCTAGGTGACAAATGTATTTGTAAATGCTTATTTTAATATGGCACCGTATTTTATGGACCAAAATTCGAAGTCAAATATACTTATAATCCATGAAAAAAATACCATAACCGTTAGTTAGAGATGCGTTCCAAATTTGTGGCAACAATAGTTTTGGCAAAAATTTGAATCCTTAAAAATAATTTGCGCCCCTGATAAACGTATTTATGGCCTGCTGAATTTATGGCCGAGTTTTTTTTTTTTTCGAATACTTGCAAATAATTTGCCTACTTGGACAATATGGGTGAAGAAACCTCAACAACTGTGTCACTATTAAAACTCCATACTTATCATCCATGGAAAAATGGGGACCATACTGTATAAGTGGTATTTAATATGTAATGGATTATTCAACTATTCACCAAGCAAAAGAATTAGAAAATTCGTGAAAATTTCAGGGTCCCAGAGAGATTTGAAAAAGTTCACCTATTGTAATTGCTAAAATTCAAAAGAAACGTATGCCTTATTTAATGGTAGAAATATCACGACCAAAATGCGAATTGACGTTTATAGTCTGGGAAAAATTCCACTTTTTTTTAAATGCGGATATTAGTGTAAAATTTAGGCTTTGAGGGCGATTTGAAGAAGTTAGCCTTGGAATACAACCGCTGTACGGCGGCCACCGTTCACGCCATATGGCAAGTTGATTGGAGCCGGCAAATACCCGGAACATCATTATGAAAAGGTCCAACTTCGACATCACTAAATGAGTTTAGCCCACATTTTTCCTTCGATCTGTTTAGGCGGCAGAGATTCCGGGCCTGACTCACGTAAGAACTAGGAAGCGCTCAAGGGATCCTGGACAAATTTATGTGAGAAAAATATATATTTTGTACAACTTTGAATCGATTCAAATAATTTACGTTGCTGTACAATTCGAGCATAGAAACCTAAAGATATATTGTCATCACTAAATAAACAGTACTTTACACCTTTACCTAGATTGGCAGTGTAAGGAATCCATGATAAATTTATGGCCGGAAAACATGAAATATTTAAAACATTTGGAAGTAATGCGAACAGTTCTTGGGTGTTCGAAATGTTCTTGAGTGACTTGGGTAAATAAGCTATAAACGATTTACTGTCATCAGTAAATACAAAATTATGCCCTGTGACCATGACTATCGGACTAAAATTCATTGCAGGCTTCTTAAATTTAAAATATACTTAACTCATTAGGAATAAGCAAACTGAAGAGTATGAAAAATGAAGGTCTCTCGAATGATTTGAAAAAGTTTATTTTACCAGAATAAATTGTTAGAATTGAAGAAAATACAAATCCTATACCCATGGACAAGTATAACGACTGTAATGAAAGACTGGCTGCTACAAGTCGAAAAATTATAATATTAAAAAAATAAACATAAATGAATAAAATTCAATAAAATTTAGGTTTGAAGAGTGAATGGAAAAAGTTAACCTCCGAACACATTTACTCTGCGGTCTCCGCTGTACACGACATATGGCCCTTCCATCCACCGCCTTTATATTTAGGCTGCAAATACCCAGAACATCATTATAAAAAGGGCCGAATTCGACAAAGCTAAATGAGTTCGGTCCATATTTTTCCCTTCGATCTATTTAGGCGGCAGAGATACCGGGCCTGACTCACGTAACAGCTTGGAAGCGCGCAAAAGGAATCCTCGATAGATTTATGGCAGAAAAACACATTCCGGACAGAGGAAATGAGCAAAACTGACCCTTTGTAAGCATCGGGCCCTGCACTGGGCCACCCTCAAGGGAGACGACCTGGCCGCCTCCTCCACTGACCCATCCCTCGGCGACAAGGCGTCGGACGTCTGCGGAGGCTGCTGCAGTCTCCTGGTGGCCGCGAGGGCTGCTTCGGCCGCCGGTAGACCCAAAGAAAAGGGCCCGAAAAAGAAGATGAGGTGGGCCAGCAAGAAAATGGGCCGGTGCTTCTGGTATGCCATCTTCCCGGCCATCTGTGCGTGGGCGATTCTTGCCACGTGGTCCTAATATTGCCCTCAGAAAAGGCTCCGGTCCATTTTAGGGCCCCTCCCGGAACGAACCTCTTTATACCTGCTGGGCGATTTCGCCCTTGCGTGAACAATAACCGACACAAAAGGCACACACAATTCGTCGCGGGGTTGTAAGCGTTGAAGTTTCGTCCAGGGAAATCTGAACGGGAGGCGAGCGAGCTCTTAAAACCCCTCGGGATAAAATACCCAAGGGATGTATGAGAGGGTAGTGGATGAACTCAATTTGTCACAGGGAACACAGGATGCGTCACAGTTTACGTTTTTATGGGGAAGCGCCAATTATTCCGTTCCCAAACTGTCCTATTCACAGAACACACGGTAAAAACAGTCTCCAGTGGTAGTATTAGTGTCCCTTCGTAACTTAGTCCCTAGTTTCTTAAGTGTTCACTCTGACTGTTTCTTTTCAATGTTCTTTTTTCACAATGGATACTCAAGCTGAGATTGGACACAATATCAACCTATATTTCCAGGAATTATTTGATATAAAGCCTCATAAAACGCCTATTTCCCGATATAAATAATCGTACCTCTTTTACTATATACGCTAATCCATCTAAAAATCAATAAATTTTCACGCATGTGTCACAAAATATATTTTTAGAGGATTTCCCAGTCCATAAGAATTCGTAATTGTTTCTTTGATGGGTGAAATTCATGAGATCACTGCGTGTTTGCCGCGGAAGTGAGTTCAAAAGTGCCGGTTGAAGACCTCATCGTCTGCCGGCGATCGGATGGCGAGTCGACCGGTGAAACAGGGACCGCATGACTTCGCTTCTAACGAGGAAAAGGAAATTCTATTGATATAAGTATTTCCACGTTGAAGAGGAAATATTTTACCCACTTTCTTGAAATTGAAAATTCAGTTTGTGCAAGACCACAGAGTTTACGAGAGACCTGTCAATACATCTTTTTTTGATGAGTTTCAATCAGAACAATAAATGCGTCTTTTCACACACCCGTATTTTTGTCAGTAAGTTAAAGTTTGTAATAAATAAAGCTTGAAATTCATAGCACATCTATCATTAGCTGACATATAGTGATGACGGCAATGTGATCCAACAAGTGTCAAGAAGTTGGTCACGCTGCATACGAAGTCAATTATTTTGAAAAGTTACCCGCTTAATAAACTTCAGTGAATAGAAATAAATTCTATTCTTTAATTCTACACGCTCTATCTTCTCCCTTTCATGAAATATTTAACAACAATTTACGGGAATAGGAACTCTCGATGGATAGTGTTTACCGTCACTGTCACCACAAATAAGCGTTGATTTCTCAGATAAAATCACAGTTCCTTCTCTCAGCGAATGCGATGTTGAGGTACGGTTGAAGTATGTAGCACCGCTGCAGAAAATTTGGTTTGAAAAGGTAGGACCGTCGACTAGTACGTAGATGATAATGTCCATTTATTCTTCGAAGCTAATTACTTTTCCACGATAAGAGTCTATTCACGTAACACTCGAAACACGATGTGAAGCGGAGATACGCCGGCAACACTCGCTGTCAACATGCCGGTATCCGAAAACACACGCGATAAACGTAAACAACGCGGTCCAGCACTCTCACGTCGCACCGACCTATCCCTCACACGGACTGGAAGACAAGTGCTCCCTGCTGGCGCGGAGCTCCGCATCATATCTTTCGGAAAAGTCCCTTTTAAAGGGATCGCAACTTCCCCTCACGTAATTTTCCCCTCCGCTACCCTTCCCCTCCGTAAGGATCTCATCTGCCAGGCAATTCACAACTCCGTACCCTTCGTATTGGGAGGGAGTCGGAGGCTGACAGTTCGGGAACACGCCGCCGAGATGGTGCTTCGATACGGCTCCGAGACAGCGCCACATACTGCGGTACCAAACGGGTGACAGAGGTACTACGTGACGGATAGCATAAGCTCCATCCCCACCACGGTGATGTCAAACTGATTGTGAACGGCGCGGTATCGTCGTATCGTTCTGCTAATGACATGTTTACGCTCTCCGAAAAGGTGACAGCACATTCCCTAGCACGTGCGATTCGGCTTATTAGGAGCTATTAGCGTCAAGTGCCCATTTGCAGTAAGCACTTCCGTATAGCCATCAGTACCGAGTGCAATGGTGATATTCAATTCACTGATAGTAGAACGCATAAATGGGCGAAGTTTATTACAATAATTGCAGACAATTTGATTTATCCATCGATGAAACGCTTCATGCATCGCTTATTTCGATAATTTTTTTAAAAAGTAGTTTCACAAATTCCTGTATTTTCCCATTAAGTTATCATTATTGGTGAGAGCGTGTATGTAGGAGACAAAAAGTATGGGTTGTATACTGTGAACAGGCCCTAGTAGCACAATTTGTGTTCAGAGTATGCTCAGGGCATTTTCAACACATATGTAAGATGTGTTCAACACAATTTGAGCACATGCTGAGCATATGTAAATGTCCGGCAAGGCATATGCTCAACATATGTTCAACACAAGTTTTCAACATATGCTCAGAATGTTTTCCACACATGCTCAACATATGTTTTTAACATATGCTCAGCATATTACCCACTTATGCTCAACATATGTTTTTAACATATGCTCAGCATGGTTTCCAATTATGCCCAACATATGTTTTTAACATATGCCCATCATTCTCCCAAAATATGCTCAGCATACCCTAGTGAAAATATCTACAGGATTTTTTTCCAATAGTAATTTGACAATGGGAAACATTTGTTTCTATAGGAAATTTTTATGTTCCTACAGGAAAATTTTATTTTCCCATAGGAACCTAAACTTTTCCTATAGGAACAATCATTTCCCATTGTCAAATTACTAAAGGAAAAAGAAATCCTATGGAGATTTTCACTAGGGTGAGGTTGCATCCATTTATCCCCCTTATGAAAAGTATTCCCTTACAACCTTGCAATACCTATAGATGCACAAATTCTCTCCTTTTTACCACTCCTGCCTTTCACTGTGGACTTAGGGCATGATGTCAGACCTACACATTGCATTCACTCAAGTTATCAGATTAGCACTTTAAATTGAAAATGTTTAATCATTAATACAACTAAATTTGGTCAAGGATTTGAAATCGCCAATGTTAATTTAAAATTTATAAATGATAAGCATTCGACAGAATAAAGCATTGATGGTACTGATTATCATGTTGTCTAACCCTTCAACATCCTCTTTAGCCCTGTCATCGTACAGCTCTCACCAGCTCCACTGCACATGTGCATCTGAAAGCATTACACTCCACACTGCTAGATTACAACGTACGAAAGATTGAACGAACAAGGAAAAGGGCTAAGGCATGTTTTAGTAACATTAATAAGAATATTGATACATAGGTGGTATCATGAGCCACTATGATGCTTTAGCCCAAATTATTTGTAATTATTAAAGTCTACTGCCACTTTATCCTTTGATGGAGCTCCTACGGAATATGTAATCAATTGGTAGATAATGGATTACATAGGATATAATAGGAGAATCAAGTATGACATAGTTCTGCAATTTGATAATGAAGTAGATTTATTCTAATAAAAAACATAAGCATTTAACATTATCAACAAATATTTCAATCCTATTCTTTTCCTTGATTTCTCTCAGTCTTCTTCAGGCAGCACGACCATCGTAGCCACGTTAACTCAAGAAAGGCACATTTATCAGCACTGCTAAACATAAGACAAGAGTGGAGAGCATCTGTAGATTAAAATAAACAGAAATCAATATTTATCCACTAAACAAGCACTAAACAGCAAAAAATTATTACTTCTTTAACCTGAAAATGGTGAATATTGACATCTTTCATGAATGGTAAATTAACATTAAGTTGCAAAATTTAAAATTTGCATGAGACAGACTAAGGAGAGGAAGTAGTGCAGTAAGGGAAGTATTGCATCATAAGTTCACACAATATGTAATGTAAAAGTTATTCATGTCAGCTAGTGTATATATACATTGGTCTTAAATATCAATAATCCTACAATACATTTCCATGTAAGTCCATCAACATAATACAATTATTGAGAGCTAGATGAAGATAATACTAATAGATTAGTGAGGTCATGAACATTTTAAGACACCGATTCATTTCCATGCAAGAGGGTGAAGTTCTTCAAAAAATAAAAATGTCATTTTTTTGCATGACTAAACAGACATTTCTCATTAACAGATTTTGCATTGCTTAAAATATGTAATGAAATATGGAAAGCAAGAAAATTATGATGAACCTGAGAGTATCATGTTTAACAGAACAAACGGTTCAATTGACAACATTAAATTTAATTCCACTATAATGTGGAGCCTTATATTCCATAAAAAATCGCTTAAGATACACATTATGTGACTTTGGTCTCCAATTGTCCATGAAATTATAAATACCAATGCGCATATGGTGTATGTCTTGAAATCCGTGAAACCCAAGCAATATATATGCCAGATTTGGCTAGTATTTGAGGCACGAACCACAGGAATACTGTAGATACTGCAAATAAACTCGATTATTTTTGTCCCCTTACTTCTGAGTGAATCGCCTAAGTGCTAAAGTAAATTTTTAGTAATCTGATGGAAAAACTAACGATAGTACGTATCATGCACTCCTTTTGAGCCATCCCCATGGGTTACCCATGCCAATTCTTTGTTTCGTTCCCTCATATCAGAGTGCAACTGTGTTAACATGATTCCTAGTCGAGACTACTCATATTTACTGTTAGCACTTCGCTGCGACAGTTATTCACAAAATAAGTTCGTTAATGATACTTGGTTACAAATTAGTTAATTATGCCTCAAAATGATACCATGAAAGAGAGGGCTAATTCATCATCCAGCGATTAGTTTAGCATTCATGAAATGGTGCTGTTATCATAATTTTATGGCCTTGTTACGATATTAGCATGAACAAAAAAAGAGTTTATGAATAGATTCACAAACGAAATTAGAACAGGCTCTAATCCTTGACCAAGAATTTATTACTTCCTTCACATTTCATTGTGGCTATGATTGATTTTGATCGAACATTTTCGCACTCACTCGGTTACATGCATCATATTCGATCCAAGTATTTACATTGGGCAGGAATAACTTAATACGGCATTTACGACCACAATTCAGTTCATAAACAGCGATTGAGAACTTTTACGATATCACACAAGAACAGTTAGTACTAATTGTAAAATAGTAATTTCATATATATATCTACCAATGTACTTACATTTCATGCTTCTAGATGATTCCGAGGTAACTGGGCTCTCTCCTCTTGTATAAAGTAACGTAAACAACGTGCGATTTGAGCAATGAAATCATAGCAACATGAACACACACAACAACGTCGACGCATGCGTCTCGCTCTTCAATTATTTTTAAAGTGTTAAAATCAGGGCCTTGGTTAAAATTATGAATTGATATACTTGAATTAGAATAAACTAGAATTAGATATATTCCTTTACATTAATTATAAAACTAGCATGCAGTATTCGAATCCTGATCGCTGATTTGTCGACGAAATATTTCTCAGAACGCATAGATATTTTCTTGAAAATATGATCAACATATTTCGTTGAACACATGTGGAGCATATGTCTACGTATATATGCTCAACATATTTCGTTGAACACATGTGGAGCATATGTCTACGTATATATGCTCAACATATTTTGTTGAACACATGTGCAGCATATTTCTATGAAAATATGCTCAACACATCGTCTGAACATATGCTGGAAATATTTCGAGCATATGTTGAAAACATGTGGTTTTAAACATCTGCTGAACATATTTTCAGCATATGCTAATGTTGTGTGCAAAACATATTTCCCTGACATAATCTGAGCATATGCTCAACATTTCTTGTGCTACTAGGGGGACGTTAAAAAACTGTGTTGCGGGGCAGAATGCTAGGAAGGCAAGGATGAGGTGGGAAACGAGGCGAATATTCATTGAAAGAAAGAAAACAGGCGTTATTACGAAATAGAGAGGGATGTTCAATGCAATTGGGAGCAGGGGCGCAGCTAGGAATTAAGAGGCTAGGGGGAGTTTTAGACGGAACTAATAATGGGGGGGTTCTGGGGGTGTGGTATACCCGCTAGGGTAAACGGGAGGTGCAGAGGCCCTCCCCCAGAAAAAAAAATATTTCAAAATGGTGAGTTTTACGGCCTTCTGAGGTATATTTTATTAACCTTCATACTATTTTGTAATGAATAAAGTTTCTTCTCCTGACCTTCCTTATTATAACAACAATTTTTTTTTTCCTTGGAGTATAGGTCATGATAAATTAAACTCACATTTGGCCAACGTTTCGGAGATTTATTCTCCTTCCTCAGGGCTCTTAATTATAATGAATGTTTACAAAGAAAATAAAGAAAATAAATTAATTAAGTGGTTACAAAAATTTGAATACAATTGTGCAGTACAAATTCATTGGTAAATTAAAAATTGTGTATAGAATTAAACAACATACCTGTGATAGAAAAGTTTCGTTACAAGGATAATCATGGTTACTTATAAATATTGATTCATTTGTTAACAAATGGTATCTAAATTATAATAAACAATTTTAATTTCGATGAATTAAATAATAATAAATTTTGCTTAGGTGTTCGATGTCTGATCTTTTATTGCAACTGTTATTTGATTTTGATATGTAAACCATTTCTTTAAATAATCTTTTCTTAAAATTGGTTTCTATGTCTAAAATTTTGGTGTTCTCGAAATCAAAATGATGGTTATAGTCTAGACTGTGATTTGCAAGAGCAGAAAGAGTGATTTTATTTTTTATTGATGATTTGTGCTGGGATATTCGGTTTTTTAAATATTGAGAAGTTTGACCAATGTAACAACTATTACAATCGAGGCATGGTATGTGGTATATTATGTTACTTTTTAGTTTTTTTGGGGTTTCTGATTTTATTTTTGTGTACAGAAGTCTGTTTGATTTGGAATTCAATTGAGTGTCTATTTGTTCAATGGAAAGTTGTCACTTTTCAATTGAACAGAATTGAATATTTTAATGAGGGAGAGGGATTAAGTAAAAGAATAAAGGCTTTGTAGTAACTAAGTAACGGAATTTTGAAATTGCTAAAGTTGAAAAATCAGGAGCTAAATGTAACTTTAGCTTATTATGCGTGGCTTTTTGCTCCCAATTCAACATATTGGGAAACAGCTTCAGTAATTATATCTCATACCGACGTTGATTGATAGCAGAATGAAAGGAAAATATCCTCCATACTTTGTGTGGTATCGATATACATACCAAGACTGTTTCTCATAATCCTACCCAATATTAAGCTAAGGAAATTTTTATTAGTCTAATAATGTCTGATTAATAACCCAGTGTTGCGTCTAATCCACATAAAAATGCATGCATTTTCAGCTCTATTCAGGAAAGATTTAAACTACGTGTTCTTTTGTTCTCTAAAGTTTAATGGCAAAATACGTAGCTGCCACAATAATTACGATTGAATATAAAATTTTTACATTTTTAAAATGACAAGTTTTGAAATATAATTCCTTTCATGAGCACCTCTGGGTTAATAATGGCTAAGATAGGTTTACATGGCGTATTTTGCAAATCATTCCGGTCTTCTCTCACCCAAACTGGACTTACCTTTTCAGTTCACAATGAGGCCGGTTCCCTTTCATTATATCCAGGAGTCCGCTATAATAGTGTCGAATAAAGTTTTAACATCACTAAAAATTAATAACACAAGTAATTAAATAAGAAATGGGTGATTCTGAATTATTTTAGTTGCCTTAAGTGAACTTTAGACGATCTACAGCATCCGTTTTATTACCATAACGAAAATAAAAATCCTAAGAAAAATTCATCGGCTTAAAAGATTAATTTCTTAAAAATATTTTTTTTACAGAGATGATGAAAATTTTAAGCCGACTGCTGTATTTCAATCTGAATTTTTACCAGACACAGATACTTAACCTCTAGGTATGTGTATTAGCAGCAGAATAATTGTTTGATTGGATTAGAAAATAATAATAGCTAATAGGGTAAAACTACTTAATGAAAGCACCAATGGAAATTTATTAAAAGAATTTATACCAAAAGTAAATTTTTACCCTAATCTAGTCCTACATGTCGATGACCAGGTAGTAAGATGAAGGGTAAACACGTAACTAACCATAAAATAAAGGAATGCTTGAACTCATATTTGGTTGTTTTTTCCAGCGATTCGTGATCAGCGTTGAAATTATTTCGCGCATATCTTCCGTTGACCTGAATTATACTTCAAAAATTCCTCTGGAGAATAAACGAGATCCATTCGCGCTCTCTAAAACCTACCATTTTCGTGATGAACTGACTTGAATATGGAAGGAATAATGAATTCTGGAATATTTTAGCTGTGCTGCGTGAATTTTAGCCGAGCTAAAGCTTCTGCTTTCACGCCGTAATGAAAAGAAAAATACCTCGTAATAATCATTAGCATTAACACTTAACTTCTAAGATATTACATTTTTTATAGAGACAATGAGGATATGAAGCCAACTATTGTATTTCAACCTGAATTTTTAACCGGTGTAGTCTTCCATATCCTCCAGGTTTGGGTATTAGTAATAAAATTATCGTTCGTTTACCTTAATAAGATCGGACTTCAAAAAAGAATAGTCTCGAGGTTAAAAATAATGGATGATATCAGTAATGAACATTTATTGAAACAATATATACCAAAAGCAAATAAACGTACCCAATACCCTTGTCCACTCCTACATATCGTTGAACGAGCGGTATGACGAAGGGTAAATAAGTAACTAAACATAAAATAGGAACACTTAAATTCATCTATGTTTGGTGTATTCGAAAATTATATTCCAGGGATTCGCTATCAGCGTTGAAATGATTTCTCACAATTTCTTCCGTTGACTGGAATGATCCGTTAAACATTCCTCTGGAGAATAAACGAGAACCATTCGCGCTCCCTAAAACTTACCATTTTCGTGATAAACAGACTTGATTAATTAAGAGCATCCCTTCCTTTCATTGTCTCGCCTATCTACTCGATTAAAACTTGGTCTGGCTTAATTGCGTTTTGTTCCCTTAACAGATACGGTTTTCTAATTCCGTGGGATCGCATGGAACCCCGAGGGAAAAGCGAGCAATAATGGTATCTCTCCATCTCCGTAAACAAAGCGAGGCGTTTATTTCAAAACTTTCTCGCAAATAAATTAAAAGGCATCTGTTCGATAAGGTTGTTTAAGTCGACCTCAACGTCATCAGCTATTATCAATTCAAGTATCTGTTTACCGAAACCCTAAACTCCATTCGCATAAATATCCGAAGCTTTGTGCCTTATGTTCTATCGAAAGAGTTAAGAGGTTTAAGGTAGGGATTTTGGGTCTAAACAGGAAATCCAAAACTTGCAAGCACGGTCTGATACGTAAAGGAAAATAAATGGAATGACTACTACATTGTTTTTTTAATCTCGAAAATGATGTTTTTACGATATTGAAATAAATACCTGCAATTTTCCGTGATTCCTGCACGTTTTTATTATTATAATCCTGCAAGTGTTAATTATTGTCGCTTAAAACTCCCCGCTGCACTTCTTTGTACCTTGTGGTACACGATTCTGCCACTAAATGCCACATTTGTATTGTTTTGCATTCGTAAAACACGATGGATGACACAACTCCACAAAAAGTGTTTGAAAAGTGTTAAAATGAGTTTAAACGCCATTACTTAGTACTCTGTTTTTCAAAAATTTTCACCCCTAGTTTTGGACCCCGAACGGAATTCTTGGCTACGCCACTGACAACGGCAAGCAAGATGATAACGTGACGTCAAGTTTTTTCATGAAGCTATGCATTCAATTGTTTAAAACTAATATATAATATTTATAAAGATTATATCAATTGAAAACAATGAATAATAATGGAATATTCGTGATGAGAATAATTTCTTTGCATTACTGTAGTGCATAAAAATATTGTCGTCAAATCACAAAGTACACATACGTGTACCATATCGTAAAATATTTTTTAATAAATATTTCTTTCAAAATTCACTGTGATGTAATTTTTCCATCAACCCTGGTTAAGAAAGGAGCCTGAAGCACTAATAAAGTATCTCAGAGACTCATGAGTCTGAAGAGGTTAAAATTTAAAACGACCTAGGTTTCAATACTACTTCCTCATCTCCAAGGTGATGTGACAATATGGAAAAATTCCACTCGATCACTCTTGAATTTCCGGATTTCATTTTTTTACGAATCATCTGGAAAATAAACTTTCTTACTTTACTAATATTTGCAATCCTTCACCATAGCATCCATGCCATACCCAGTCCAAGTTGGCATACAGTTCAATAAGTCTAAATAAATGTGTTCACGAGGCTTCTTCACAACAAATGCAGCAATCAGTATCACTACTTTTGCGGGCGCGGAAAACAAAATTGGTTTTTATGCTAACTTTACCTACACCTGATTTCCCTATTATCGTATAAAAAAATAGTTTTGGAACTCATTCCATAACATTTCTCGTTATAGTATTCAGGAGCATACTCCCAATCCCAAATTAATTATTAATTAATCCCTAAGGTTTATTTTACACAGTTACGGATACAGAAAAATTCAAGGGGGTGGGAGAAGCAAAAGATATATTAAGCTACCTGTACTATTATCGTATTGAAAAATAATCAAGTTGCGTGCAAAATTTAAGATAGTTATATTTAAACTGATTATACGCATATACCAGAAAATGCTATCTTATTATGTAAAAAAGTTAAAATTGTGGTTCTGCAATGTTTGGCTATGCGGGCAGCCCCGCAAGGGGGGGCACGCGCTCTCTGCTCCCCCCCATATGTATCCGCCACTGATTTTACAGCGCTTTGAGTAACTATATTTTCAAACTTGGAATAAGGCAGCACAGCATAATTCCCACGCTTCACATCCCCTTACAATTTTCCTCTTGCTACTATCAATAGTGAGTTCAGCGTAATATTTATAAGCATAAGCTGAATTGCAATAGGAATTTTCGTTAACTATAATGGAGAGAGTTAGTTGAACCTTAGTTCTCCCAACAATTTTACTCAATTACTCTGTGTATAGGTGTAATAGTATTGTTTCGAAAATGTTGACTTCTTCTGGCATGTATTGAACTTTTTTTTCTTAGCGTAGCATTTTAAATAGCTCCAGTTGATGTTACAGCTAATATATATGCTATTATTAGATTAATATATTATTAAATTATAAGATTAATATTTTATAATTAAATCGTAGTGCCATTCTGCTTCAGCCTTCGATCAAAATTAGCCGTTACGTATCGGCATGCCTTTGTGTTTCCCGAATATGTTTACTCTAACGTTGCTCTCTCTATTGCTGACTCGTCTCACCATATTTTAGTAACATCAATTGCCGAAATAATGATCCTACAGACGTAATTTTATAAAATGTGATAGAAAATATGGATATTACTCACTCAACAAGCAATTATCCAACCTATCTACTATTGAAGCTTGTTTTATTGCTTAGTTGAGGCCCTGGCAACCGAAAAATGTTCATTAAACCCGGTTAAGAATACCACTATCTTTTTGAGGGAGTACTTTTCTTGTTTTGCTTCCCCGTTCCAATGAATGTAGTCATAGGAGTTTTTCTCCATCAAAGACATCTTGTAGCTTTATTCAGAAGCTCAAAAACTCATTCCATAATCAGACACATTCAGTTTTTCATTGTTAAATGTTGCAAAAAGAAAACTAAAGCGAAATTTTATTTACTTAACCATGTCGCAACACGACGAACAAAGTTGCAAATGGTAAAAATATTTACAAAAGATTTAGGGCAAAGCTTTATGCGCCATTAATATATTACCCAACTACGATGTGAGATTTTTAAATTTTATTACTTCTTCTCAGCTTCAGTTGACGTATATTAGAAGGTTTTACTTGTTTCCAGATTTCTTTAGTCTTTTCTCTTAAATGCGGGCGTAGTCTTTCTGTAACAGTGTAAATATTATTAGGGAAATAATTGGATATTACCCTGTTTGTCAGAATGATTGTTGTAATGTTTCTCAATTTTATAGTGCTGTTAACAGCTGAATATAAGAATAATTACGTCTCACGTGGTGTGATGGAACAACATGGCTCTGGTAATAAATTACGGCAGCAAGTGATTTAACATAAAGGATGATTATGATTGTTACTGATTTGGCTTGATGAAGAGGAAATACATATTAAGTTTTAAAAACAAATAGCATTTTATTTATTGAAAATACATTTTTATAGTATGTTATGAACGTATTGAGGTTTAAATAATCATGGCAGGAAATTGAGGTCGAATGCCACAATTTTAGAAAACTGATCCAACCGGCCGCACGATAATTTCGGCAATCTGTGGAGAAACAAAAATAAAAATTTTAATCAAGTAGGATGTAGAATTGATTGAATTTCATGGAAATTTATCGATGGAAACAGAGTTTACATTTCCTTGTAGTGTCATATAAGTAGTATCAGTATACAGAAAAAAGCCTTTTCAATTTTATTGAAAAGTTTTAGCTGTAGAAACACGAATTCCATTCATTGAAATGTATTTTAATGACTTTTTCCATAAAAATAGACTTTCTATGAAAAGGCTATATAGCGAGAACTGATAACATTTGCAAAACATGTTTGCCCATAAAATGCCACTATAAAACTTTACCATAGTATAATCAAGAAAATTGTTAATATTTTTACCTGTACTTCTGGGGGCGCCGCTAGGGCATGGATAACGGATGCGGTGACGTCATCGGCCGTGATGGCTGGCATATCGGCCACATATTTATCTAAGTTCGGAACTTCACCAGCTACTCTTATTTCTGTTGGGACATACCCTGGACTAATGCTCTGAAATCCAAGAGTATAGAAGAGGTGTAGACGACCACGAATAGCACCCCTATATTTCAATCTATTTTTGCGTATGGTATGTACATAAAGTTTAAAAGTGAAATACACTATTGAAGTTATTTAAACGGCGAGTTCAAATATTTAGAATTTCCCCATTAACACTAGGGACATAATTCTGAGATAAATTGGCGCGTGATAGGCATTGATCGGTGTAGGGTTTCTCACTCGTAAAACCTTGAAAAGATTCGTTTGATGGAAGGGAAATGTAAGTTACAACGATAATGTTCAAATTTTCACTCATTTCGCTATGCACTCCCCACAATGATATACCAGCTACGTTTTTACGATTGAATGTTACGACTTTTCACAGCATAAATTTTTAACTTTCCTTTCTCCGATTAACTTCCTCTTCTTTTGTAGCAAATTAGGATAGGTCTGAACTCGCGTTTAAATAATTCAACCTTTTTATTTTTCTTAGGTTTGGCTTTTCGAATGTTCATTCATCAACCGTTTTATCCAATGGGCACTATACACTCCTTATCAAATTCTCCTTAGCTCCTTAGCATGTACAAAAAAAATACTTAACTCAGCGTTTGAACTATTTTATTACTTTATTTTTAGCATGTTTTCAAATACTCACGTCAATAGTTCTTATTCATCGTGTGGACACAAAATTCTTTAATAAATTCTAAGCTTTCTCATAAACAATTGAAATATTTGAACTCAACGTAACATAAATATTGCTGCTATTCTTTTGGAGTTTACCATGAAAAATTGAAATATGTGAACTCAACGTAACATAAATGTTGCTGCTTTACTTTTTGAATTCTAATACTACAAGTTCTCACGTCCAGTTTGAAATTGCCACTTCACATGCTTTCGCTTAAATAAATTTATACAAAATAATAATTAAAATATTAAGCATCCTTTGAATACTACTCAATCAAAATAAGTTCTTTGACTTCCATTTTCATCCAGTTGCATTTTTCTGTTCCTATATCGAAATATTCTAACCTATCATCTATCACGGCGAAATTACTTATGAAAAAGTGAGCACTTACCGACACCCTAATCATAGATTTAGCTTCGAGGAGTTCCCGCCGAAGACCCTCTGTAATGACTCTCAAGGAATGCTTGGAGGCGTTGTACACATAGAATCCAGGTTTTTGCTTGATATAATGTCCAGATACACTGCAAAAAACGTAGGTAATGAAGAACTCAAAAACGGAAAGGTTATGAGAAATGATTAGGTATTTGAATTCATAAAATACTCGAAGTAAGGAAATAAAACTTTGTAAGGTGCACTGTTATTTAATTATGGGCACGACCCGGGTTTCGTAACTTGGTTACATCGCCCGGTGACTGATTCTTCATGCATCATACATTTATACACAAAGTACACAGGTGACAGTGAGGATATCTATCGGAAAGGAAAAGGACTGGTTGAAAGGGCATGGGTGAGGGTTAAACACGGAATGGAATAGTAAAGCCTGAAGTTATTAGTTACATAAATTACTCATTTATTGTATCGACTTAATTTTATCTTAGATTTATAAATTTAAAAGTTCATTATTCTAATAATCATGTCATTATTTATTGCCTTCTGATGTGAAACTACAAAATTCCTCTTGGAAATAATTTGTCTCTCTACCACCTCGCAACCAAAAGAGTTCCTTCCACTTCTTTACGGGAAAAAATGCAGGAGCCTAAAATGATGTCATTAGAAATTGCTATGATATAAATTGACAAATTACGAAAAAATATCAAGTTTTATATACCTAAATTGTGAAAATCGCGTCGATGTAAATTTTAGCAAAAGTTGCACATGATGCGAATCTAGTCATATATTTTTTGGAGGAGGTTGGGCGTTGGAAAAAGATCGTCAGGAAATGAGGGAGGCAGCATGAGCGTGTCTCCTTTCTCACTTTCCTAAGAGACATATTATACACTTTCTTTCTGAGATGCTCGGCTTGACGTCGAGGAAACTCTTTGTCTGTACACAAAAGAAAAAACGAAACTGTTTCATTACCTGTTGATATTGACGATATGTCCATCATCTATGCCTTTCTCTCGCATAAGCTTGAGGGCCTCGTTGGTACACATGATGACTCCAACCACGTTTGTGTCGAAGCAGAGTTTAATTTTACTGTACTGCTCCCTCTGTACTGTACGAGATGATAGAATTTGACAAATTATGAAAAAAATTAATTATAATACCTCACTTATCTCGAGTATACGTCGCATTGAATTAAAATCTAGCTTTCCAATGCCCAAGTTTTTGCATTAATCCCTTACATTTTCAGGGATTCAATTAAGAAAACCAAAAGGTTCAACAAACTATAACTACAATTTAGAGATCACGAGAACCATTAAAAATTATGATGCTGATAATGCTTTAAGATTGAAACACACGAACATTTTTCTCCATCCGTTTCGAGGGATAGCTCCAATGATGGCGGATAAGCGACCGTTTCTCGTGTTCGTTTTCAGCTATGGCTCCAGGGATATGATTCCCATCCCTTTTTTTGATTACTCGACACGTCTATTTTTACATATCTAAAACCATAGTTAACACCTAGTCTTGTTGCCTATCAGAAAGCACGGCCACTAGCAGTGGTTGTAGTGCAACGTTTGGATTTTGATGGAATGACTGTCGTAAACATTGAGCTAGCCAGCATAAATCGAGTTGTACAGAAATGATGAAAATCGTGCCGTTGTAAATTTTCTATAGTAGCGCTCCCAAATATATACGTAGGTATATTATTAAATTGACCGAGTTAAAGACGTTTCGTGATGCAGGACGTGCAACAATGAGCAGTAGAAATTTGAAATGGTGTGACAAACTATGGTACAATTGATAGTAAAGGGACGGCGGAATGACTGTGTGATTAAAAAAAATGATGGGTCTACACCTTTTTTAGGTGAAAAAAATGAAAAGGCATCGCTGGTGCTCACTCAAAGTGATGGAAAAACGATTGTGAGAATCTAGGAGTTAGATATACTTCTAAAACTGATAAAATCTTGTAACGTCCTAAAAACAAGGAATATGTAGATACCATATCTATCATAATCTAGATCTGTATTATAGTGTTTATTGATTATGAATAAAAAACTTTTGGGCTATGTCGCCGCGTCAATTTTTGGGCGGCCCTAACGTTTCCCGACCGATGCCGGCGGCTTTTTCAAGGAAGATTGAAGAATCCCTTGATTGAAGAATCCCTTGAAAAAGCGACCAGCATCGGTCGTGAAACGTTGGGGCCGCCCAAGAATTGACGCGGCGACATAGCCCAAAAGTTTTTTATTCATCATGACGAGCACCCGCGAAAGTTTTAACGAAGCATTTAATGGTACACCATAAATGGTACCCGAGTTAAAACTGCAGTTTTTGTAACTTTGGTTTTTCACATAGCTTTGAGGATAGAAGAGATTACGTTCTGATACGCCAGCAATGGAAAGGTTGTTCCATAAAATGCGACCTAAACTCTATGAATTGCTATTTATGTCAGTGATCGAAAATTATAACACTCTCCTTTAAATTGTGTCAATAAGTTCATAAAATGCATGAGAACTAAAGTAATTTAAGTTCCCTTAAAAGGTAGTCGAGTTATTGAAATGCTTTGGCGACGAGCTTACAACGCCATAGGTTGTTGCAAAAGACTTCATGAAATGAGTTTCATGCATGAGATGATAAAAGAAGCAAAAACATATTTCATGCATGAATTTCTGATTTCTGTGTTTCTATTTAGTTACAGAGGTTTTCTTGCAACGCAAGAGGCTGTTGATAGCGGTTGGATGCATAGTAAAAGGCATGAAAAGAGTAATGGTGGATACATATGGGGGCGCCTCCCCACCCTTGCGGGGCTGACCAAATTGCCGAAAATTGCAGAACTATAATTGTAACTTTTTTTATCATAATATAGCATTGTCTTTAATATGCGTATAATAAGTTTAAATAAAACTAATTTAAACTTTGCATGTAACTTAATTATTTTTTATTACGATAAAAGTATAGGTAGCTCAAAATATCTTTCCCCCCCCCTTTGAGTGTTTTCTGTATGTGTTACTGGAAAAGAGGCAGTAAAAATACCCAAAAAAATGATAAACATCAATTGAAAATATTCAAAGAGAGATAAAATAGCTACTTACGATTTGCTATGAAGGTATACGGAGCGTATCCTGCATTGTTTACGAGCACGTGGATTATTCCGAGATTTTTGCGAACCCAGTCAAAGGCCTCCGCAACATCTTCTTCTTTGCAGACGTCAGCCTTCACGGCGTAAAGTTTTCCTTTGCGATCGCTCAAGGTTTTTGCCAACTCCTGAAAATAATGACTATCAAAATATGAAGCTAAGATACTAGATACCACAGGAATCAGTTTTGCCCGCAGTCAGTTTACATATATACTTTATTCAGCTTTGTTACGCTCCTATAATTTTTACTTTCCACTTATGAATAATCGAAAAGCTAACCATGACGGGCGCAAATTTGTATGTACAATATATTTATGAAAAAATATTTGCAAAGTTAAATATATATTACCTATTATAATAAATTCTTCGAAATGTTCCTCGACGAGATAAATAACATAAAAATATCCCAGGTTGGGCAGAAGCACAGGACACAAAAAGATAAAAAACACTCACAGAAACACAACTCTGGGGAAGGTGGATGTATACCACCGAAAATTTAGTTCTGTGAGTGTTTTTTTATCTTTTTGTGTCCTGTGCTTCTGCCCAACCTGTGATATTTTTATATAATAAATTTATAAACTTGGCGGGGAAAATGTTTTTTCGTGGTGAACTGGTAATATATATATATATCCTGAAAAATTTTCCCTCGTGTAAGTTTCTTTATTTTTACAATGACCTTTATTACCTCAACTGTTTCCACCCTCCTGGCGAGTCCCACCACGACCATTCCACGGTCCACTAGCTCCTTCACGATGCTCACGCCAATGCCGGCGCTGGCCCCGGTCACAACCGCTACTTTGCCCACCCAGCGATCCATTGCCTCTTGATTCGGAGAGTCAATTCTGTTGACTAATCTAGGATATGTTTGGCTGCTGCTGGGAACTGATGCCTTGGAATCCGGGTATAACTGCGGAAACAATTAAAAGAGATGATAGCATTATCCCACTAACAGTGTAAGTGGAAAGCTCGAAAGTTCAAATGGATAAGAGAGGACCGAGCTTACCCAGGTTAAGCTTAAAATTTACCTACAATAATAAAAGAATGAGTCATCTTCTTGGCAACTTAATATAAGTGTGGAGCAGGGGTCTCTTATTTTTTTATTTTGATTAAAAAAACAAGGCCAAAGTTTCTGAACTTTCAAGTTCCCATAAATAGGCTTGAATGAAAAAATGTAAAAAGCATAAGATATATCGTATAAAAAATTTAGAAGGTTTTTGTAATGTCTCGAAATAATTAGAGTACAAAAATGAGTACAAAAATTAAATTTATAAACAAATTTAACTAAAAATAGTCCATATCTCATAAATTTAACGTAAAGTGTTTTCATTGGTTTGCATGTTACCTGGTTATATATCAATTTTCATTGAGATATATATGCTCTGCAAATGTCTACAAATGTAATAATAATATTTGACCATGGCACCCCTGCAATTAAGCAAAATAGGAGTCCGCGGATTTATCACCTTGGGCTATTAGTAAGGTCCGTGATACAGGATAAAATGAAAGGGAAGTTCCCAATGGGATAGGGCACAGGCCAGAGTGATTACTTATTTTCACTGTTAACCCTCATTCACCGGTAGAGTAGATTTAAGAAGAAGCATACCTCCTGCTTGACCATTTAATTTTGGTGGCGGATTTCTCGCTGGACACTTATGCTATTAACTTGAAATTTTCAGGGTATATTAAGTACAAGGTTGCCGACATTTGGCTTTGATTCAAATTTGATATTTTTACCTTCAAACTTTTTATTTCTTCTCAGATGTAATGTTTTATATGTGTGTGATACAAATGCTGAACAAGGCCTATTCTGCTTACCCTGAATATTTCAAGATGTAAGTATGAGTTTTAAGCTGGTAAACAGACATCAAAGTAGACCGGAAGAGCAGAAGGTATGCGTCCTATAAAAAATTAATGTATATAAGTTGATTTAGGATGGTTTGGTACTGTTTCTAGAAATTTCCTATCTCTGTTCGGTGTCCGCAATCTGGTCTACGTCCCTGTTATCGATTCTTCATCAAGTGTCACCATTCAAAAGATTTTAATGATTTTCGTTGGTAAATTACAAGAGTAGCCTGAAATAACACATCAACTGACCTCAGTTGAGATTGAATCCATAGAATCTCAAAATGTTCAGAGATATTTCAAATAAATTATGCTCACTGACTCCAATTTCAGACTCCACCAACTCCTGGCTCTTATTTGGTTTTAAGATCATATTTTAAGTGCTATTTTATCTGTTTTTATTGCTGTTCTTTATTTGAGGCTTAATTTTGTCCAAGATATTCTTTATAATTTTTACTAAGAATTTTTTTAACGTCACATTTATGCATGCCTTTACGTTTACTTAATTTTTTTACACTGTTTTAAATTCAACTTTTATTATTGAGAAGAATGGGTTTTATCTGCTATGTAATTTTTAAAATTTTATCATGATTTAAAACCATGCTATAATTTCAGGTTTCTAAACTTATTTATTCATCATATTTATTTATCTTATACGCTCGTTTAACTATTCATTTATTTCTATTTATTTCATTGCTATATGCTCTGTTGGATATTTTACTGGAGGTCGCCAGTTCTGACCGTTGGTGTTTGGGAAAGAAGATGTTATGTTATAACCTGCCTCCTGACTTGGCTAAATCAGCACAAGAGCATGAGAATTTCTATCGGCCTGCGCGCCGAATAATGACATATATTAAGCACTGAACGTTCCGTAAAAAAGCCCTGTCCCGGGGAAGAGGGGCCGGATTGTGGCCTCACCCAGGACAGGTTCAATAAAACGAAAATTCAAATCAAATCAAGTCCAATTCAACCCGAGAATTGGTACGAAGGAGTAAGGATCTAGCTCACCACAGACTAAGCCGCAGGCGTGTGTATATAAGTCATCGAGGGGAAACTCACTCAGCGAGGATTTTTGTGAGGGATGTTCAAAGACTTTACCAGTGATTGGAACCCAAAAGCCTCCGATACCTATCCCTACGCTCTATTTATTAAGCTACCACAATATGGAGAAGTATTATGTGAATATAATTATATATTTCGAAATGTTCCTCGACGAGGTAAATAACATCAAAAAATCCCAGGTTTGGTAGAAACATAGGACACAATCTTCATCTTTTTGTGTCCTGTGTTTCTGCCCAACCTGGGATATTTTTATGTTATTATTATATATTAATGCATAAGTATGATAAGAAATTTTCAAGAATAGGTCCCAGACAATTTATTTCAGCGGATCGTACAGTTATATAGTATCTAGGTGAGATACGCAGGAGCAGAATTTGTGGGTGGAAAGAGTACTTAGTGAAAAGTGGATGCTGAAAATAACATTAATGCGTATAAATTGGGGTAAACGAGGGAGAGAAAAAAAGAGAATAAGAATTTTAGATGCAATTAAAGGAACTAGGTTTTACAGTGACTTGAATAGAGAAGTTTATGATTTAAGGAAAGTTAGAATTCGTTAATACTTCATGAAAACCTACGTTAATAGATAAAATACCTTAATGATAACACAGTTATATCATTATGGGGTATATTACATAGTTAAGTCACGCTTTTTTGTGCAAGCTGAGTTAAAAGAACATGTAGTAACCTTTTATAAAACATTAAATTACTACTGATATTCCACAGTTTCATTTCATAGATTATATTTACAGACTGCTTAAAATATTTGCGCTTTAAGGGGGCCGTAGACCGTTTTTTCCCAGGAGTGAGAGATATCTTTTCATACGAGCCTGCATTTAGATTCGAGACAAGTATGCGCTTATCTTAGCCACGTTTCGTCGTAGAGTGCATTAGTATGCGATAGATAATTCGGGCAGGATTATCGGGAGACTTTTGTGTCCACCATATCGTCAGAAGATGGGGCAGCATGAAGAATAGAAGATATTTCACTGCCGCTGCACAATTACGCCAAAAAGTCCATCGCGGCGTTTACTGTTGTGCGCGTTTCAAGCGGCGATAACGGAAACACCTCGTGGAGACAAACAAGCGGCCAGGTCCTGGAATATTCCTCGCGGAAGAATCCCCCAGAGGCTGTCTAGCTCTTAGAGAAGATAAACGTAGGCACATGGGCTCATTTTCATCTCACGTTATGAAACGTGCACATTTCAAGATAGTCTTAGCGCTTAGGGCTTACCTTAACGGTGATATTAACAATGAAACGTCTTTAATGGGCGAGATAAGACTTGAAAAGTCTCTTCTTCCATCAGACCCCTCTTCATTTAATAAAAAAATTAATATTCGCATACAAATTTGAGACTAATTTTATTATATTATTTGAAATTAGAAAATGCTAGAGTAAGCTTATACAGACCACCTGAAAATAACTACACGAGAAGGTTTGAGGGTGAAAAAAACCTTCGAAAACCTACTGTGAATCTGTGAAAAATAAACCCATATGCAAGAAAAAATTGCTCGTTTTAGGTACCTGGAAAGAGAAACAGGAATAATAGGGGATATTAAAAGGATCTGTCTGTTCGTAGTATATATATATATTACGTGCCAAATTTTTGTACTTGGAGAAGTGAACTGAAGTGCATTTAACATTTGTTACGGAACTACCCTTTTTAAAGGAGGTGAATTATGATGGTTTCACGGTATTATCACAAATTCGCGGCATTCGCATTCAATGAATGATTAATTGAATCTAAATGTCCGTTGGTGAGGCATTACATTTAAATGGCAGAAATCGGTATCCAGAATTACCCCCGCGTCGGTTCAGCTTCGAAACAATATTTTAGTTGTCGTTTCAGCAATTTTATGCTCTTTAAATTTTAATACTCTTGCTGAAAAATCCGGAAAATTGTAACTTCATTAATGAGCCAACGCAGAGGATTTTCCGGAAACCGAGTTCTTCCAGTAGAAAATACACTTGAAAACAGTCATTATAGAACTGCTCATATAAAAGGTCGTAGCAATAGGTAATGGCTTACCGGCAAAATTTGCTTCTTTCAAAAAATGAAATTCAATAAAGTTTTATGCAGAAGAATGAATGCTCTTTTGGAAAAAATGCACAAATGATAATTATATGCACCAAGGATGGAATTTGCCAAGAAAAAATCATTTGGCTTAGCTGGGAGTCAAACCCGGATCTCCCGATTACTGATTTGTTTTTTTTAATGGAAAATTTCCTCCTTAAAGAATATATTACTCTTCTTCCTTCGTGCGCATAACTGCGTACAAAGCTGCTTGTTTCGAGAAGTGCTAAGGAAAGTAACTATTATTTTTTAAATCGAAATAAAAGCAACGTTCCAATTTGTTAATGCCGGGAATATGTGGTTACACCCATTACAGCCACATGTACAGTCACTTTCAAAAGTTTTAGGACAAAGTTTGTGGCGCCACTTCTGCTTCCCGTGGAATTCTAGTTTACGTTACATCTCCGTCTGAGTGCATATATCTTCACCTACGAGCGAAATATTATCGGTGAGCAACCAAGGAAAACAAAAAGAGTAAGGGAAACTAAAATTCCTCGAGAAGCAGAAGTGGTACCACAAACTTTGTCCTATAACTTTTGAAAGTGGCTGTACAATTGAATGATTCCATTCTGACATGGTATATCCGCTATTCTTACCTTTGGGTGTTCTATGGAAGGTGCAAGTGTAGGTATTCAAGCCTCCTTGTAGGACTCCGGAATGGTGGTGACTGATGTCTTCAAGTCGGAACTTCTCCTTGAAATTTTTCCTTCCCCCCTCTGTTTTTACCCTCCCCTACCAGCCGAATATTTTATCATCTCTCATTAACTAAATGGTTTTCGGGAGTGACATTCTGTAAGATACGCTAGACGTGTATGTCGCAAGCAAGTGGTCATGAAATGTTTTTTCGGGAATTTCTGAAGATAAATATCTAATGAGAACTTTCGAGGAGAAATTCAACTACCTTGAAAAATCACACATAAAATGGCAATGATCTGGAGAAACAACGATGGCTTTCTTTGTGAAAGTTTTCATTGAATTCTGCTGTTCCTTTTAGTTTTGGAATGAAATATCTTTGACGTGGTAGGAAGAGAGTGGTATTTTAAGATTAAGGACTATTACATTCATAAATCAAGAGCGGCTGTTCCGTCTTTATTTATTTTAGACCCATATTGGATAAACTGTAATTTTTTACTTTTAATAATAAAATAAGAAAGAAATTCAAAAAGCTACAAAAATAAGTATTACAATGGCTCTTTAAAAAGGCATTTTCTTTATTCAATCTATATAGGGTAGACCAGTTGCGTAACTAGGAATATGCTTTGTGGAGATGGGGGAGCTTAGGAAGGCGACCCCAACCCACCAGGCAACGAGGGGCCCAGGAAATTTTTTGAAAATTGGCATACCTGGAATTACATTTCACATCATTTTGGCAGTTAAAATTTAACATTAAGCAGATGCAGTTATTATGTGTCAAATCTAGACAATAATTTAAAGTATTTTGTCTATTTCTCTGTGGCTTTGGGGGGTATCCATCCCCTCATCTCCCCCACCCCCAATAATTTCAGCACTGGGGTAGTCCAATGCATGTGTATGAGTATTTTTTACAATGAAATTTCTAATTTTCATGTTTTGCTTCAGGAAATTTTAGACCTTGTACTTTAATAAAGCTGATAATAAATTCAAAATTTCATGCATTCAAATGTTGTCCTATTTGTATTTTTAACCGTAAAAAATATTTTTAGGTCCAAATCTGTTGCGTGCCCCATTCTTAGGGCAAGTTCGCGCAACTCTAGGCCAACGCTTGACTGACGCTAATAATCTCGTGATAATAGCCCTATGTAGCATTGATATGTCTTGACTTGTGGCGCGCTCTTGAATCAATTACGACTGTTTAACTTCAAAATTGTATAAAAGACAACAAAATTTGTAAAAATATAAAAAATTGAATACTTTTTCGTACAGACTTCCAAATAGCTTTATATAAAATGCAGACTCTTTATATTTCTGGTATTTTCGAGTTGTTTTGGCCGTGCTTCAGTCATATGCCGACTTTTGCAAGGCTTACACAAGCCAACAGTTCTGTTTTATTGCATTTTATCTTTACTGGACAGCTCCGGAACGTTCCGTGACTTGCACCTCTTCACACTCTGTAGAAGATTGACAAATATTTTTTTACTCAACTTCGTTTCGACCTTGAGTTTAGCGCCCCGGGTTTAAATCCATTTCGTTTCGTTTCTACATTCCGCTCCCGCGAACGAAGTATTGAAATGTTACAGGTTTTGACTTTCGTTTAGTGTCGATTGCCATTCCTGCATAAAACTAATTGAGCACGTACCAAATGAATTCTTAACATTAAAAGAACTTTTGGAAAATGTTCTATATGAAATAAGGTGGTAAATGTCATCGGCATATTACTCAAGAAATACGACTTCACGCAAAATATTACAAAAGGAAAAATCCTTGGCAAAAGGTAAATGACGACCTATAACTTAATGCGTCAAACTATTGGCAATGGAAAAAGTATGTATATGAAAAGAAAGATCAGGCTGATAACAGATTATGTTGGAAGTTGTAGCTGCAGTAAAAAGATCCACCTCAAAAAGAAGAAGGACTTACTCCAACCAGCCTTCGGAACCGCCAAAACTTTTCGAAAGACTAAAATTCACGTCAGTAACTTGATGATCACACGTATTTTCAACTATGCCTTTAAAAGTATATTTTTTTCTCATTGTGGAGGCAATTATTTCTATCATTCTATTTGGCAATCTAAAAATATTTCATCACTTCTCTAAAAGTTGCTAACATCGATTTGTTTAACCCCGACGAGGCACCTAATAAGGGACAAGTCGTTTCACTAAGCTTCCTTTATTACCTTCTACCATCTTCCGATTTATATTATCAAAGATAAATGACCTCCTAGCAGCATACGCGGGATGAATTTTGCTGTATTGGAGGCGTGGGAGGGGTAGAAGCCAGCGGGGAGGGGAGGGGATCGGCCTGCGGCTTTTGTATCCGTGACGCTGCGTGGGCGTTGGAATATTTTCTTCGCGGGCGCGGGCTCAAATTAGGCATTTTGTGGCTAAACGGTGGCAGATACGTCGAAATGCACGAAATTTTTACCCTTAAAGAACAGTAACTCGGCAAAATCTTTAGGAAATGACCATAAAATACTATGTTTTTCGAATTTCGACCTTCCCCCCCTAAATTGCATTTGAGCGAGGGTCAGAGGTTCACCTAGAGGTCTCAAAAATTTCAGGCCTTACTTTTGATCGGTCCCACAACTTTTTTTCATTGGGCCAGATGAATTTGAAAAAAATCGATTTTTCCGATCCGCCCTACTATACGGCCTTTTACACCGGAGTTAATATCATTTTAACAGCTTAACGCACACAAACAACCATGCCCTGGCTAGGGGTAACTTACCCAGGCGGAACTCAAACCCGCGACCTCCTGTTTGGCAGTCGAGGACTTTACCCCGCCGCCACCGAGGCCGGCGTATACTTTGGGGGAGATGAGGGGCGTAGGGGGGCGATACCCCCAAGCAACGGGGGATCCGCGTAAAATTTTGAAAAATGATTATTATTATTAGTATTCTACCGATTAAGGTAGGTTTTCATGGAGTATTCAAGAAGTGAGCTGGGAGCCTCCCTTTCCTTCCAGTGCTGTCTTCTTCAATTCACTGTAAGGCCTACTCTCTTTCAATCTATCTAAAAATCCTATTCTCTTCCTTCCCCTCCCTCGTTTCCCTAACATTCTACCCTCTAACACCATTTTCAACATCCCCTCACCGCTAAGCACTAACTCCATCCATACCTTCTGTCTCCTCCGTATCTCATCTAAAAGCTGCCTCTCCTCGCCAACCATATCCAGCACTTCGTCATTCCTTTTCCTCTCCGTCCAATTCACCCTCTCCATTCTTCTCCATACCCACATCTCGAATGCCTCCAATCTTCTCTCGTCTTCTTTCCTCAGTGTCCACGTTTCCGCACCGTAGAGTGCTACACTCCAGATCAAACTCTTCACTAACCTTTTCTTTAAACTCTTCCACAACGATCCTCTCAGAAGCTCCTTCCTGTTCATGAATGCCTCCTTCGCTAATGCGATTCTCTTCCTTATGTCCTTACTACTGTATCCGTTTTCCTCTAACGTACTGCCTAAATAGTTGAATTGCTCAACCTGCTCAAGTTTTTCACCACCCACCTTTATCTTGAGTCTCACATTCCTCGCTCGTGATGCTTTACAAAACCGCATTATCTTAGTTTTCTTAGGATTAATCCTCATCCCATACTCCTCGCAACGCTCGTATAACGCATCCACTAGAGCCTGAAGCCCCCTCGCTGACTGGCTAATCAACGCCTGATCATCCGCGAATCTCTCTGATTTGAACATCATTCCTCCCACTTTTATTCCAGCTTCTAACTCATCCCACGCTTCCCTTACCATCTCTTCAGCGTACACGTTAAAGAGCAGCGGCAATAGAGGACAGCCTTGCCTCACACCTCGGCCAATGCTTGCCCACCCAGATTCTCCGTTCGCTACCCTCACGTGCGCAGTCTGGGCCATATACAGATTACGAATCAGTCGTCTACCCCTCCAATCTACACCTATTCTCTTGAGAATATCCATTAACTTAACCCAGTTCACCCTATCAAACGCTTTCTCAAAATCTACGAAACACGCATACACGTCCTGGTCATATTCTAGCCCCCTCTCCACGAGGGACCTCATTATTGCTATTGCATCACGAGTTGACTTCCCTTTTCTGAAACCAAACTGATCTTGGCCTAAATACTCGTTTGCACTCGCCTCCATTCGTCTGTTCAATATCCTCAGCACCACTTTCGCCGCATGCGATATTAGGCTGATAGTCCTATAATCTCCGCATTCCACAGCTTTCTTCTTTTTCGGAAGCGGAATTAAAACCGTCTTCACGAAATCCTCCGGCAGACATCCCTCGTCATAGATCCTGCGCACTGGTTCGAAAAACCTTTTCTTACCTTCCTTCCCTAGATTCTTCAGAAGCTCACACGGTATATTGTCCACGCCTACTGCTTTCCTAGCCTTCATACCACGGATTGCTCTCTCTATTTCCGAATCTAATATCTCCGGCCCAAGATTATCCTCCTCCACTGCACTTTCCTCCTCTAGAGTCAATCTCTCTGGTCTGTTCATTCCGTCATACAGGTCCTCCACGTATTCCTTCCATCTACTCTGTACCTCTTCTCGCTCGGTTAGTATTAATTTTAGCCATGGCTTGTCCTCTTTTGCCGCCCGATAGCGACTTCACTTTGGCGTACAACGCGCCTACTTCTCCATCCTTCTGGAACTTTTCCATTTCCTCACACTGTCTTTTCCATCAAGCCTCCCTTACTCTCTTTGTTTCACGCCGTAATCGATTATTAATTTGTCTATACATTATTTTGCCCTGTTCTGTGACCACGTTCTTCCACTTCCTCCTCTCCTCCATTTCCCTTATCATGTTCTCCGTTATCCACGGCTTCTTTATTTTTCTACTGTCAGCGTAACCAATTGACTTCTCCGCCGCTTTGACTATTCCCGTTTTAATGTTATCCCATCTTTCCTCAACCGTCTTGGTGCTGTCGATGTCCCGCATACTAATGTCCACTAGTTCCTGATATTCTCTCCTCATACTCCCTTTCAGGGCTTCTACGTTCCATTTCTTCGCCTTCCTAACTCTTACAAGTCTTTTTAAACTTATGATGCATTTCATGAGCATTGTGGTCCGAATCCGCATCCGCTGCAGGGAAGCTGCGCGAGTTTTTCACACTATTCCTAAACCTCTGTCTTACCATAATGTAGTCTATTTGATATCTCCCCACATCCCCTGGACTTTTCCATGTGTACCTTCGCCCTTTATGATGATTGAACCACGTGTTTGTGATGAATAATTTGTTTCTCCTACAAAATTCTGCTGCTTTCTCTCCGCTGTCGTTCCGTATTCCTAGACCAAAATCTCCTATTTCATTTCCATCCCTCCCTTCCCCGACTGAGGCATTCCAGTCCCCCATCACTACCAGATTTTTCTTACCCGGTGTGTCTCTAATTATTTCCTCGAGCTGTTCATACACCTCATCTACTTCTTCCTCCCTATGATTGCTAGTGGGCATGTAAACTTGGATCACCACAAGGTTTGTGGGCCGCGCCTCAATTCCTACCACCAGAATCCTATCGCTTACCTGGTCTATGCCTACCACACGCTTACCCATCTTCCCGTTTAATACTAAAGCTACCCCTCGCTGGCTTTCCTCCCCACCACTATGTATATATAACTCTATGCCCATCACTCCAATAGTCCCCCCCATCTTAACACTTTTCATAATCGAAAAAACTTCATTCATGATTTTTCAATATTTTGTTTTCTTTTATGAAGGAAAATGAGTGTGTTTTTATATTTTGGTGGGGTCCAGAACCCCTGCACCCCCCCTGGCTACGCCAATGTCCTGAATCACCTTGTTTTTCCTTCTCAGCTACTCTGATTATCTCTTCCCTACCATCTGGAGTGGCTACACTCTCTTCCTCAAAAAAACTTCTCACTCTTCAGTTTCACATGCCCAAACCATCTCAATCTACTACCTTACACCTTTCTCCATGACAGGTTCCACATGATGTAGAATGCACGGCTTAATTGATATTTTTTGGCTGAAATGTATTTTCTCCTCCTTTAAAGGAATTTAAGAATGGAATCGTAAGTTCAGATTAGAGTGAATCAACAAATAATCAGTCGCATCCTTAATCTGAAATTATAGCAGAAATTCCTCAGTTTTTTAGTGCATGATCAGATAATTTCATAAACTATAAAAGTGATGCTCGTAAAAAAATTTTTATATCTTCACATCTTCTCCTATGTAAAATGTATTTTTTATCCCATTCTTTCATTATTCATGATGTAAAATTCATTATTCTACCCCAACTAACTAAAAATTACTAAGGGAGAGAAATCTTTTCCTCAAACTTGAAACTCCCATTTTAATGCTCATTCTTCATAAACTTCTTCATAATTAGGAGGAATCGTAACCAATTCTCCTGGAATTAAAATAATTACTCCGCACCATTAAAACTATAATCACTTGGAAAAATCACCTCTTATATTGAAACTCTCATTTTTATTCCTAAACACCCAAAACTACACTCTCAAGGAAATATTCACCTCACGGTTCGAAACATTTTTCTTTGGCACATAATAAAATCACTGGTGAAAGTTAAACTCTGCTCTTGGCAAAAAAATTGTTATTTTTATCCTGGCATATGAAAAATAACGAACACTTAAATTGTAATTCTATAAGAAAACAACACTGTATTGAAGTCGAATTATGTGTTCTGTACATTCTTCACATTCCACAATTCCGCACATTAAAGGGAAAACTTTTTTGTCACTTACACATTGGAGGCTATTGATATTATCACAGTGAAAAATTAGTGAATATATTATTCCATCATAGTATTTCGTTGGGTTAACAGTTTGTCTTTCTGAGGTCAAAGACTGTTCGGGCAGGTTATTAACATTTAATTATGAACCAAATTACTGAAGACCCGGCTGTTATGCTTCCATATTAGTGTTGGAATGAAATTAGTTTTTTTTTAAGAATCGTATCTGTAATGATTATGTTCACGTGTGACTCTCTATTTCTCAGATCCACAGTATCTGCAAGGTCTGGTGAGCAGCCTAGCAGATTAGCCAGAAGGGAGTTCATAGCAGCTAGAGATGGAATGCAAAGGTAAGATTGGCAATATCAGTGGTGGCTCATGAGTCAAATGCTAGGAGGGGCACACTCCACCGGGGGTCAAAATTTTTTAATATCTTGTATATTTTAGTGAATTTTTTTAGACAATCAAGAGACCATTATGACTCTCAAATACACAAAACAATCACTAACACTAAAACACTTATAATCACTAACTCCATTAACTCAACTACAACTAGGCCTGTTTACGTACCAATCACTCATTCGATAAAACAATTTACACATAATAAGTCACTTGGTCACCAAAACAAGAAATTCCGCAACACTGCTACACCAAGATCATATGGCTGCCGGGCGGCGCGATCACTAGATACGCCGCTCTGCACATGCTCGGGCAGCGTCCCAAAACTTCCATAAGGCACAAGCTTAGATGCGGCATAGCACCAGCAGCCCCCACTTCTACCACTCTTCATAAACTGCATGGTGATGGATTGGAACATTCTGGCCAGCGCCCTAAGGCTACAAATACGCTCCTCGCATTACTTTTGCGTGTTTTTCCTACATTTTCGATTTATACGATTGAAAAAACACTTTGGTTAATAGATGTATAATTATAATGGAATGGGAATTTAATTTTTTTTCCTTTTTCAAATCTTAGGGAGGGGCGGCGTCCGTGAGTCATTATGGGCAAGCCATCAGTGGGCAATATGTAGGTCATTGTTGATTTTAGATAGGTATTTATCTCTTTCTACCATGCATAATTGAAGTCAATGAGATTTTATTATAACAGTTGATATTATTCATTCTATTGAATACATATTTTCAAACCAGCTATTTTATTTTGATCTCAGAAATCCCTTTCATACATGTCTTGAGCCATGAAGACACCCTCCTCTTCATTTTGGCATGCAGTGAGATGGAGGGTGCCTCCTCATGCAAAAGGCAATCCAAGGTGTTCATTGAACTCCACAGGCACTCAAACGAATTCATCTTATATCAGTACATACTTGTTTGTATCGATTTCTTTTCCTTGAGTTTAATTTGCATCATAATTTGCTAAATTTCAACTTCAATACTAGTTATTAAAGTTGAGATTTAAAGACAAAAGGGAAACTGCTGTTTGAGAGTTCCTAACTTTCATTTAGCCATCAAATATGATAAATTTCTATCAGGTTTGTCCTTTTAGTGTTATTTTTCAAATTCTTTAAATGGAGAAAGTTGTTTTTTTGACAATTTACAATCAAATATTCATAATGTTCAGAAATATTGCTACTTAGCAAGTGTAGGTGTGTTGGCATTTGTTTTATATTAATGGTAATCTTGTTATGACAATGGTTGCTTTTTTGGAAGACCTTTAATGATAAATGTGAGCTCTCTAAGGCCAGGATTTCATTGTATTATGGAAAATGCCAGGAGACAAAAGAAGATTTCAACTAGACTATATTTTAGTGAAGCAGAGGTTTAGAAACCAGATAAAGGACTGTAAAAGCTACCCGGGGGCAGATATCGACAGTGATCATAATCTAGTGATGATGAAATGCCATCTGAAATTCAAGAAATTGAAGAAATCAGCAAAGAACACCTGGCAATTAGTGAAACTTAAAGAGCCAAAAAATCAACAGGCCTTTCAAGAAGTAGTGGAGCACAAGATAGGACTAGATCAGTCTGAAAACTCAGTTGAGAATAACTGGACTACCATAAAAAGTGGATTTCAGGAGGCCGCTAGAGAAGTTCTAGGGATAAGAAAATGTGTTAAGAAAAAGCCATGGATCACGGATGAAATCCTAGACCTCATGGAAGAAAGGAGAAAGTATAAGAATACTAATACTGAGGAAGGGCAGGCTTGCTACAAGAGAATAAGGAACGAGATTTGCTGCCAAGCGAGGAAAGCCAGAGAAGCGTGGATGAGGAACATATGTGAGGACGTACAAAATAACCTCGTAAAAGGGAAAGTGGAAGCGGCCTATAGAATAGTGAGGAACCATTTCAAGGAACGAAACACAAAATGTAATAGCATAAGGGACAGGAATGGAAACATTCTAATTGAAAACGAAGACAAAGCCGAGAGATGGAAGGAATACCTGGAGGAATTATACAACGGGAGCAAACTTAGCTCAAAAGTTCTCGAAGAGGAAAGTGAAGTTGAAAAGGATAGCATTGGAGCAAGCATCTTAAGATCGGAATTTGACGCTGCAGTAAGAGACCTGCGAAAGAATAAGGCCCCAGGAATAGATGACATTCCAGCAGAGTTAATAAAAAATGCAGGAGAAAAGGTCTTAACTCAACTGTATAAAACTACATATCTGCGATATGTACTCAACAGGAGATTTACCAAGTGACTTCGAGAAGAACATCATCATCCCCATACCCAAAAAGAAGAGAGCTGAGAAGTGCGAAGAATTTAGGACCATAAGCCTGACGACACATGCGTCGAAGATTCTGGCAAGAATCATTTACAGGAGAATTGAACGAAGAGCAGAAGAATTCCTGGATGAGGACCAATTCGGATTTAGGAAAAGCAGGGACACAAGGGAAGCAATTTTGGCTCTTAGGATGATCATAGAGAAGAGAATGGAGGAAAACAAACCAACCTTCATAGCATTTGTCGATTTAGAGATGGCCTTCGATAACGTGGAATGGAATTCAATGCTTAGAATTTTGAAAGAAATCGGTGTACTCTACAATGATCGTAGAATTATTCATAGTTTGTATAAAAACCAAGAAGCTGTGATCAAATGTGGACCAAATGGTGCAGAAGCGAGAATAAGAAAAGGGGTGAGACAAGGTTGTGCGCTTTCCCCCTTAATTTTTAATGTTTACATAGAGAAAGCCATCAACAAATCAAGCAGAAAGCTTCGGGTGTCAATATCCACGGAGAAAAAATTAGTATGCTGCGATTTGCTGACGACATAGCAGTCACAGCCGAGACAGAGAAGGATTTGAAGAAGACGTTGACAAACATGGAAAGGACAATGGCCAGATATCAGCTGAAAATCAACAAAAAGAAGACTAAGATATTAGTTTGCAGTAAAAGAGAGGAGGCTAAAACAAACATCAACCTAGGAAAGCATAAGCTTGAAGAGGTGAACGAGTTCTCTTACCTGGGAAGCCGAATTACCAGCGATGGACGGAGCAAGAAAGAAATACACAGTAGAATAGTGCAGGCGAAGAGGGCTTGCTACAAAAAGAAGAATCTTCTTACAGCTGAAAATACCAGCATAGAAGTAAGGAAACAATTCATCAGATGCTACATATGGAGTATGTTTCTCTATGGAAGCGAGGCTTGGACGTTGACAGCAGCAGAGAAGTCAAGAGTGGAAGCATTCGAAATGTGGTGCTACCGAAGAATGATGAAGATAAAATGGATTGACCGTGTGAGTAACCAGGAAGTGCTAAGGAGAGTAGGAGAAAAGAGAAGCCTCCTAAAAACATTAAGCAGAAGAAGGGACAACTTAGTTGGCCACATTTTGAGGCACGATGGTCTGATGAAGACAATCGTTGAAGGACAAGTGGAAGGGAAAAAGGGCAAGGGACGGCCCCGAATGAGTTATATAGGACAGGTTATAAAGGATGTAAAAGAGAATAAATATGTAGCTATGAAGAGATTAGCGGATAGGAGAGAGAAATGGAGAGCTGCGTCAAACCAATCTTAGGATTGTTGACTAATGATGATGATGATGGTGATGAATGAAATTAGTATCAATTCCACCCATTTGATACTGGTCATTCACTTCAGCATGTGATTATTATTATTATTTAAGTTTGCGACTGAATACTGTAGGTTTCCATGGAGTACTTAAGAAGAATTCTGGCAGACTCCCCTTTCTTCATATACTTCTTTCTTCAATTCACTGCAAGGTCTACTCCCTTTCTAAAAATGCTATTCTCCTTCATCCTCTCCCCCACGTTTACCCAACATGTCGACTTCTTTAACACCGTTTTCAACATCCCCTTCCCACTAAGTACTCAGTCCATCCAAACATTCTGTCTACCCCATATCTCATCTAAAAGTTGCCTTCTCCATTCTCCTCCATACCCACATCTCAAATGCCTCCAATCTTCTCTCGTCCTCCTTCATCAGTGTCCACATTTCCACACTGTAAAGTGTTACACTCAAATCAAACTCTTCACTATCCTTTTCTTTAAACTCTTACATAGCAATCCTCTCAGAAGCTCCTTCCTGTTCATGAATGCCTAACGCAATTCTCATCCTTATGTTCTCACTGCTTTGTCCATTTTCTTCTAATGTGCTACTAAAATAGTTGAAATGCTCTACCTGCTCAAGTTTTTCCCCAACTACTTTTATCTTGAGTCTCACATTCCTCGCTCGCAATGCTTTACAAAACTGCATTACCTTAGTCTTCTTGTGACTAATCCTCATCCCATATTCCTTGCATGGCTCACCTAATGCGTCCACTAGAGCCTGCAGTCCCCTTGCTGACTGGCTAATCAGTGCCTGATCATCTGCGAACCTTACTGATTTAAACATCATTCCTCTCACTTTCACTACAGCTTCAAACTCGTACCACGCTTCTCTTACCGTCTCCTCAGCGTGTACGTTAAAAAGCAGCGGCGATAGTCGTGCCTCACACCTTGGCCAATGCTTGCCAGAGGCATAGGCATTCGGGAGGGGTCCAAAATGAAGGGGGAAAATTTTTTAATAACGGGGTACTAAGCATTCGTTTTAAACTAATGTAAACACTTTTCATAATCAAAATAACTTCATTTTTTAAAGAAATATTTTGTAAATTCATGATTTTTCAATATTTTGTTTTCTTTTATGAAGAAAAATTATTGAGTTTTTAATATTTCAGGGGGGGTCCGGACCCCAGGACCTCCTCCTTGGCTACGCCACTGCCAAATGGCATGGATGGTTTACTAGTAATGTGGTCATCAGTGCTTCTTTCTTCCAAATGTACAAATGATTATGCAAGGTAGGAGTAAAGTTTCAATAAATAACTGAATAGGATACACAAATACATACATATCTTATTCATTTGAAATTCCAGCACAGAAAATTTCTCAACTGGAATGTAGGAAATGAGTAATATCTTGTATTGAACCAAGATTCTCCTAATGGATAGAGGTGGGTGCTGTGCAGCAATAATAATGCATGATTTTAGTATTTTGGAAAAATTTGTATTTTGTATCAGAAATAAGATTTTTAAAAGTTTCTTGTAACTAGAATTCATTTGATGGGAAAATTGTAATTTCAAAATATGCACATTAAATGCACAAATCAAAATACAAATTTTTTAACAGCTTTGATTACATATCCATTATATGCCTTTGGCTCCTTGGACATATTTTTGGCCCTATACTCACAAGATGGATTTTTCATTAGAATTAACCTTACCATCATTGCTATACCAACAGTAATTTGATGACTAATGAAGTAAGTTAGTGTTTACAACCTAGGTGGGAAAAAAGCGACACGATAAAATATTCTGTCTGCAGTGGTTGTGCATCCAATGACTGCCACTGGTAATAATAATTAATAATTAACTCATTTATTGCTCTAGGAGTTATTGCTCTAACTCCTTTGGAACATAGAAATTGTTAAAGTGGTGAGCAGTACAATTAACATTGTAAACTGGAATTAACATAGTAAAACTGGAAAAGGATAATTTCTTTTTCTAACAGAAAAATGAACATTAAACATACCAAGAAATAAATAACACAACCTTAAAAAAGGAAATTTAGCTTAACAAATGAAACAAGAACTAGATTACTACTTCTAACACAACAATAGGTATTAATCGCATCAATGAGGAAATAAATGATTATTAAATTACATGATCAGTGTTCATAGGTAGCAAGAAAGTAGGTGGGTGACAGTCCTTTTCTTAAATATTTCCAGTGATGCACTGCCTTTTACATGTTTCGGCAAACCGTTCCACAGCTTTGAGGCAGCAACATTAAATGACTTCTGAACTGTAGCTGTGCGGAACTGTGGGGCATACCAAAAACAGGGGTCTTGTCTTGTAACAACATTAGTGATTTTGCAACTGGGGAGATAAAGATCCTTTGAATACAGAGGGCTACCATGTTTAAAGAGATTGAATAAGAAAATTGAATAAAAAAAACAAGCCATGCTATATTTTCTCCTTGATTTAAGATCAAACCAGGACAGCTTTTTAAAATAAGGGGTAATGTGTTCCTCTCGCCGTAAATTAAAGATGAGTCTCACACAGGAGTTCAACAGACTTGCTACTAGGTACAATATAAGATAATTACTTGTGCTACCAGTATGTATTTTCACTGTCAGACTGTGACCAAATATGGAAAAAAGATTGGAAAAAATTGGAAAAGTACTACTTTTCATCAAAATCAGTTAAAATTATGAATTAATGTAGTGTCAAATGTTATCAGGGTTCTAATGTTGATCATATGACTCATCTAAAATGCTTAAAAAACTTAAAACTCACTATGTACTTCTAAAATTTCCTGGGGCAAGATCCCCGGTTTGGGCCCCCCCAATATTTTTTGTAAGCCGGTATCCCTGTATGTGGTGTCATTTGTGGTGAGAATCTGCATCCAAGTGAGGGATATATGTGTGCAATTTAAGATGCATTGATGAGTATTTTCCACGTTTAGGTCCAAAGGAGAATTAGGAGGATTAATTGTATATATTAATCCTTTTAGTGCTCTCCTTCTTCCCGGGGTACAGTCGAAAAATGCTGAGGGTATTTTAATAAAATGTAGCAACTGGGAAAAATAAACATTATATAGTTAATTTTTTAGATATCTTTAAGTGTTTTTTTTTAATTAATGAGATTAAATTTGACAATAATCACAACATTTTAATACGTTTTCTGATATATAAGTTTTTTTATTTCAATGTCCTCAAATTTAACAACAATAACGTAAAAGCCGATATATCGGCGCACCGCACTTTTCAGCCAAGCGGTAAAAGCCGATATATCGGCGCGCCGAACTAAAAGGGTTACCCAGTGAGAAATGGGTGGTGGAAGCCACTTGGAACCCACGTGGAGAATTAACGTGGATACCACGTGTTTTTGGTCGTGGAATCAACGTGGAACCCACGTGGAAATTTGGTGGAAAAATTAAAACAGCAGTTGGTGCTGTCCTAAAACCATTAAAACCTCAACCACTCTATATCTAAACCTTCTATATATGTGTCTACGATTTTTCATGTGCTCTCATGGCTGCCTTTCCACGAATTATATAAAAATAGAATGTGCGATACATTTTCACATAACTAGCGTGGTTTCAGGATGATAAATGACGCAATGTCACCAGAGAGTTAAGTTCCACAAATTAGAAATTCTTTTTAACATTTTATGATAATCACCACAAATCCACTTGAAATCAACGTGGATTCCACGTGGGTCCAACCACTCAATATCCACCACCACCAAATATCCACCACTCAACGTGGATTCCACCACCCATTTCTCACTGGGTAATGTTTGTCTCTCCTCACCACATGGCTGCGTTTACAGTTTCATCAGCTTATACACTACTGGTCAAAAGATTTCATTCACCTATGCACAAAACTAGATCTTCATTTCAATGTACAAAACACATCATAAAAACTAAATAGACCAGCAAAATATACATATATTTCCTCTCTCTATCATTAACCCTTAACCGGTGACGTGCGGTCTGAGAGACTGCTGCGTTTCTAAAATTATGAATATTTTCAAAATTAATATTTCAAAATATCTATAATTCTCGTTAGCTTTATATTTTTGCATAACAAGGACATCCCACTCTTAAAAATTAATGTTCCTTTTATTATATTTTGTAAATTTGAATTTCAATTCAATTAGCGGTCTGTGAGACCGTACGTCACTAGCATAAGAAAGCATCAAGAAAGGAATAAGCTGGATAAATTTCATAGCTACTTACTACTTAGCCTTCCAACTTTAACATTTAAGGCTTTTTTTTAATCTGGCGACATATTGATGCATAAATAGAATAATTATAACTCAAGTGTTTTGGGCATCAGTTTTTTGAGCCTGCTTCAAATCACAATTTTTAATGACAAATTGGTTCGTATTGGGAGAGTAAAAATTTTAATATAATTTTAAGAATAGTTAAGCATTCAAACAAAAATCAAACAAAACAATAACAATGGCGTTGCAACATTTTATGAATTTTTGATTTATTGCGGTCTCCAAGACCGCACGCCACTGGTAGTGTAACAAATATTTCACGTCACTGGTTATGGGCTAAGTACATTGGTACATAGATGGTTTTTTATTTACACATACTTTGGCCTCTTCAAAGTACCCAATCTTTGCCCTCAGAACAGCTGCACAAACTCTTGGCATTCTGGAAATAAGATTATTCAGAGATTGTGCTGTTATTGCAGTCGAACAGCTCTGTAAATTATTCCATAAATCTTTAGCATTAGATGACCTGAGTTTTCGGACCTCCCTGTCAAGTTCATCTCATAACAGTTCAGTGGGATTTAAGTCTGGTGCATGGCATGGCCAAATCATTTTTTTCAGTTTCCCACATTTTTCTTTATATTCACATACTCTCTACAAAATTTAGAAGAGTTTTTTGGTCATTGTCCTGCTGCAGAACAAACCCATGACCAATAAGCCTCTCGCCAGATGGAACTGCATTGTTGGCCAGTATCCTGTGATATCCTTCCTTCTTTAAGGTTCCATTATCTCATACTATATCACTAACTATATCAACTGCAAAACATCCCCTCACCATAACCACCCCTCCACCATGCTTCACCGTAGATTTCACCCACTGAATCATCATACGTTATCCAAGAAGTCAACGAACAAACATTCCACGATGGACCCCAAATACTTCAAACTTCGATTCATCTGTGAATAACACCTTGGACCATTGATGCACACTCCAGTTTTTATGCTACTGTGCCCATTACATTCCTTCCACCATATTTTGTGTGTAATAAAGGTTTTTTGGCCACTATGCATTTTGACCCCTTTAAACCTTGTTCACAAAGACAGCAATGCACTATTGAGACAGAGATTGGAGGTGCTCGCATAGACGTCCTCGCAAATTTCGGGTTCCAAACGAGTCCTCTGACGTTTACTCTGAAAACATATGAACTGATCTTCCCTGTATGATGTTATGGGTCTTTCAGACTGCAAAACACTTGCATTGGTGCCAGTTTGTTTGAACCGCTGCAATGTATACACCGCTGTAAATTGGGACACGGCAACTTTTGTTGCCACTGTCCCACTAGAATAACCTTTGTGATGCAGAACTACAGTGACAGCACGTTTTTCATTTCCAATCTCCTTCTTCCGTCCCATTTGGAGATAATATGGTATGCACATGATCAGATACACCAACACACTGCTAGCTGCACAGATTGTACCTACTGAAAACTAATGTGAACTGCTTGCTAGATAGGCAGCTGAAGGAATGAGGCCTATTGGAGTGAACACTTGGGTAATGACACGTCAGTGTTGTTATGGTTACTCATCAGCATCCCCCCATGCAGAGAACTGGTCAAATATGCACAGAGTTGTTCCGTCTTTACATGTTTGTGCTTGTTTTATAATCAAACAAGGCTTTGATAGATCATTTAAACCTAAATCGCTGTTTTATCCACAAATCCATAGTTGTGATCGGTGACCGAAAACTTTTGACCGGTAGTGCATGTGTATATTGTTTTGTCTGTAGATGGCATGTCATTTACAAATAGTATGAAGGGTAATGGATTTAAAATTGATTCTTACAGAATGCCTGCTATCATTCGAATGCTTGCAGAATGAACTGCTCTCATGTTGTAAAGATGACAGAGTTAAGCTTTGGTGACATACAATTGCCTTCAGTTCAGATATTAAGATTGAGAGCTGATTGAGAGCATATTGGAAAGAGGGAATTTCAGTTGGTCGAATTTGTAAATATTTGTTTGTGTCAAATTCTGCCAAACTTAGTTGACAATTGAAACTGTGACTGATTTTCTCCACCAGGCGGAGATTCTGGAGAAGAGCGGTCATTTTTCATCGAAATCCGAGCCTGAAAGAAACAATCTTGCTCCTGCTTCCTGCACTCTCTCGGGAATCTTTGGAAAAACCAGCACCACTTGCTGCTGCCCCACGGCCCCATGACTTAGGGACTCAGGTTTTCCTGCGCCTCTACCGGCCACAGAGCATATTATGACCGGGGCAACAAGTATTTTATAAAGAACCTAAAAATAACCACCACTGTGCCGGTTACATATAACCTGAGCAATGAGTACTACATAACAAAAAAATAACAGATGGCCAGCAGGAGAGAAATAACCAGATGCATGAACTCTCGTGTGGAAAACATGCTAATCATTGCTGCAGAAAGGATTTTTCTTTCTTAAGTTGAAATGGAATGAGTACTCAGCAATTTTTCGGTTATATGGGTTATATCAAAACAACCTGCAGATATACTGCATTTCTCCAAATATAGTCCCCCTCTGAATATAGTCCCCCCCCCCTAATTTTGAGGCTTCAGTTTCGGGAAAAGTAAAAAAAATGCATTTGAATATAGTCCCCCCCTTTACTTTTACCACAGGCATTTTTGAAAAAAGGGGGGACTATATTCAGACATGTACGGTAACCGGATGCCTAAATACTCACGAGGAAAGCATGCTACTCATCACTGTGGTAAAGGTTTTTTTCAATGCACCTTAACTTGGAAAATGGAAGGAGTACTCAATTATTCTCCAGTTATAGCTAAATAACCTGAGTAAAATAACCAAGGTGGTGGTGTATCTATTGCAGGCATGATTAACATATGAAGTTCTGGCAATATTATATTCAGTTTGTGAAAGCATGCCTTCCATATGATCAAATTTATTTTTATAAATATTAATATTAAAAAATTATCAAATTAACCAGGTAACACCTGGATTAAAAGATTTCAGTGATTTTTAGTTAATCTTTAATTTTAATGTCGATGAAATTCTTAGTCATTTGGTGCAAATTTTATTCTTCAAGCACCATTAGTTATGGAGATACAGTCTGGTATCATATTGTACCGTTAGGCATTTGCGGGGTCAAAAAATTGAAATTTCAGAAACATTTCGAAAATCACATTTTAATGCCAAAAAGGTTAAATAATTATTGTTTTTTGCAAAATATATTCATTTTCATCAAAAATTACACTAAAATATTGGTAATATTTAAATAACTTTTAAGTATCAGTGATTTCAAAATAGAATGTATCAATTACGTAGAGAGCAAGAATGTACTTTACTCAATGACTGCCACACATGAATAGGAGCATAGCAGTCAAGGCATAGCCCTACATTGCATTTCAAGCATTCTATTCTTATTCTAATGGTTCAGTTTTCATTAGTACTCAGTCACTTCTGGGGTTTGGATTTTACTTGGTGGCTGTGCCCGTCGAGCCTATTTCGTGAGGGACACTTGCAAGACCGTATCCAGGATCAAAACTGAGGGGGTGGGGGAAAAAACTATAACAGCACTTTATTAGTTTATAAATTATTTACTTGAAAAAAAATTATTTTAGCTACATGTCTTATACTAATATCATTTTATGTGGGTTTAAAGAAAATTTGTTGAAAACTTTCGTTTGAATTCAGTCCTGATTTTTCTTAAAGACTTTTGTGATTTTTGTTTCTAGGGGGGGCAGCTGGCTACTCCTGCCCCTCCCTGAATATGCCAATGGACACTGGAAAGAAGATAGACCAATGTCAGTTGAATTCGTTCTTTGAAGCATGGATCAAATATTAATCTATTTCTTTAGTCAATTACCCCATTCCAGTCACAACTTCCTCCAGATAATTGTTCACGTCCTGAAGATTTTAAGGGGAACTTTTATACAGGTGTGACTGTACCACTGCCCATAGGAACTCAATGTGAGTTATGCTTTTTCAGGGTTTCCGCATCAGCATCTATGCATTGTACGTCATGGCATCCAGAATCCAAGTAAAAGAGGGCCACGGCGATTTCTTCGCCCTCACACTACCTTTCCCAATTCTATATCATTGGTTTTCACTTTCCTAGGTTTTATTTCGTAGCTATCTGAGCTATTGAGGTACCACACTTTGTAGTGAAACCTTATTGACTCATTAAAAGTCAGGCACTGTTTTTCTCTGAAATATCAGCCAAATCCTTCTTCTTCCATGTTCGTAAAAGGGCACATTTTCCACATCTTATCTGATTTATCCATATGGTATCACAACAATGAATAAATCTACTAATTTGTATAAATCTGTCATGTCTCATTGTGTTACACAAAAGCACATTTCTGGTGTCTAGTGCTGCTTCAATATACATAGTGCCTTTTACTGGGAGTCGTATTATTCCCACTTTGATATAGAATTGCTACAAGCACTTCCAGTTCCTCAGGTGTTATACCTATTCGGGTCATTACAGTTGCAGAATTGTGCATACATATTTGACTCTTATACTAAGTGTGTAAGGACTTCATCATGAAAGAACAGTTCAAAAATTGTGGTCGGGAACGCTTTGTGAAACAGTGAGTTGTTAATTAGGGTTACAAGAAATCCTTTTGTGCACTACGATCTCTTCATCGTCCAAAATCGGTTCTTCCACCCTTTTTTTTAGACCTCTTGGATGCTTCACGGCTTGATCCAGCTTCATAACACTTTTGAACATTTTCAGATATCTCTTGATACATAAACTCAGTTAGTTTAACCTTTTCAATCAACAACTTCAATTCAAGCACAATTGGCGTCCCCTAAAGTTATTAATTTTTCCTCAGTCAGAAGGAAGGCATTCATCCTCTGTTTGCAGTAGCACATGCTACAATGTACGCAGTGTCTGTAAGTTATTTTGGATTTGCATGCAGATGGAAGTGTGCAAAGTTTCGGAGTGTGATTGAGACATCTAAAGCCAAAATAATTTAAAGGATTAGGCTGCTTCTTGTCAAAGTGACACCAGTCCCGTGGTTGTCTCTTGCCACCAGGTGTCTTTAAATTTTCCCCTCAACAGGCACCCTCTCACACCCCCTTCCTAATTGAGAAAGAGGCTATTCTTCCCTTTCATCTTTCCAAATAGGGTTCAGGTTTACAATCATACCTACCACCTCATGAGCCTTGGTGTAGAAGTTCACAAAGGGTAAAAAATTCTGTAAGAATGGGGACAACTCAGGGCCTTAGGTATTAGGATGATGTCGTTATGTAAAAAAATATTAACCTATAGACACATTTTATACGTGTGAAAAGATTAACATAGTGCTAAATGTAAATGATGAAAAATAAATTATCACAAAATAAAAAGGTGGTAGAAAACGAAAACACGAGAAATATTTATGCTTTCCGGCAAAACGGGGTAGTGTAAGTGCCTAGTGGTACCACCAAAATATTTTACATCATAACATCCCAAATACTAGGCACACATCAAATAACCATACTTTATAGGAAACGTACATGTTGCAACAATCATAATTACATAACACATCTTGGTATTATGATTAAATAAGCCATAAATAATGAAAATCCAAATGCTTGGACTAAAAATTCCATTTTTTTGGGTTAGCTGGTAAGTCTCAATTTTCAAACAGCTCTAAATGCGTTAAGTACAGCTTTAGAAAAGCAAAGTTTCTATAAAAATGTAATTAAAATTATTCTCATTAATATAAAACTAAAAAACCCAAATAAATCATCGTAAATGACAAAAAAGTCACGTTTAGCATTGCACTACCTACTGGTACCATATGGTACTGCTAGGTGTTAACAGGTTAACAATTTACTGGGGTCTAAAGGGTACTGTCACTTCAGGGGGTTTCTAAGGGGGGACTGGGACCCCTCGAAAGCCTTAAGTATTTTCATCTACATTTATATTTGTTGAAAATGTAGTTAAATTGATAGCTATGTCTTCTTCTTGAGTGTAGCTAGGGGGATCCCAGGCCCCTCAGTTAGGGGTTCCAGCCTCCCTAGAAGAATCGTGGCTTTCCTGAAATATTTGGGGGGAGCCAGGACCCCCTAGCTGTTTGTATAAGATGAGGTTACATTAAAGCATATCTGCAACATCGGAATAGCTGAGTGATTACAGGGGGCCGACCCTCCATAAGCCTTGTAGCCCCTCAGATAAATCTAGGGGGGGCGTTAGGGCGATTGTTGTAGATCCTGTTATTTTCAAGCATGGCTGCATCTGGAGGGGTCCCCACCCCAGAAGGATCGTGTTCCCCAGAAAAATTAGGGGGGGAGTAGGCCCCACTAAATGTTTGTTGTAGATGTAGTCAGGGGCGCAGCTAGGAAATAAGGCTGGGGGGGGGTTTAGGTGCAACTAAAACCGGGGTGTGTGGGGGTATAGTATACCCACCAGGATAAGCGGTAGGTGCGAGATTAATAAATTGCGGAATTTTAAAGATTATTATTATTATAGTATTCTACCGATTAAGGTAGGTTTCCATGGAGTATTCGAGAAGCGATCTGGGAGCCTGCCTTTCCTTCCAGCACTGCCTTCTTTAATTCACTGTAAGGCCTACTCTCTTTCAATCTATCTAAAAATCCTATTCTTTTCCTTCCCCTCCCTCGTTTCCCTAACATTCTACCCTCCAACACCATTTTTAACATCCCCTCCCCGCTAAGTACTCACTCCATCCATACCTTCTGTCTCCTCCGTATCTCATCTTAAAGCTGCCTCTCCTCGCCAACCATATCCAGCACTTCGTCATTCCTTTTCCTCTCCGTCCAATTCACCCTCTCCATTCTTCTCCATACCCACATCTCAAATGCCTCCAATCTTCTCTCGTCATCTTTCCTCAGTGTCCACGTTTCCGCACCGTAGAGAGCTACACTCCAAATCAAACTCTTCACCAGCCTTTTCTTTAAACTCTTACACAACGATCCTCTCAGAAGCTCCTTCCTGTTCATGAACGCCTCCTTCGCTAATGCTATTCTCTTCCTAGATACATGGTTCAAAATGATGAGTTTTACGGCTTTCTGAGGGATATTTTATTCATCCTTACACTATTCTATTTGTAATATCAATCCAATAGAAGGGATTACACTACCAAATATTTTGTCTGATTTATAAAGCAGTGGGTGTAAGAAAGGCTCTCACCAAATTTTACCATTGAGAGCTGAATAATTTCGCCCCTAGAGCAGTTTGAAGTTTCAACTTGAATTCCGCGCCGAAGTAAAATCGAAGTAAAATGGATTAAAGTTAAAAAAATTCTCCCCCAAAACCCACCCCTCGCTGCGCCACTGGATGTATATACGGCTGTGCTTGAATGTAACAATAGTTATATTAATTGTTACGGGCCCCCTATCTCTCTGTTACAAATTTAATTATGTTAACCCAGCTGTTAAGCCCCCCCCCCCCCCCACAGTTTTGTGTTGTAACGGCTGAGTAGGACAAGAAAATATCATGAGAAAATAAATTGTGAACGATTAGAAATTATTGTTTGATAACTTATACGCAGTTTCAGGATTTATATAACTGTCCTAACCTATCACAGCAACCAGTGGCGCCGACTCCATGAGGCCTGAGGGGGCCCGAGCCCCCTCAAAATGGGTGTGAAGATAAAATGTGTCAGGCTTGTTGATTTTCCCCG